>NC_091230.1:6001212-6324363 GCF_040958095.1 Procambarus clarkii | reverse complement strand
TTATATATATATATATATATATTGGTGTTGTGATAGGCCCCCTGAATGTGGTGAGAATATGTTGAGATAATTATATTGTTTAAATTATAGGGGTAATTAGGTAGGGTTGTAGTAACGTAGGACGGTTTATTTCTGTTTGAATGTATAGACAAGTTACTGGCTGCTTCTCAAAATGGCTGGCTGTGTACCCTTGCCAGGCGTAAGACTGTTAGGGCTCCTGGCTAGTTAGATGCTCCGGGGGTGATACTTGGTGTAGTGTAGTGTAACGCTAGCACGTTACATTTTGACTAAAAATTTAATGATGGCAATTAAATACTGTATTAGAGATTTAAGTAAGAGGTTACTGAACTATGAGTTGACCAAGCCAAGCACCCAGTGGCATGACGCCGGGCAGCTGCTCTCTCCTCACCAGGGTGGGGGCTGGTGGCCTTGTTAAACCTCAGGTTCGGTGCTGGTGGTCTTGTGAGACCTCACGTTGGGGGCTGGTGGCCTTGTGAGACCTCAGGTTGGGGGCTTGTGGCCTTGTGAGACCTCAGGTCGGGGGTTGGCGGCCTTGTGAGACCTTAGATTCCGGAACCCGGAGATTCCTGTGAGCTCGACCCAGGTACCGGCCACAGAATCGCTTGGGTCATATATATATTTATCTGTGTTATGATCTCAGCCTGCAGGAGAAACGAGTCTCCCTCCTTGAGAGTTATTCAGCAAGCCTGACCTAACTAGAAGGTCTAGCAAGTATTGAGGTGATAACGCATATGCAAAATAGTTGGTTGGATATGTGTAACAGTTTGAGATTATGGGCAATGCAGAAGAAAATAGATAAGTGTCTGGCTAGGAGATGTGGACATTTTGCTGGAGGCGTGAGGCTCGCTTCCGGAGGACCTTGACCTCACTTGAGTGCCAGACATCGCAGGGGGTAGCCGCGCTCCGTTGAGCTCCCATCAGAAGGGAACCCCTAGTGATATATCTCGAAGAGAAGAGAAGTGTGTAGACGTGCCAGCTGTGGAACCGAGCTGGGAACGTTGTGGTCTCAAGTCCTGGTCGAAGAAGAGAGTGTCAAGCCCGCCAGGGACATTATTGTGGGCTGTGTGGAGCGCCCTGACCAGACGCCGTCAGAGGGAAAGCGCCCTCGACCAGCCGATCTGTGGTAAGCACGATATACGCCAGTTCATAGTGATCACTTGTATTTGGTCGTGTGCCCAGCGACAGTAGCAATGTTTATTTATAAGTTAGACATGTTTTAATAAGGCAGAAGGCCTGAAATAGTAGAGTGAAGAGGGAGGAGCACGGAGCGACGTCCGTCCCCTCTGAGCTCTGACCGACGACTGAGGGAGCCTGGCTCCGGATGGAGGAAGACCCTCCCAGTGAGTGAGGACCGCCGCCAGGCGAGGTGGAGTATGGACCCGCCCAAAACGGGGGAGTCCACTCTCACTGTATGTAGAGAACAGATAGAGGTTTGAGGCAAGCATATTGTGTGGTTATTTTTGTTTATGTGTTAAGGGGAACATTTTATTGGAGTGTCGATGGGTTGCAGGTTTGTCTTTGGGGAAGAAGTTGCTGAGAACTTCGAAGCCAGCAGATGATGTAGCTGATGAGACTCCAAAGGTAGTGGAGCAGAGGACCTCGAGCTGTGAGGAGAAGCAGCAGTGAAGAGGAGTGTCACGTGTTTCTGTAGAGGTGGAGAAGCACCATACTTGCTCGGGGAAACTTCATGGTGTAGCAGCCAAGAGAGCTGTGGAGGACCCTAGCAGAAGGGTGAAGCACCGTAGTTGCTCAAGGAAACTTCATGATAGCAGCCTGGAGGAGCTGCAGAGGATCCTGGTAGTGAAGCCCGGAAGAACCTAAGGATATTAGGGTAGTGAACTTCCAGAGGTGGAAGGGGAAGTTCTGGTGGATTACTTATAGGGAGTTGATAGTGTTTGGTTGTCATTAGCGTGCAAGACGCAGTGAGAGGTGAGTGACTGTTGGCATTCTTACGTCAAGGAGTTTTTTTTATACTGAAGTATCAATGAACATTTATACTGATATATGTTATTGCATTCATATGCTGATTTTCTATATATATATTCTCTTGCTGATGGTGCAACAGTGTATGTAGACTTGATCAACTTGAGGAGGTTGATAGTATCAGGTGGTGAACCATGAGATAGGATACCACTTGATAAGCTGATAATAGAGTTCTGATGGTGTTGGAGTGCAACCTGATTGTGATATTATAGAGTATAGGATTCATTATTATTATATGTGTGTATGTATCGTGTATGTGCCTTGTCCAGTAAATGTGTCACAATTTGCTGGTGTTTGCCCTTGTCCTAGTGAGGCTTCCCAGGAGGTAGTAAAGAAGGAGAGAGAGAGAGAAAGAACCAAGAACCACTGCCGTGGACAGGGTAGGAGGTAATACTAGTAAGTCATAGGGGATTGAGGAGATCATATCTCATAAGGAGAGAGTGGGGAGTCACAGCGGCTCGAGTGGGTGTGTGCACGTGACAACGAGGCTAAGTGTTGGAGCCGCATCCCCTAAACGTGTGACGTTGAGCCCCTCTCCAAGAGCCAGAAGCGCCAAGGGTGATCTCCTAGTATAAGCACTCTGCCGAGTTGTGGGTTGGGTTGTCCATAGAGAAGGATCAACGACGACAACACCAACCAACCCACAGTCTATAAGAAATTGGGGGCCTGTCCGGGAGAGTGAACTGACACACCCACACCCTGTCCAAGAGTGGATTTGTACACCCTTGCTGAAATAGATAAACTGTGTGAACGCAGGTGTATATTCTCTCTTGGGAAGACTCACAGGACAAAGATGGATAAGGTGCAAGCGTTTGTGGAGTCAGGCAAGCCTGAGGACTTGGAAGGTTGCACGAGGGATCAATTGAAACAAATAGCAGAAAAATGTGGCATTAGGTTGAAAGCATCTAAAGTAGCTGGGATGAAGGATGAGATCCTGAGACAGTTAAGAGCCAAAAATGAAGCGGCAGAACAAGGAGCCCAGGAAGGAGCTGAAAGTAGAAAGGAGGATGATGGGCAGGATGACGTGAGATCCCAGGGATCGAGTAGGAGCAGCAAGAGTAGCCGCAGTAGCAGGAGTAGCCGGAATAGGAGCTTGGAGAGATTCCAGTTAGAGCTCCAGATGCAGCGTGAGGACAAGGAGAGACAGTTCCAGCTGGAAAAGATGAAATTGGAACTCCAGATGAAAAATGAAGCCGAGAAGGAAAATGAGAAAACCAGGCTGGAAGTAGAGAGAGCGAGACTAGAGGTGGAGAAAGAAAAAGAGAAAACCAGAATAAGAGAACTGGAGTTGGAACAAGAAAAAGAAAAAGCCCAGGTCGAAAAAGAAAAAGAGAGAACAAAACAAATGCAGATAGAAGCGAATAGAACCTTGGCTGAGCAAAGGATTGAACATGGGTTGCCAGAGAGCACCACCCAGGTATCACACCCACCAGATGTTAGGGTTAGGGAGAAGGACATTCCCTTGTTTGTGCCCGAAGAGGCAGAGAGCTTCTTCGAGCATTTTGAGAAAGTAGCCAGTATCAAGGAGTGGCCACAGGAGGAATGGGCCCAGCTGGTCCAGTTAAGATTGACCGGTGCAGCCAGGGAGGCATACACCCAATTGTCACTGGAAGAGTGCCAGGATTACGCCACAGTAAAGAGCAGCATATTGCGCTCGTTTCAGTTAACCCCAGAAGCTTATAGGAAGCGCTTCAGAGAGATGATCAAAGTTGGAGCATGTACGTTTGCTGAGACAGCAAGGGATCTGGAAAGACGATTCCAGAAGTGGATTGAGGCTGCTAGAGTTGGATCTTATGCTGACCTGAAGCAACTGATGGTCATGGAGAAGTTCTTGGAGATGATGCATCCCGAAACAAAGTTCAAGATCCAAGAAGCAGGGATAATGGAGGTGAAAGATGCTGCAGATAGGGCGGATATGATTACTGAAGCATACAAGAGCTTGAGGGAGAACAGAGTGAGAAGCGAGGTGAGACGCAGCAATGGCAGATCCAATGGAGTCTGGGGAGGAAGAAATTATGAAAGACCCAGAAGAGTCTGGGGTGAGAAAAATTTTGATAAATGGGCAGATAAAAGTAAGTACCCTAAAACTCAGAAGAGTAGGTCGCACGCTTCATCTGAAAGTGAGGATGGAGGAGCCAAACGAGAAACTAATCGTTATCCAGGGAATCAAGAGTCCAGTAAAGCTCCACAGAGTACGAGTAGTACGTCTGGCACGAGGAACTCCAATACGAGTGGGCAGAGTCAGAGCTACTCTGGTACATATAGAAGAGACTTTTCCCAGATGAGATGTTACAATTGTAACGGATTGGGTCACGTGATGCGAGATTGTCGGCAGGGCAAGAGAGTTGTGACCCTGGCCATGTGTGACCCCCGAGGCAAATATACTAATGTGTTCCAAGACAAACCACAGAGAGCAAACTTAGTGAACGAGAGGTATAGGCCGTTCATGAGCAAAGGTTGGATCAGTGTAGGAGGCCAACCTGAGGTAGAAGTTGGTATCTTAAGAGATACCGGAGCTAATCAGAGCTTGATTACGAGAAGCCTGATTGGGAATGATCGACGGTTAGCTGGCAGGAGTAAGATGAGAGTATATGGGTTATTGTCGGAGAGTGACATGCCCGTTTGTGCTGTCCAGCTAAGGTCGGAATATGTGTCGGCAGAGGTGATGTTGGGAGTGTGCCCCGACATACCTATTCCAGGAGTCCAAGTGATCTTGGGGAATGACTTGTGCGGGACAAAGGTGTTGCCGAGAGTCGTAGTGGAGACTGTGCCAGAGGAGTGCCCAGAAGGCCATGGCACGGGTGGGACACCTGAGGGTGTGAACCTGACTGACATCCGAGAAGATGAGTCAGGAGACCGCCAAGCCATTGAGTACCCTGTCTCGGTAGTGACGAAGGCAGAGGTGGCCGACGAGTAAGACACTGGAGAAGGTGAGACAGTGTCGATTCAGCCGGTGGAAGAGATCGATGTAGATATAGCACGGCTATTTGATGAAGGTCCAGCCCAGGAAAATGAAGTCTTGGTGAGGTCAAAAGTGAGGATGACCCAGCCGAAGAAGAATCATGTGAAGAGAGCGGACCTGAGTAGAGCCCAGACTGCTGAAACTAAGAGTCGGAAGGTGAATGCAACTGTGCTGAGTATGAATGAGGAAAGATGTGGACATACTGAGGACGGAAGTAGAGCGTCAAGTGGTCCACGAGCACAGAGGCATTTGGGTAGTAGAGTTAAGTTGTTTGAGATGTCAGGAGTTGACATGTTTCACAGAAACCGTAGAGTAGAGATAATGAAGAAGAGTAATAGCCGGGAAAATGAAAGGAGAAGAGACAGTAGGTGTGGAGAGATGCCTACGAGCACTCTAGGAGAGGTAAAGCGACATGTACGGTCGAGTGCTGTTGGATGTAATACAGTGCCCGAAAAAACTTTTAGGGAACGAAGAAGAGTTGAAGGAGAAGAAATGGAGTTGTATAGAAGTGAAAAGTGTAGGAAGAGGATGATGATGCAAGCATGGAGGGATAGAAGAAAGCCGAGGACTCGATGGAAGTCAGACAGGATGAGATCTTGGATAAATGCGGAGACGCAAGGGAGGATCGTCGGTGAAGACGAGGAAGTGAAGTATGATGACAGGAGACGAAAGTATAATGGCAGTAGATGGAAGTATGAAGACGACAGAGGAGATACAGACAGTAGATGTCTGACTCTGGACGGGAAGAGAAGAAGACGAGGAAACGGAGGGTGGAGACAGTAAGTAGAGTGGACCAATGGATTGCAGGCGTCCAAGAAGGACAGCCTAGCCAAGAGGTGCCAGAGAAGTCAAATCGTTTACGAGAAGATCGTGTTTCTGGAGAGTTGTGAGCCAGATGTTGCAGGGTGCAACGAATTAGTTGTAGACTCCTAAGAGAGTATATTGGTTGAAGAACGAGACAGTGTGGTGGCGGATGTATTATCCCGAGCTTTGCCACTGGAATAACTCTCAAAAATAAGGGGAGGGGAGTGTTATGATCTCAGCCTGCAGGAGAAACGAGTCTCCCTCCTTGAGAGTTATTCAGCAAGCCTGACCTAACTAGAAGGTCTAGCAAGTATTGAGGTGATAACGCATATGCAAAATAGTTGGTTGGATATGTGTAACAGTTTGAGATTATGGGCAATGCAGAAGAAAATAGATAAGTGTCTGGCTAGGAGATGTGGACATTTTGCTGGAGGCGTGAGGCTCGCTTCCGGAGGACCTTGACCTCACTTGAGTGCCAGACATCGCAGGGGGTAGCCGCGCTCCGTTGAGCTCCCATCAGAAGGGAACCCCTAGTGATATATCTCGAAGAGAAGAGAAGTGTGTAGACGTGCCAGCTGTGGAACCGAGCTGGGAACGTTGTGGTCTCAAGTCCTGGTCGAAGAAGAGAGTGTCAAGCCCGCCAGGGACATTATTGTGGGCTGTGTGGAGCGCCCTGACCAGACGCCGTCAGAGGGAAAGCGCCCTCGACCAGCCGATCTGTGGTAAGCACGATATACGCCAGTTCATAGTGATCACTTGTAGTTGGTCGTGTGCCCAGCGACAGTAGCAATGTTTATTTATAAGTTAGACATGTTTTAATAAGGCAGAAGGCCTGAAATAGTAGAGTGAAGAGGGAGGAGCACGGAGCGACGTCCGTCCCCTCTGAGCTCTGACCGACGACTGAGGGAGCCTGGCTCCGGATGGAGGAAGACCCTCCCAGTGAGTGAGGACCGCCGCCAGGCGAGGTGGAGTATGGACCCGCCCAAAACGGGGGAGTCCACTCTCACTGTATGTAGAGAACAGATAGAGGTTTGAGGCAAGCATATTGTGTGGTTATTTTTGTTTATGTGTTAAGGGGAACATTTTATTGGAGTGTCGATGGGTTGCAGGTTTGTCTTTGGGGAAGAAGTTGCTGAGAACTTCGAAGCCAGCAGATGATGTAGCTGATGAGACTCCAGAGGTAGTGGAGCAGAGGACCTCGAGCTGTGAGGAGAAGCAGCAGTGAAGAGGAGTGTCACGTGTTTCTGTAGAGGTGGAGAAGCACCATACTTGCTCGGGGAAACTTCATGGTGTAGCAGCCAAGAGAGCTGTGGAGGACCCTAGCAGAAGGGTGAAGCACCGTAGTTGCTCAAGGAAACTTCATGATAGCAGCCTGGAGGAGCTGCAGAGGATCCTGGTAGTGAAGCCCGGAAGAACCTAAGGATATTAGGGTAGTGAACTTCCAGAGGTGGAAGGGGAAGTTCTGGTGGATTACTTATTGGGAGTTGATAGTGTTTGGTTGTCATTAGCGTGCAAGACGCAGTGAGAGGTGAGTGACTGTTGGCATTCTTACGTCAAGGAGTTTTTTTATACTGAAGTATCAATGAACATTTATACTGATATATGTTATTGCATTCATATGCTGATTTTCTATATATATATTCTCTTGCTGATGGTGCAACAGTGTATGTAGACTTGATCAACTTGAGGAGGTTGATAGTATCAGGTGGTGAACCATGAGATAGGATACCACTTGATAAGCTGATAATAGAGTTCTGATGGTGTTGGAGTGCAACCTGATTGTGATATTATAGAGTATAGGATTCATTATTATTATATGTGTGTATGTATCGTGTATGTGCCTTGTCCAGTAAATGTGTCACAATTTGCTGGTGTTTGCCCTTGTCCTAGTGAGGCTTCCCAGGAGGTAGTAAAGAAGGAGAGAGAGAGAGAAAGAACCAAGAACCACTGCCGTGGACAGGGTAGGAGGTAATACTAGTAAGTCATAGGGGATTGAGGAGATCATATCTCATAAGGAGAGAGTGGGGAGTCACAGCGGCTCGAGTGGGTGTGTGCACGTGACAACGAGGCTAAGTGTTGGAGCCGCATCCCCTAAACGTGTGACGTTGAGCCCCTCTCCAAGAGCCAGAAGCGCCAAGGGTGATCTCCTAGTATAAGCACTCTGCCGAGTTGTGGGTTGGGTTGTCCATAGAGAAGGATCAACGACGACAACACCAACCAACCCACAGTCTATAAGACTGGGTTAAGTTCAATTGTCCCTTAAGGTATCGTAGACCCCTGCCACTAGTGACCAGTATATGAATCTCGTCTCCTGCCTTTGTGGTGTCTGAGAGTTAACGTAAAGTAGCTATGGAAGAGTATTGTGATGTTACTTTGGGAAGGGGTTAGAATGGGTTAGAATGTTTAAATATGTGTATGTTTTGACAGGAGTTTACCATCCCACTCTTTGACTAGAGTTATGTGATTTGCACCTAGACTGCAGACAATTGTTATATCTAATTTTGGGAACTATTTCCCTTGGGGTCGGGCTTATAGTCTCTCTAGTGGTGTTCCTAGTACATTAATGGTACATTGTTAGCCCCCACGTATAACACCACCCACAAGCGTATAACACCTGTTATGACCGCAGGAAGCCTGAAGAACGAGTCTACCTGCCTGAGAGTTATTCGACAAACTAGACCCATTTGAGAGGTCAAAGGAAATATAGATGTGTGAATATATATTAAATACTTGGCAAATGTTGATGAATAGTTAAAAAGCATGGGCAGAGGATGAACGTGTAAATAAGTGACATGACATGAGATGTCGAGACTTTGCTGGCAAGGAATGAGGCTCACAGTGGATGTCTTGACCTCACTCGAGCAGCAGAGGTCTTGAGAGGAGGTTGTACTCTGTTAGTGCTCCTGGCAGTAAAGGAGGAACTCTTAGTTGTGTGTTCCGTCAAGAGGAGAGAACCAATCAGGCATTTATGAATAAAGCCGGAGGACGAATTAAAGCTCTCAGGTCAAGACTAGAAGGGGTCTGGTGAGGCAGTCCAATTGCAATTTTTGTGGGCGATCGGTGAGCGCCATTGTTGATGATCACGACCTGAACGCCCCTACACCTGATAAATTCTGTGGTAAGCCTATTTAACCAGTTGTTAGTGATTGTCTGTGATTGATCGTGTGCCCAGCGATCATGGCAAGTGTTTATAAACATAGTAGGTATGCTTTATTAAGGCGGTAAGCTGAAATATGAGTGTAGTGATAAGGGAGCCAGCTGGAGGGGGCGGAGACGTGTCCACCCTCGCCGAGTGTCAGTGGATGACTGAGGGAGGTGAGTTCCTGTCGGCGGCTGGGCTGCTTCCAGCGAAGTGGAGCATGGACTCGCCCGGACGGGGAAGTACCCTCGACACGTGTGAGAGTTTAAAAAGATGTCGGATGGAAGATATATGTGTTCCGTGAATACATTTAATTATGTTTTAGTAGGGAAATATTTTTATTGACATAGCAATGGAAATTGCAGGTTTGTTTGGGGGAGGAATTGATGGTATAACTCCGAGGCCAGAGAAGGATGTAATGGAGGAAATGGAGGAAACTTCGAGGCTGGAGAAGTGAAGGCTGAACTCTGTGGTAGAGCAGAACCCAATGGTGAGGAGTGGACCTCAAGCTGTGTGAAGGAGCAGTGAAGAAGAGTTGCATACGTGTCTGTGGTATCAGTGGTGAAGCATCACTAGAGTTTGATGACAACTTCATTGTGTAACAGTTTTAGGAGGATTGCTGAAGAGCCTTGCTGACTACTTCGGAGAACCTAGAGTTATACATGGTAGTGAACCTCTAGGAGCAGACCAGAGGTTCATGGTGATCACACGTAATGTATAAGGGGAGAGCTTGAATGGTTATTGGCGTGTAAGACACAGTGGAAGGTGAGAGATTGATTTCTTTTTGTGTTGGGGAATATTTATGCAGATGTTTCTAGTGTTAGAGCCACAGGCTGAACTTTATATATATATATTAGGGCTGATTGTGCAATATTATTGCGACGAGATTTAACCCCACTTGGTGAGGGAGTAATAAGTGGTAAGCCAAGAGTTGAGCAGCCACTTGATATGGACGGTTGGTGAAGCCAGGATGTGGTATTGGATTGCTACCAGGTTGTAGTAGCTTAGTGTGTTGTATGCTAATGTTTTATTGTTCTTATTTCGTGTACTGTATATGTTCTTTTGTTAATTAAACGTGTATTGTTAGCTGGGTTTGCACTTGTCCTGGAGAGGCTTCCCAGAAAGCAAAAGGGAGAGAGAGAGAGAGAGAGAGAGAGAGAGAGAGAGAGAGAGAAAGGATCACAGCCGTGGACAGGGTGACAGAAAATACTAATTCTTAAAAGGGGGATTGAGGAGATCATTCCAAACAAGGAGAGAGTGGGGAGTCACGGCGGCTCAAGTAGGGTGTGAAGACAGGACAATGAGGCCAGTGTTGGAGCCGCACCCCTAGATATGTGATGCTGAACCCCTCTTAAAGATCAAAAGGCGTACAGGGGATCTCCTGAGAAACCTTAAAGCACTCCAGAGTTCATTGTTGGTCGACCGGCGGTAGCGGGAGTGTGGCTGCCGAGGTCGGTTGTCTGCTCCGACAGAAAGTGGTTGGGGGACGTTGTCACCTGCACGCAAGTAACAGTCTGGTGCAGCAACCAGAGCTCTCTTTGGAGGTTTACGTTCCATAAGCCCCAACCCCCTCAGGTCAGGACACACACCACCCCCACAAATAGCACCTCCCTCGTGCATAACACCACCATCATGTATAACACCACCCTCAAGCATAACACCACCCCCATATATTATCACCCACAAGCATAACAACACCCCCAAGTATAACACCACCCTCAAGCATAACAACACCCCCAAGTATAACACCACCCTCAAGCATAACAACACCCCCACATATAACACCACCCTCAAGCATAACAACACCCCCAAGTATAACACCACCCTCAAGCATAACAACACCCCCAAGTATAACACCACCCTCAAGCATAACAACACCCCCAAGTATAACACCACCCTCAAGCATAACAACACCCCCAAGTATAACACCACCCTCAAGCATAACAACACCCCCAAGTATAACACCACCCTCAAGCATAACAACACCCCCAAGTATAACACCACCCTCAAGCATAACAACACCCCCAAGTATAACACCACCCTCAAGCATAACAACACCCCCAAGTATAACACCACCCTCAAGCATAACAACACCCCCAAGTATAACACCACCCCTCAAGCATAACAACACCCCCAAGTATAACACCACCCCTCAAGCATAACAACACCCCCAAGTATAACACCACCCCTCAAGCATAACAACACACCCAAGTATAACACCACCCTCAAGCATAACAACACCCCCAAGTATAACACCACCCACAAGCATAACACCACCCCCATATATTATCACCCACAAGCATAACCCACCCCACTTATAACACCACCCCCACATATAGCACCACCCTCAAACATAGCACCACCTCCACGTATAACACCACTCACAAGCATAACACCACCCCACTTATAACACCACCCCCACATATAGCACCACCCTCAAACATAGCACCACCTCCACGTATAGCACCACTCACAAGCATAACACCACCCCACTTATAACACAACCCACCACATTTATCACCACTCACAAGCATAACCCACACCACTTACAACACCACCTACAAACATAACACAACCCCCACGTATAGCACCACCCACAAGCCTAACACCACTCCCACCACTTATAACACCACCCCCACGTATATCACCACCCACAAGCATAACACCACCCTCACTTATAACACCACCCATTAGCATATCACCACCCCAACGTATAACACCACCCACAAGGATAACACCACCCACCACGTTTATCACCACCCACAAGCATAACACCACCCCCCACTTATAACACCACCCACAAGCACAACACCACCCCACCCCTTATGACACCACCAACAAGCATATATACACCACCCAAAGTATAACACCACCAACAAGCATAACACCGCCTCCCCCCAAATAAAGCACCACCCACAAGGCTAGCACCTCCCTCACGTATATCACCACCCACAAGCATTCAACCCGTTCTCGCACTTGCTTATAGTCAATATTGGCTTATTAATAAGTGTATATGTGACATACTAATTTATTGTGAATATTTTAGTTTACCTTGAAAAGATTAATAGGACCTAGGTTAGGTTAGGACCTAACCTAACCTTCTTAGTATGCTAAGATAAGCATCTTATTGCTTCTTAATTACAATTATTACTTAACCTATACCTATATTGATATTAGTTTTATAAAAATAATAAAACAAAACCGGAATATTTAAATAAATTGTAAAGTAACTCAGGATATTGTCAGATATTGTATAAAATCTCTATTGTTTAATAAAACTAAAAAAGAAATTCCTAATATGAAAACTGGTGTTTAGCAAATCTATAGCAAGAGTTTGTACCTTAAAAACAAAATATAACTTGGCATATACTACATATATACTTATTAATCAGCCAATTAGTGACTACAAGTAATAAGTCATATATGTACTGTCTTGTGCGAGAGCGGGTTGAAGCATAACACCACCCCCACTTATAACATCACCCACAAGCATACCCCCCTTCCGTATAACACCACCCACAAGCATACCCCCCTTCCGTATAACACCACCCACAAGCATACCCCCCTTCCGTATAACACCACCCACAAGCATACCCCCCTTCCGTATAACACTACCCACAAGCATACCCCCCTTCCGTATAACACCACCCACAAGCATAACACCACCGACAAGCAACAACTGAATTCACTAACCTGCTGATATAAACCAGTCAGGCTTAAAAAACCAAGGTACAATTTATTGCATGACAAAGTATACCATCTTGCACGAGTTACTAACTACTACATCTCTTATCTGTAGTACGTATTTGTACCACTGTAGCATATACAAGATGTATCATACATATCAAGATGTATCGTAGCAGATACATCTTGTATCTAATATGGGAAGATCTTGCCTCTCACAGCTACTTTACCACTACGACAAAATCACTGAGGCATTAGAAGAAAAACAGAATGCAGATGTGGTATACACGGACTTCTCAAAGCATTTGATAAATGTGACCATGGAGTGATACCACTCAAAATGAGGTCAATGGGAATAACTGGTAAAGTATGCAGGTGGATACAAAATTTTCTGTCGAACAGAACACAAAGAGTAACAGTCAACCATATAAAATCGAGTCTAAGCCCAGTTAAAAGCTTTATGCCTCCAGGTACAGCCCATGTTCCACTTATTTTCCTTATTCTCATATCAGATATAATAAAAAATACAAATCAGATCTTCGTATCATCCTTTGCAGATGACACATATATAGCATGAGAATTACCTTTGCTGCAGACATTGAAAAACTACAAGCAGATATTAATAAAGTTTTCGACTGGGCAGCAGAAAATAACTATGTTTACCAGTGATAAATTCCAGGTAGTCAGGTAAAAATGAGGACCGTAAACATAGTACAGGGTACAAAACAAAATCAAATCTGCCCATAGTAGGAAAGCATCATGTAAAGGATTTGGGAATAATGATGTCTGACGACCTAACGTTTAAGGAGCATAACCAAGCAAATATTGCGTCAGCCAGAAAAATGATAGGATGGACTACGAGAATTTTCAAATCCAGGGATCCCATCATAATAGATGTACTCCTCAAATCACTTGTGTTGTCCCGTCTTGAATACTGCTCAGTACTCACTTCCTCTTCAGAGCAGGAGAGATTGCTGAAATAAAGGAATACAGAGGACATATACGGCATACATAGACGCGATAAAGCACCTAAATTATTTGGATCGTCTCAAAGCTCTCCAAATATACTCGCTAGAAAGGAAACGAGAGAGATATAAAATAATATACACATGGAAAATACCGGAGGGCCGGGTCCCAAATCGACACAGTAAAATGACAACATACTTGAGTGAACCATAATTAAGAAAATGTAGAATAGAACCAGTGAAGAGCAGAGGTGCCATAGGCACAATCAGAGAACACTGTATAAACATCAGAGGTCCCCGGTTGTTCAACGTCCTCCCAGCGAGTGTAAGAAATATTGCCTTAACAACCTTGGACATCTTCAAGAGAAAACTAGATAGTTTCTTCAAGGAGTGCCGGACCAACCAGACTGTGGTGAATATGTGGGCCTGCGGGCCGCTCCAAGCAACAACCTGGTGGACCAAGCTCTCACAAGTCAAGCTTGGCCTCGGGCCGGGCTTGGGGAGTAAAAAAACTCTCAGAACTCTATCAAGAAAGTATCAAGCACATATAGTGTATTTGGCCCGAGAAGGTGAGGTTAGGTAAGGTTAGTTAAGTTTGTCTTTGCAACACAAGTAAAATAATATTTTTCCGGTTTGTCCAACTCAATAGTTCAGATTTCTACTTTCTAATTGCATTCTAGGTGGGTATATATACTATGGTCTTCATCGTTACTATAAGTACTACCAAAACAAGAGATTTGGCTAGATATTCTGTTTCTCATACATTTTGTTGCTACTTTTCTCAGACGAATAGTTTACAAACACTTTGTCTTTACATCTTGATTAAGGTATTTTTATATGTGATATTTATAATATGTACTTCATTACCTTAACTACTTTGAAATGATAACATTTGTATTGTCTGTATCAATCAATGCCAAGTGACGACGGAGGGGTGAGAGGGCAGGAGAGAGGGGGGATGACAGGGAATGAAAACTGGAGGGGGGGGGGGGGAGAAATGGAGAGAATGACAATTGGAGGGAGAGAATGGGAGGGAGATAGAACACAGGGCAGGGAAAACGGTAGGCAGAGAGAGAACGAGAAGAAATGAGAAAGAGGGGAAGGGAGAGGAGTGACACAGAAGTGTATTATTACACTTACACATGCACTACGTCTTTTCTTCACATTTATTTAAACACTACACTATTGAAGTAAGTTTCTCAATAATAATAATAATAATAATAATAATAATAATAATGCAGTGGAGGTAAGGTCATTACCAGGATAACATCATTCAGTGGAGTGACAACTTCAAGGTGATCGTGGGGATCACGTTGGCTCAGTGCCACTTGGCTCTGTTTTCTTTGACACGAATCCCGGCCATGTTGGGCACGTACCCGACAGCAATTACTGGAGGAAATTTGGATAACGCTTGCCCCAAGCGTCTGGTCTCCAAGCACGAAAAGACAGATATTCCCATTTATATATATATTTACCAGCACCATTACGTGAGCATCAAATTGTCGCCATCAGTTCCGTGTTTTAACAAGTAAGAATAACACTGTAATATGTCCAGTAACAAAGCAACAGTTGCAACACAAGTTAACGGCACAGCTGAAGCAACCTCCAGCCCTGCAAACCTCTGGCCTAACCAGTACATAACCAATACATTACTATTGCAAGCACCTTCACACCCCCATGTCTAGCACCATCATCACCACAACCACCATAATCATCAACGCTGCGTCACCACCATAATCATCAACGCCGCGTCACCACCATAATCATCAACGCTGCGTCACCACCCATGCCTTTTCCCTACCATATCACCCCAGCCACCACCAATGATGGTGGCTGGGGTGGTGGTATCTGCCACCACCGGCCCTCCCAACCCGCGTCCAGAATATTCCTGCTTTCCGCGGCACTATTCCTAAATTCCAATATTTTCCCTGGTCCATTCATTTTATAGCCGGTCTCTTTGGAAATATTAAATATGATGATGGAGCTGAGCCCGGCGGAGCAGGCTCTGTAACGCGGGTATTACAGGCTTACAGCGAGGCTGTACTCAATGTCTGCCGGGAGCAGAGAGCCATCTGTTGCCTCATCTCAGCGCTCGGTATTAAAGTCTGCTCTGTAGAGCTCTCAAGGAGCATGATAGTCGTCGCTTCGTCTTGGTGGAAGTAAGTCTTGGCCAACACGACCACTACCGGCGGAGACAAGTGGTGGCCGGCATCACTCGGGGGGGGGGGGGGGAGGGATGGTCTCACTGACTAAGCTTTCTATGCTCACCACCACACATTTATATCAACCAAAACTCTTGGAAGTAAGGGAAATAAAATAATTTGTTCACGAGGTATAACACTTGTTGTCTATTGAACTCCTTGGAATATAATGTGTTGAACTCGGTTTCACTCTCTCCACAAACAAGACAAGAAGCCTACTCTCATCACAAGCGACTGAGGAAATGAAGAACTATAAATCAATGGTGAAACACGAGTGGGATGACCACTATCGGTACCTTGGCGACACTGTCGGCTCTAACATGGGAAAGAAAGAGGAGCTCAATCAACTCAAAGGGACATGTAAAAGTCGACTCAGGGCACTGAAAGCTATGACCTGGAATGGACATGGAGTCTCTATTGCTGTGCTTAAAATGATATACACAGCCTATGTGCGCACCGTCATAGATTATGCAGCACCAGTTTTATGCACCTATTCCCTAAGCGATATGAAAAAAACTTGAAAACAAATAAAATTAAACCATGACAATCATTCTTGGGGTCCAAGAACTGCCAAAACATCTTACCTACGAGAGGAGTTGTCCCTCCCCAGTATTAAAAGCAGAATTAAGGAACTGAATGCTAAGCTTGCACTTAAGATAACCAGAGATCTCTATTACAATGGTATTGGCAAGAAAAAACTGAGTTCTGTGCTACTAACTGGAGGAAATAGGAGAAGCAAAAATTGCATCACAGATCAGTCTAATACCTCGAAGAACTTCACCTATTTTACACATATCACTTCATGCTTATATTCGTTTTAGGTGAGGTGATATGACACAAATGTTTTTGGGTAAGGCGACAAAAGCCAGAACACGAATCAATGGGTATATATTGCATATAAGAACATAAGAATGAAAGTAACTACAGAAGGCCAATTGGCCCATATTTTCTCTAGCTGCTTCCATATTGGTTCGGGACCTTGAAGTGGGTAGAATATAGTTATGTGGTAATTGGCTCTAACGGTTATGTTGAAGATGTCATAAAAAGAAAGGTGAAACTCCATGCAACCTCTGAGGTGTCAACTAACACAACACTTGTTCACACAATCAGACTGTTTTACAGGAACTTCTTTTCGACGGCTCATTAAACGGAGGAAAGTGTCCTGAAAGATATTATTAATAGGAACGTTATCCCTACAGACAAAAATCAGAACGTACATTTGACAATTTACTACAAAAACAAGAAAACGCCCAATCTACTCATGAAAAACTCTCCAGACACCAAACAGCACGCAATGAAAGAAACCAACGTCGTCCATGCCTTCACATGTCCACTTGGGGACTGTCAGCCCCAAAGATCTTAGTATATAGGGAAGACAACAACATCTCTTTCTAGGCCATTAACAATGCACAAACAACAGGGCTCCATGAAGGAACATATAATCTCCTCTCACAACCAGACCATCACCAGAGATATCCTAGCAAGCCACACAGAAATCATTAATAGATACAGCGATAGCAGGCGACTCGACATCAGCTTGGCACTACACATCAAAAAGTCAATACCAGCAATCAACAGCCAATTAATGCACAACTATATTCTACCCACTTCAAGACCCCGAACCAATATGGAAGCAGCAAGAGAAAGTATGGGCCTATAGGCCTTCTGCAGTTACTTCCATTCATATTTTCACATATCCAAGTCATACCTATTGTTTCGTGTTCTGTCTTGTATTTGTCACCTCACAAAAAACTTTTGTACCATATCACCTCACCCAATAGAGTATAAGTACGATGAATTTGTGTGTAAACTAAGTCTTTGAAAATGTAATACGAATTACGAAACGCGTTCAGGCGTCAGACAATTAATAAAAAATGAATTTTGGAGAATTGTTATTTTTATTTCCACCGACAGTGAAGAAAAACATCAGAAATATTGAAAAAAATCGTGTCAGAATTATTAATCTTACTTTTTCGGTCATATTCAACAACATTATATATATATATATATATATATATATATATATATATATATATATATATATATATATATATATATATATATATGTCGTACCTAGTAGCCAAAATGCACTTATAGGCCTACTGTGCAAGGCCCGATTTGCCTAATAGGCCGAGTAATTTTCTTAATTTTCGAAAAAAAAAATTACAATTGGTTTATTATAATTATCATTATTATTTTAAATTAAGAACATAAATTCTTGTCTTAGATATGTTAGTTTACTTTAGGTTAAGATACGTTAGGTTAGGTAGGGTTGGTTAGGTTCGGTCATATTTCTACGTTAGTTTTAACTCAAATTAAAAGAAATGAACTCATTCAAAATGAATTGGATACTTTTATCATTTCATGAGAAAAATATTAGAAAAATATAATGTGTGTGTGTGAAAGAGAGCTTGACTGGTCCCCAAGCTATTAATCAGTAAGAAGTCCATTACCCGACCAGGATTCGAACTACTAGAATTTGCCATTCCCAGGCGGCCACTCGAGCACAGGAGAGTCAGGTGTTCTATGCCCCAAGTTATATGAACTGTATACCACACTACCGGGGATGTGACGCTTCAGACACCTTGACCACTAGGAGCCTCGAACCCCAGACCTCTGGCATGGGAAGAATGTCTTCCCTACCGGAGGTCTCCTTTCGTTCTCCTCACTCTTACACCCCTCCCTCTTCCCACTCTCACTGTGTTCGTCACTCCTCTCTCCCTCTTCTTGCCCCTTCCCCCCCCCCTCACTCCCCCTCTCCCTCCTACCCCTTACATCCCCATCTCCCTCTTCCCCCCTCACGACCCCTTCTCCCTCCTATTCCTCATATCCCCCTCTCCCTCCTCCCCCTCACATCCCCACTTCTCAGTCTATGCAACAATATTGCTAATGGCATAATAAGAGCCAGTGTCACTATGATTTTATGCTATTAAATGACTTTCAAACAATGCAATAGTTACCCTCTTTCGAATTTGTGTCATCAATGAATAATGGTGATTATTTCTATATAGAAAAATCTGCTTTGAATTTTTGTTTTCAAATATTGACATAGGTGTACTGGCGGGCAGTGTCAAAAAAATCGTCGTAGGGGTCTGAATGTGACCCTGGCACGCTTTTCCCTTTTGAATTCCGGCGACCCCAACCAGCCTATGTTCATCCCGTACCACAAACGGGATGCCAATTTGGGTGCACCATGCCAATTTAGGAGACGCTAGCCCTTCAACTTTGGTCAGACAAACACACAAATAGAAGATTCGGAAGATAACCCAGTTGATTGATATAAAATATTATTGGAGACAGTTTCGTGTAGTGTTCTTTCGTTTATTATTAAATATGACCGAAAAAGTAAGATTAATAATTCTAACACGAATTTTCTCAATCTTTCGTACATTTCTTTTCACTGTTGGAGGAAATTCAAAAATCAATTCTCCAAAATTCATTTATATTTCTAGTCTGACGCGACACGAGCGCGTTTCGTAAAACTTATTACATTTTCAAAGACTTTAGTTTACAAATACACAACTGAATTGAACTTACACATCTCCGATTTTGTTTATATCTACATTTGAGTGAGGTGGATGGGGTGAGGTGGTATTTAATAGGGTATTAATTTCATCAACACAAGACAGAACACAAAACAATGGGTAATGAAATGGAAGTGATTGTAGAAAGCCTATTGGTCCATATTTCTTGATGCTTCTATATTGGAGCGGAGTCTTGAGGTGGGTAGAATATAGTTGTGCATTAATTGGCTGTTGATTGCTGGTGTTGACTTCTTAATGTGTAGTGCCTCGCAAACGTCAAGTCGCCTGCTATCGCTGTATCTATCGATGATTTCTGTGTTGTTTACTAGGATTTCTCTGGCGATGGTTTGGTTGTGGGAAGAGACCAAACCAAAAGATCTTTGGAAGAGACCAAAAGATCTCTTCCCACAACCAAACCATCGCCAGAGAAATCCTAGTAAACAACACAGAAATCATCGATAGATACAGCGATAGCAGGTGACTTGACGTTTGCGAGGCACTACACATTAAGAAGTCAACACCAGCAATCAACAGCCAATTAATGCACAACTATATTCTACCCACCTCAAGACTCCGCTCCAATATAGAAGCATCAAGAAATATGGACCAATAGGCTTTCTACAATCACTTCCATTTCATTACCCATTGTTTCCTGTTCTGTCTTGTGTTGATGAAATTAATACCCTATTAATGCCACCTCACCCCATCCACCTCACTCAAATGTAGATATAAACAAAACCGGAGATGTGTAAGTTCTATTCAGTTGTGTATTTGTAAACTAAAGTCTTTGAAAATGTAATAAGTTTTACGAAACGCGCTCGTGTCGCGTCAGACTAGAAATAAAAATGAATTTTGGAGAATTGATTTTTGAATTACCTCCAACAGTGAAAAGAAATGTACGAAAGATTGAGAAAATTCGTGTTAGAATTATTAATCTTACTTTTTCGGTCATATTTAATAATATATGTCTACAGGAAAGACTGCTACCAAAATATACTGTTCTTTCGTTATAAACATTTACGTATGTCGGTTATTTGTTTATGTCATTCGCAGCGCTAAATATTGGTGCTCGTATTGGTAAGTTAAATCCGTCTCTGCTTTCCGCGAATTATGAGTTCCCGTCAGTGCACATTAGATCCAGCCGGCTCCTCTCCCTGCGCGAGGTGTTGCCCAGCCAGCCGGCTCCTCTCCCTGCGTGAGGTGTTGCCCAGCCAGCCGGCTCCTCTCCCTGCGCGAGGTGTTGCCCAGCCAGCCGGCTCCTCTCCCTGCGTGAGGTGTTGCCCAGCCAGCCGGCTCCTCTCCCTGCGCGAGGTGTTGCCCAGCCAGCCGGCTCCTCTCCCTGCGCGAGGTGTTGCCCAGCCAGCCGGCTCCTCTCCCTGCGCGAGGTGTTGCCCAGCCAGCCGGCTCCTCTCCCAGCGCGAGGTGTTGCCCAGCCAGCCGGCTCCTCTCCCTGCGCGAGGTGTTGCCCAGCCAGCCGGCTCCTCTCCCTGCGTGAGGTGTTGCCCAGCCAGCCGGCTCCTCTCCCTGCGCGAGGTGTTGCCCAGCCAGCCGGCTCCTCTCCCTGCGCGAGGTGTTGCCCAGCCAGCCGGCTCCTCTCCCTGCGCGAGGTGTTGCCCAGCCAGCCGGCTCCTCTCCCAGCGCGAGGTGTTGCCCAGCCAGCCGGCTCCTCTCCCTGCGCGAGGTGTTGCCCAGCCAGCCGGCTCCTCTCCCTGCGCGAGGTGTTGCCCAGCCAGCCGGCTCCTCTCCCTGCGCGAGGTGTTGCCCAGCCAGCCGGCTCCTCTCCCAGCGTGAGGTGTTGCCCAGCCAGCCGGCTCCTCTCCCAGCGTGAGGTGTTGCCCAGCCAGCCGGCTCCTCTCCCAGCGTGAGGTGTTCCCAGCCAGCCGGCTCCTCTCCCAGCGCGAGGTGTTGCCCAGCCAGCCGGCTCCTCTCCCAGCGTGAGGTGTTGCCCAGCCAGCCGGCTCCTCTCCCTGCGCGAGGTGTTGCCCAGCCAGCCGGCTCCTCTCCCAGCGCGAGGTGTTGCCCAGCCAGCCGGCTCCTCTCCCTGCGCGAGGTGTTGCCCAGCCAGCCGGCTCCTCTCCCAGCGTGAGGTGTTGCCCAGCCAGCCGGCTCCTCTCCCAGCGTGAGGTGTTGCCCAGCCAGCCGGCTCCTCTCCCAGCGTGAGGTGTTCCCAGCCAGCCGGCTCCTCTCCCAGCGCGAGGTGTTGCCCAGCCAGCCGGCTCCTCTCCCAGCGTGAGGTGTTGCCCAGCCAGCCGGCTCCTCTCCCTGCGCGAGGTGTTGCCCAGCCAGCCGGCTCCTCTCCCAGCGTGAGGTGTTGCCCAGCCAGCCGGCTCCTCTCCCAGCGTGAGGTGTTCCCAGCCAGCCGGCTCCTCTCCCAGCGCGAGGTGTTGCCCAGCCAGCCGGCTCCTCTCCCAGCGTGAGGTGTTGCCCAGCCAGCCGGCTCCTCTCCCTGCGCGAGGTGTTGCCCAGCCAGCCGGCTCCTCTCCCAGCGTGAGGTGTTGCCCAGCCAGCCGGCTCCTCCCCCAGCGTGAGGTGTTGCCCAGCCAGCCGGCTCCTCTCCCTGCGCGAGGTGTTGCCCAGCCAGCCGGCTCCTCTCCCAGCGTGAGGTGTTGCCCAGCCAGCCGGCTCCTCTCCCAGCGTGAGGTGTTGCCCAGCCAGCCGGCTCCTCTCCCAGCGTGAGGTGTTCCCAGCCAGCCGGCTCCTCTCCCAGCGCGAGGTGTTGCCCAGCCAGCCGGCTCCTCTCCCAGCGTGAGGTGTTGCCCAGCCAGCCGGCTCCTCTCCCTGCGCGAGGTGTTGCCCAGCCAGCCGGCTCCTCTCCCTGCGTGAGGTGTTGCCCAGCCAGCCGGCTCCTCTCCCTGCGCGAGGTGTTGCCCAGCCAGCCGGCTCCTCTCCCTGCGTGAGGTGTTGCCCAGCCAGCCGGCTCCTCTCCCTGCGCGAGGTGTTGCCCAGCCAGCCGGCTCCTCTCCCTGCGCGAGGTGTTGCCCAGCCAGCCGGCTCCTCTCCCTGCGCGAGGTGTTGCCCAGCCAGCCGGCTCCTCTCCCAGCGCGAGGTGTTGCCCAGCCAGCCGGCTCCTCTCCCTGCGCGAGGTGTTGCCCAGCCAGCCGGCTCCTCTCCCTGCGCGAGGTGTTGCCCAGCCAGCCGGCTCCTCTCCCTGCGCGAGGTGTTGCCCAGCCAGCCGGCTCCTCTCCCAGCGTGAGGTGTTGCCCAGCCAGCCGGCTCCTCTCCCAGCGTGAGGTGTTGCCCACCCAGCCGGCTCCTCTCCCAGCGTGAGGTGTTCCCAGCCAGCCGGCTCCTCTCCCAGCGCGAGGTGTTGCCCAGCCAGCCGGCTCCTCTCCCAGCGTGAGGTGTTGCCCAGCCAGCCGGCTCCTCTCCCAGCGTGAGGTGTTGCCCAGCCAGCCGGCTCCTCTCCCAGCGTGAGGTGTTGCCCAGCCAGCCGGCTCCTCTCCCTGCGCGAGGTGTTGCCCAGCCAGCCGGCTCCTCTCCCAGCGCGAGGTGTTGCCCAGCCAGCCGGCTCCTCTCCCAGCGTGAGGTGTTGCCCAGCCAGCCGGCTCCTCTCCCAGCGTGAGGTGTTGCCCAGCCAGCCGGCTCCTCTCCCAGCGTGAGGTGTTCCCAGCCAGCCGGCTCCTCTCCCAGCGCGAGGTGTTGCCCAGCCAGCCGGCTCCTCTCCTAGCGTGAGGTGTTGCCCAGCCAGCCGGCTCCTCTCCCAGCGTGAGGTGTTGCCCAGCCAGCCGGCTCCTCTCCCAGTGTGAGGTGTTCCCAGCCAGCCGGCTCCTCTCCCAGCGCGAGGTGTTGCCCAGCCAGCCGGCTCCTCTCCCAGCGTGAGGTGTTGCCCAGCCAGCCGGCTCCTCTCCCTGCGCGAGGTGTTGCCCAGCCAGCCGGCTCCTCTCCCAGCGTGAGGTGTTGCCCAGCCAGCCGGCTCCTCTCCCAGCGTGAGGTGTTGCCCAGCCAGCCGGCTCCTCTCCCAGCGTGAGGTGTTCCCAGCCAGCCGGCTCCTCTCCCAGCGCGAGGTGTTGCCCAGCCAGCCGACTCCTCTCCCAGCGTGAGGTGTTGCCCAGCCAGCCGGCTCCTCTCCCTGCGCGAGGTGTTGCCCAGCCAGCCGGCTCCTCTCCCAGCGTGAGGTGTTGCCCAGCCAGCCGGCTCCTCTCCCAGCGTGAGGTGTTCCCAGCCAGCCGGCTCCTCTCCCAGCGCGAGGTGTTGCCCAGCCAGCCGGCTCCTCTCCCAGCGTGAGGTGTTGCCCAGCCAGCCGGCTCCTCTCCCTGCGCGAGGTGTTGCCCAGCCAGCCGGCTCCTCTCCCAGCGTGAGGTGTTGCCCAGCCAGCCGGCTCCTCCCCCAGCGTGAGGTGTTGCCCAGCCAGCCGGCTCCTCTCCCTGCGCGAGGTGTTGCCCAGCCAGCCGGCTCCTCTCCCAGCGTGAGGTGTTGCCCAGCCAGCCGGCTCCTCTCCCAGCGTGAGGTGTTGCCCAGCCAGCCGGCTCCTCTCCCAGCGTGAGGTGTTCCCAGCCAGCCGGCTCCTCTCCCAGCGCGAGGTGTTGCCCAGCCAGCCGGCTCCTCTCCCAGCGTGAGGTGTTGCCCAGCCAGCCGGCTACTCTCCCTGCGCGAGGTGTTGCCCAGCCAGCCGGCTCCTCTCCCAGCGTGAGGTGTTCCCAGCCAGCCGGCTCCTCTCCCAGCGTGAGGTGTTGCCCAGCCAGCCGGCTCCTCTCCCAGCGTGAGGTGTTGCCCAGCCAGCCGGCTCCTCTCCCTGCGCGAGGTGTTGCCCAGCCAGCCGGCTCCTCTCCCAGCGTGAGGTGTTGCCCAGCCAGCCGGCTCCTCTCCCTGCGCGAGGTGTTGCCCAGCCAGCCGGCTCCTCTCCCTGCGTGAGGTGTTGCCCAGCCAGCCGGCTCCTCTCCCAGCGTGAGGTGTTGCCCAGCCAGCCGGCTCCTCTCCCAGCGTGAGGTGTTGCCCAGCCAGCCGGCTCCTCTCCCTGCGCGAGGTGTTGCCCAGCCAGCCGGCTCCTCTCCCAGCGTGAGGTGTTGCCCAGCCAGCCGGCTCCTCTCCCAGCGTGAGGTGTTGCCCAGCCAGCCGGCTCCTCTCCCTGCGCGAGGTGTTGCCCAGCCAGCCGGCTCCTCTCCCAGCGTGAGGTGTTGCCCAGCCAGCCGGCTCCTCTCCCAGCGTGAGGTGTTGCCCAGCCAGCCGGCTCCTCTCCCAGCGTGAGGTGTTGCCCAGCCAGCCGGCTCCTCTCCCTGCGCGAGGTGTTGCCCAGCCAGCCGGCTCCTCTCCCAGCGTGAGGTGTTGCCCAGCCAGCCGGCTCCTCTCCCAGCGCGAGGTGTTGCCCAGCCAGCCGGCTCCTCTCCCAGCGTGAGGTGTTGCCCAGCCAGCCGGCTCCTCTCCCAGCGTGAGGTGTTGCCCAGCCAGCCGGCTCCTCTCCCAGCGTGAGGTGTTGCCCAGCCAGCCGGCTCCTCTCCCAGCGTGAGGTGTTGCCCAGCCAGCCGGCTCCTCTCCCAGCGTGAGGTGTTGCCCAGCCAGCCGGCTCCTCTCCCAGCGTGAGGTGTTGCCCAGCCAGCCGGCTCCTCTCCCTGCGCGAGGTGTTGCCCAGCCAGCCGGCTCCTCTCCCAGCGCGAGGTGTTGCCCAGCCAGCCGGCTCCTCTCCCAGCGTGAGGTGTTGCCCAGCCAGCCGGCTCCTCTCCCAGCGTGAGGTGTTGCCCAGCCAGCCGGCTCCTCTCCCAGCGCGAGGTGTTGCCCAGCCAGCCGGCTCCTCTCCCAGCGTGAGGTGTTGCCCAGCCAGCCGGCTCCTCTCCCAGCGTGAGGTGTTGCCCAGCCAGCCGGCTCCTCTCCCAGCATGAAGTGTTCCTAGCCAGTTATCCGGGACTTTATACACACAGAAAGGATTTTGTTAGGTTAACAAAATATTAAATATTTGTTTTCTGGAGTTTTTTTCTTAATCTTTCAGTTTGAAAGTATTCTTATGTTTTGACCTCTTGCTTTGTGGATTGTCTAGACTACACTGTCCTTCTGTTCTGGTGACACGCTTCCCCAGGACTTGGTCACAGGGCTAGGTCCTAGGGCTGGGACCCAGGGGTGGGTCCTAGGGCTGAGTCCCAGGGCTGGGTCCCAGGGCTGGGATCCAGGGCTGGGTCCCAGGGCTGGGTCCCAGGGATGGGTCCCAGGGCTGGGTCCAAGGGCTGGGTCCCAGCGCTGGGTCCCAGGGCTGGGTCCCAGGGCTGGGTCCCAGGGCTGGGTCCTATGGCTGGGTCCCAGGGCTGGGTCCTAGGGCTGGGCAGATGGCTGGGTCCAAAGGCTGGATTCCATGGCTGGGTCCAAGGGCTGGGTCCCAGGGCTAGGTCCTAGCGCTGGGTCCCAGGGCTGGGTCCCAGGGCTGGGTCCAAGGGCTGGGTCCCGGGGCTGGGTCCAAGGGCTGGGTCCTAGGGCTGGGTCCCAGGGCTGGGTCCAAGGGCTGGGTCCCAGGGCTGGGTCCCAGGGCTGGGTCCCGGGGCTGGGTCCTGGGGCTGGGCCCAAGGCTGGGTCCAAGGGCTGGGTCCTAGGGCTGGGTTCCATGGCTGGGTCCCAGGGCTTTGTCCCAGGGCTGGGTCCCAGGGCTGGGTCCCAAGGCTGGGTCCCAGGGCTGGGTCCTAGGGCTGGATCCCAGGGCTGGGTCCAAGGGCTGGGTCCCGGGGCTAGGTCCAAGGGCTGGGTCCTAGGGCTGGGTCCTAGGGCTGGGTCCCGGGGCTGCGTCCTAGGGCTGGGCCCCAGGGCTCGGTCCTAGGGCTGGGTTCCAGGGCTGGGTCCCGGGGCTGGGTCCAAGGGCTGGGTCCAAGGGCTGGGTCCTAGGGCTGGTTCCCGGGGCTGGGTCCCAGGGCTGGGTCCCAGTGCTGGGTCCCAGGACTGGGTCCTAGGGCTGGGTCCCAGGTCTGGGTCCCCGAGCTGGGTCCTAGGGCTGGGTCCCAGGGCTGGGTCCCAGGGCTGGGTCCTAGGGCTGGGTCCCAGGGCTGGGTCCTAGGGCTGGGCAGATGGCTAGGTCCAAAGGCTGGGTTCCATGGCTGGGTCCCAGGGCTGGGTCCCAGGGCTAGGTTTTATGGCTGAGTCCCAGGGCTGGGTCCTAGGGCTGGGTCCCGGGGCTGGGTCCCGGGGCTGGGTCACGGGGCTGGGCCCCAGGGCTCGGTCCTAGGGCTGGGTTCCAGGGCTGGGTCCCTGGGCTGGGTCTCAGGGCTGGGTCCCAGGGCTGGGTCCTAGGGCTGGGTCCCGGGGCTGGGTCCCGGGGCTGGGTTCTGGGGCTGGGCCCATGGCTGGGCCCAAGGGCTGGGTCCTAGGGCTGGGTTCCATGGCTGGGTCCCAGGGCTTTGTCCCAGGGCTGGGTCCTAGGGCTGGGTCAAAGGGCTGGGTCCTAGGGCTGGGTATCAGGGCTGGGTTCCAGGTCTGGGTTCCAGGGCTGGGTCCTAGGGCTGGGTCCCAGGGCTAGGTCCTAGGGCTGGGTACCAGGGATGGGTCCCAGGGCTAGGTCCTAGGACTGGGTCCCAGGGCTAGGTCCCAGGGCTAGGTCCCAGAGCTGGGTCCCAGGGCTAGGTCCCAGGGCTAGGTCCCAGAGCTAGGTCCCAGGGCTAGGTCCTAGGGCTGGGTCCCAGGGCTAGGTCCCAATGCTGGGTCCCAGGGCTAGGTCCTAGGGCTAGGTCCTAGGGCTGGGTCCCAGGGCTGGGTCCCAGGGCTGGGTCCCAGGGCTGGGTCCTAGGGCTGGGTCCCAGGGCTGGGTCCCAGGGCTGGGTCCCAGGGCTGGGTCCTAGGGCTGGGTCCCAGCGCTGGGTCCCAGGGCTGGGTCCCAGGGCTGGGTCCCAGGGCTGGGTCCTAGGGCTGGGTCCCAGGGCTGGGTCCCAGGGCTGGGTCCTAGGGCAGGATCCCAGGGCTAGGTCCTAGGGTTGGGTCCCAGGAATGGGTCCAGGGCTAGGTCCTAGGGCTGGGTCCCAGGGCTAGGCCCCAGGGCTGGGTCCCAGAGCTGGGTCCCAGGGCTAGGTCCCAGGGCTGAGTCCCAGGGCTAGGTCCCAGGGCTGGGTCCCAGGACTAGGTCCTAGGGCTAGGTCCTAGGGCTGGGTCGTAGGGCTGGGTCCTAGGGCTGGGTCCCAGGGCTGGGTCCCAGGGCTGGGTCTTAGGGCTGGGTCCTAGGGCTGGGTCTTAGCGCTGGGTCCCGGGGCTGGGTCCTAGGGCTGGGCCCCAGGGCTCGGTTCTAGGGCTGGGCCCCAGGGCTCGGTCCTAGGGCTGGGTTCCAGGGCTGGGTCCCGGGGCTGGGTCACGTGGCTGGGACCAAGGGCTGGGTCCCAGGGCTGGGTCCCAGCGCTGGGTCCCAAGGCTGGGTCCCAGGGCTGGGTCCTAGGGCTGGGTCCCAGCGCTGGGTCCCAGGGCTGGGTCCCAGGGCTGGGTCCCAGGGCTGGGTCCTAGGGCTGGGTCCCAGGGCTGGGTCCCAGGGCTGGGTCCCAGGGCTGGATCCCAGGGCTAGGTCCTAGGGCTGGGTCCCAGGGATGGGTCCAGGGCTAGGTCCTAGGGCTGGGTCCCAGGGCTAGGTCCCAGGGCTGGGTCCCAGGGCTAGGTCCTAGGGCTAGGTCCTAGGGCTGGGTCGTAGGGCTGGGTCGTAGGACTGGGTCCTAGGGCTGGGTCCTAGGGCTGGGTCCTAGGGCTGGGTCCTAGGGCTGGGTCGTAGGACTGGGTCCTAGGGCTGGGTCCTAGGGCTGGGTCCTAGGGCTGGGTCCTAGGGCTGGGTCCTAGGGCTGGGTCCTAGGGCTGGGTCCTAGGGCTGGGTCCTAGGGCTGGGTCCTAGGGCTGGATGATCAGGTCACACAGGTGGCTGCCTCTCTCACCCAGTCTCCTGTCCATGAAGATCTTCACCGCTCGAAATCTTTTCAACCTTTTTTATTTCCATTTCACTGATTGTTCCGCATCCTATGATCAGTGTTTTGTGATCGTCAGTTGCATCATATTTTATATTATATATATATATATATATATATATATATATATATATATATATATATATATATATATATATATATATATATATATATATATTAGTATATTTTGGTAGCAGTCTTTTCTGTAGACATATATTATTAAATATGACCGAAAAAAGTAAAATTAATAATTCTAACACAAAATTTCTCTATATTTCTTATGTTTCTTTTCATTGTTGATGGTAATTGAAAAATCAGTTCTCCAAAATTCATTTTTATTTCTAGTATGGCGCGACACCTGAACGCGTTTCGTAAAACCTTATTACATTTTCAAAGACTTTAGTTTACACACGCACAACTATAACATGCGAACACTAAACAGAGTTCTTACAATGATTTAAACAGCTTTCATTTTATTTTATACCCGCATTTTGGGTGAGGTGATATGTTACAACGGTTTTGGATGAGATGAACAAATCTTTCAACACAGGAAAGAACACGAAACAATGGGTATTAATTGGGTAAATTGAAGGTAAGAATGGAAGTAACTGCAGAGGGCCTATTGGCCCATATTTCTTGGTGCTTCTATATTGGAGCGGAGTCTTGAAGTGGGTAGAATATAGTTGTGCATTAATTGCCTGTTGATTGCTGGGGTTGACTTCTTGGTGTGTAGTGCCTCGCAGATGTCAAGCCGCCTGCTATCGCTGTATCTATCGATGATTTCTGTGTTGTTGCTAAGATTTCTCTGGCGATGGTTTGGTTGTGGGAAGAGATTATATGTTCCTTAATGGGGCCCTGTTGCTTATGCATCGTTAATCGCCTGGAAAGAGATGTTGTTGTCTTGCCTATTTACTGAGTTCTTTGAGGCTTACAGTCCCCAAGTGAGCATTTGAAGGCATAGACGACGTTGGTCTCTTTTAAAGCGTTCTGCTTTGTGTCTGGAGAGTTTCTCATGAGTAGGCTGGCCATTTTTTTGGTTTTATAGTAAATCGTCAATTGTATCTTCTGATTTTTGTCTGTAGGGATAACGTTTCTATTAACAATATCTTTCAGGACCCTTTCCTCCGTTTTATGAGCTGTGGAAAAGAAGTTCCTGTAAAATAGTCTAATAGGGGGTATAGGTGTTGTGTTAGTTGTCTCTTCAGAGGTTGCATGGCGTTTCACCTTCCATCTTATGATGTCTTCAACGAAACCATTGGAGAAGCCGTTGTTGACTAGGACCTGCCTGACCCTACAGAGTTCTTCATCGACTTGCTTCCATCCTGAGCTGTGGCTGAGAGCACGGTCTACATAAGCGTTAACAACACTCCTCTTGTACCTGTCTGGACAGTCACTGTTGGCATCTAGGCACATTCCTATGTTTTTTCCTTAATGTAGACTGCAGTGTGGAAACCTCCGCTCCTTTCCATGACTGTTACATCTAGAAAGGGCAGCTTCCCATCCTTCTCCATCTCTTAAGTGAAACGCAACACAGAATTCTGCTCAAATGCCTGCTTCAGCTCCTGCAGATATCTGACATCAGGTACCTGTGTAAAATTGTCGTCAACATACCTGCAGTATATGGCCGGTTTCAAGTTAATGTCGACTAAGACCTTTTGCTCGATGGTACCCATGTAGAAATTCGCAAACAGGACACCTAGGGGAGAACCCACCTAGGTGGGAGAACCCACCGAGGTGGGAGAACCCACCGAGGTGGGAGAACCCACCGAGGTGGGAGAACCCACCTCACCCAAAATGCGGGTATAAAGTAAAATGAAAGCTGTTTAAATCATTGTAAGAACTCTGTTTAGTGTTTGCAGGTTATAGTTGTGTGTGTGTAAACTAAAGTCTTTGAAAATGTAATAAGTTATTACGAAACGCGTTCAAGTGTCGCGTCAGACTAGAAGTAAAATGAATTTTGGAGAACTGATTTTTCAATTACCATCAACAGTGAAAAGAAACATAAGAAATATAGAGAAAATTCGTGTTAGAATTATTAATCTTACTTTTTCGGTCATATATATATATATATATATATATATATATATATATATATATATATATATATATATATATATATATATATATATGGCACAACTCTTCTAAACACGAGAGTGAAGTATACAACTTTAGAACACTTTCCCACCAGGAGACTCGAACCCTAGCCAGCACAGAAGCCTTCCAGCAACTGGCATAACAGGTACGCCTTAACCCGCTCCACCACCTACTCAGACCCTTAAAAGAGGTGGTAATTTCGGAGTATTTAAATACACCAAAGATCACCACCTCCCAAGAGCACTAGAGCAAGTGAGGGGTCATTTATACGTTTATTTCATCAAGTCCCTGTTAATATGGGAAGACACAGTGTCTATGCTTAAGGCACAACTCTTCTAAACACGAGAGTGAAGTATACAACTTTAGAACACTTTCCCACCAGGAGACTCGAACCCTAGCCAGCACAGAAGCCTTCCAGCAACTGGCATAACTGGTACGCCTTAATCTTAATAATGATCTTTGGTGTATTTAAATACTCCGAAATTACCACCTCTTTTAAGGGTCTGAGTAGGTGGTGGAGCGGGTTAAGGCGTACCTGTTATGCCAGTTGCTGGAAGGCTTCTGTGCTGGCTAGGGTTCGAGTCTCCTGGTGGGAAAGTGTTCTAAAGTTATATATATATATATATATATATATATATATATATATATATATATATATATATATATATATATATATATATATATATATATTTGGTCAGCAAGCGTTCCTTTAAGGATATTTGGTTAACTATGACCGATTTGGTGGCGTTGTTGATGGTATAGTATAACCATTATATGCTTCTGTGTTCTTACACTCGGGATAAAGAAGAACAATCAAGTTATCAAGTTATTGAAATTCATGGTAAAGAAACTCTAATGATTATGGAAGGGTTTATTTCCTAAAATTGTTTCGTTCCACTCTAGAACATCTTCAGGTAAGGAATGAACACACATAAGGTGCAAATGTATCTTATGGACAGAGATACGATGAGAATTTACTCTGAAATTGTTACACTTACAGACGTCACCAAACAACACCGAATAACGACGACATCTCTACCGAGTTCTTCCCGGTAATATTCGTTTTAGAATAATTGATTCGTGCACGATTATTCTCTATATTTCTTAGGGATTTCACTTGATAAGGAATTTTAAAAACTAATTTTCCAAAGTTCCTTTTCCAATCTTATATGACCTAACACTGGGAGATGCGTATCATTGAGCCTGTCAACATGTTCAAAGGTAATGGTGAAGGGTATACAAGTTAGTTGGATTAATCTTAATATGTAACTAAGAAGAAAGAGGTTATGTAAAACGTCGCAGTTTCCCAAAACCTATTGTTCAAACGTTACTTGAGGTATTGTGTTGAAGGAAGGAAATGCTGAACACACTGAAGGAAGTGAGCTGAAATATTCGGCCTTGGCATTGAAAACTATAGATGACTTATAATAATAGTTTGAGATTGTTTAATATGTAGTTTATTTCTGATGTCTAATCGTCTATTGTCAATCTATTTGTCTCTTAATTCTGTGTTGTTGATTAGGATATGTCTTGTGATGATCTTGTGGTGCGTACATGTTATATTTTTAATTGATGGAGCCTTGTTGGTTGTGCATTGTCAGCCCCAATCATTAAGGTGCATCAACAAGACCACACCACATCTTGCAAGGCGTCTGATACATCAACAAGACAACACCACATCTTGCAAGGGGCCTGATACATCAACAAGACAACACCACATCTTGCAAGGCGTCTGATACATCAACAAGACAACACCACATCTTGCAAGGAGCCTGATACATCAACAAGACAACACCACATCTTGCAAGGGGCCTGATACATCAACAAGACAACACCACATCTTGCAAGGGGCCTGATACATCAACAAGACAACACCACATCTTGCAAGGCGTCTGATACATCAACAAGACAACACCACATCTTGCAAGGCGTCTGATACATCAACAAGACAACACCACATCTTGCAAGGGGCCTGATATATCAACAAGACAACACCACATCTTGCAAGGAGCCTGATACATCAACAAGACAACACCACATCTTGCAAGGAGCCTGATACATCAACAAGACAACACAACATCTTGCAAGGGGCCTGATACATCAACAAGACAACAACACATCTTGCAAGGCGTCTGATACATCAACAAGACAACAACACATCTTGCAAGGGGCCTGATACATCAACAAGACAACACCACATCTTGCAAGGAGCCTGATACATCAACAAGACAACACCACATCTTGCAAGGAGCCTGATACATCAACAAGACAACACCACATCTTGCAAGGCGTCTGATACATCAACAAGACAACACCACATCTTGCAAGGAGCCTGATACATCATCAAGACAACACCACATCTTGCAAGGCGTCTGATACATCAACAAGACAACATCACATCTTGCAAGGCGTCTGATACATCAACAAGACAACACCACATCTTGCAAGGCGTCTGATACATCATCAAGACAACACCACATCTTGCAAGGCGTCTGATACATCATCAAGACAACACCACATCTTGCAAGGCGTCTGATACATCAACAAGACAACACCACATCTTGCAAGGCGTCTGATACATCATCAAGACAACACCACATCTTGCAAGGAGCCTGATACATCATCAAGACAACACCACATCTTGCAAGGCGTCTGATACATCAACAAGACAACATCACATCTTGCAAGGCGTCTGATACATCAACAAGACAACACCACATCTTGCAAGGCGTCTGATACATCATCAAGACAACACCACATCTTGCAAGGCGTCTGATACATCATCAAGACAACACCACATCTTGCAAGGCGTCTGATACATCAACAAGACAACACCACATCTTGCAAGGCGTCTGATACATCATCAAGACAACACCACATCTTGCAAGGAGTCTGATACATCAACAAGACAACACCACATCTTGCAAGGAGCCTGATACATCAACAAGACAACAACACACCTTGCAAGGGGCCTGATACATCAACAAGACAACACCACATCTTGCAAGGAGCCTGATACATCAACAAGACAACACCACATCTTGCAAGGAGCCTGATACATCAACAAGACAACACCACATCTTGCAAGGAGCCTGATACATCAACAAGACAACACCACATCTTGCAAGGAGCCTGATACATCAACAAGACAACACCACATCTTGCAAGGAGCCTGATACATCAACAAGACAACACCACATCTTGCAAGGAGCCTGATACATCAACAAGACAACACCACATCTTGCAAGGAGCCTGATACATCAACAAGACAACACCACATCTTGCAAGGGGCCTGACAACGCAGGCGCCTGGAAATAATCTAATTATTTAAATTTCAGAATAATTATTGCACCATATAGTTGTTTCATTATTTTAACAAGATAATCAGAAAAAAGTTGTTACTTAGAAACTAAAGTATTTTAGCTTATTAATGATCTCTAAGAAAATGACGGTAATAATTTTTTATCAAGATTTTATCTTTAAAATATTTTTTTAATGTATAAACTGTTAATATAAAAATAGTTAAAACAAAAATTAAAATAGTAAGGGGAGAAAATATTTAAACTAGTAATGGTCCATTAAAGATTGTAAAAATGAGATTCGTTTGCTAGTCATGCATATTGATGTATTCATTAGAGTCGAGCAGTGCCGGAATATCGTGAAGGGTTGAGAACCTTGGATGTTTCTTAAGACGAGGGAGAGTTTCCTGACATCAAACAATCGCTTAATTAACTTCACGGCCTTTGTCAGGAAATTGTTGCAAACGAAAATGCTAAATGATATTCATGAACAACTTGAAGAACACAAAGGAGAAAGTGATTCGTAGCATGGCTTCACTAAGGGAAATGAATATGTGAAAAACGTTTTCTCTCAACATATAAGAATCAATCGACAGTATTGCTGGATACAGAATATAGTTATTAGATTTTAGAAAAGCTTGATATAATGTTTAGGATAAAACGATTTGGGAGGGTAGAGAGGTGTGACAAGGGAGGGAATATCTTATATCGCATAATGGTCCTGTTATCTTATAGAACACACAAGGTGAAGAGCTTGCAATATGAGTGAAATGTTGCCATCTAATACTCTGACCTGCTAATACCTCTCTTGAGTTAACACTCTCTGCCCAGATCACTCTCTCTTCCCAGTTAACACTCCCTGTCCGGTTAACACTCTCTACCCAGTTAACACTCTCTGCCCAGTTAACACTCCCTGTCCGGTTAACACTCTCTACCCAGTTAACACTCTCTGCCCAGTTAACACTCCCTGTCCAGTTAACACTCCCTGCCCAGTTAACACTCTCTGCCCAGTTAACACTCTCTGCCCAGTTAACACTCTCTGCCCAGTTAACACTCTCTGCCCAGTTAACACTCTCTGCCCAGTTAACACTCTGCCCAGTTAACACTCTCTGCCCAGTTAACACTCTCTGCCCAGTTAACACTCCCTGCCCAGTTAACACTCTCTGCCCAGTTAACACTCTGCCCAGTTAACACTCTCTGCCCAGTTAACACTCTGTGCCCAGTTAACACTCTCTGCCCAGTTAACACTCTCTACCCAGTTAACACTCTCTACCCAGTTAAAACTCATGTCAGTTAACACTCTCTGCCCAGTTAACACTCTCTGCCCAGTAAACACTTCCTGCCCAGTTAACACTCCCTGCCCAGTTAACACTCTCTGCCCAGTTAACACTCCCTGCCCAGTTAACACTCCCTGCCCAGTTAACACTCCCTGCCCAGTTAACACACACTGCCTAGTTAACACTCTCCGCCCAGTTAACACTCTGTGCCAAGTTAACACTTCCTGCCCAGTTAACACCTGGAGCCCAGATAATCTCTCTACTCAGTTAACACTTCCTGCCCAGTTAACATTCTCTGCCCAGATAATCTCTCTACTCAGTTAACACTGCCTAGTTAACACTGCCCAGCTAACACTCCCTGCACAGTTAACACTCCCTGCCCAGTTAACACTCTCTTCCCAGTTAACACTCTCTGCCCAGTTAACACTCTCTGCCCAGTTAACACTCTCTGCCCAGTTAACACTCTCTGCCCAACTAACACTCTCTGCCCAGTTAACAATCATTGTCCAGTTAACACTCTGCCTAGTTAACACTCTCTACTCAGTTAACACTCTGCCCAGTTAACACTCTCTACTCAGTTAACACTTTCTACCCAGTTAACACTCCCTGCCTAGTTAATACGACTTCCAAGTTAACACTCCCTGCCCAGTTAACACTCCCAGCCCAGTTAACACTCTGCCCAGTTAACACTCCCTGCCCAGTTAACACTCTGCCCAGTTAACACTCCCTGCCCAGTTAACACTCTGCCCAGTTAACACTCCCTGCCCAGTTAACACTCCCTGCCCAGTTAACACTCTGCCCAGTTAACACTCTGCCCAGTTAACACCTGGAGCTGTGGTAGGCCTGGTACACCTGGAGCTGTGGTAGGCCGGGTACACCTGGAGTTGTGGTAGGCCTGGTACACCTGGAGCTGTGGTAGGCCTGGTACACCTGGAGCTGTGATAGGCCGGGTACACCTGGAGTTGTGGTAGGCCGGGTACACCTGGAGCTGTGGTAGGCCGGGTACACCTGGAGCTGTGGTAGGCCTGGTACACCTGGAGCTGTGGTAGGCCTGGTACACCTGGAGCTGTGATAGGCCGGGTACACCTGGAGCTGTGGTAGGCCTGGTACACCTGGAGTTGTGGTAGGCCTGGTACACCTGGAGCTGTGATAGGCCGGGTACACCTGGAGCTGTGGTAGGCCTGGTACACCTGGAGCTATGATAGGCCGGGTACACCTGGAGCTGTGATAGGCCGGGTACACCTGGAGCTGTGGTAGGCCTGGTACACCTGGAGCTGTGGTAGGCCTGGTACACCTGGAGCTGTGATAGGCCTGGTACACCTGGAGCTATGATAGGCCTGGTACACCTGGAGCTGTGGTAGGCCTGGTACACCTGGAGCTGTGGTAGGCCTGGTACACCTGGAGCTGTGGTAGGCCTGGTACACCTGGAGCTGTGATAGGCCTGGTACACCTGGAGCTATGATAGGCCTGGTACACCTGAAGCTGTGGTAGGCCTGGTACACCTGGAGCTATGATAGGCCGGGTACACCTGGAGCTGTGGTAGGCCTGGTACACCTGGAGCTGTGGTAGGCCTGGTACACCTGGAGCTGTGGTAGGCCTGGCACACCTGGAGTTGTGGTAGGCCTGGTACACCTGGAGTTGTGGTAGGCCTGGTACACCTGGAGTTGTGGTAGGCCTGGTACACCTGGAGCTGTGGTAGGCCTGGTACACCTGGAGCTGTGGTAGGTCTGGTACACCTGGAGCTGTGGTTGGCCTGGTACACCTGGAGCTGTGATAGGCCTGGTACACCTGGAGCTGTGATAGGCCTGGTACACCTGGAGCTGTGATAGGCCTGGTACACCTGGAGCTGTGATAGGCCTGGTACACCTGGAGCTGTGGTAGGTCGGGTACACCTGAAGCTGTAATAGGCCTGGTACACCTGGAGCTGTGGTAGGCCTGGTACACCTGGAGCTGTGGTAGGCCTGGTACACCTGAAGCTGTAATAGGCCTGGTACACCTGAAGCTGTAATAGGCCTGGTACACCTGGAGCTGTGGTAGGCCTGGTACACCTGGAGCTGTGATAGGTCTGGTACACCTGGAGCTGTGATAGGCCGGGTACACCTGGAGCTGTGGTAGGCCTGGTACACCTGGAGCTGTGATAGGTCTGGTACACCTGGAGCTGTGATAGGTCTGGTACACCTGGAGCTGTGATAGGCCTGGTACACCTGGAGCTGTGGTAGGCCGGGTACACCTGACTCAACACATCCCATGAGCTACAATAACGCAGGGAATGTCAACTCTTCTTCCTCGGCAGCAAGGTGTGTGTTTGATCACGTGATTGATGAGGTCTCACCAGACTGTGATTCATACGTCAGGCTGCGGCTAGTCACGTCCAACAGTCTGGTTGACCAGACGTCCAACAGTCTGGTTGACCAGACGTCCAACCGGGAGGCCTGGCCGGAAACTGGGCTATGAGGCCGTTGAATCCCTGAAACTCTACCAGGTTGGTAGGAAGCTGGAATTATAGGGCGCCACAACACACATTTTAGACTCCTGGAATGTGTTTGCTCGGGTTTATCAGCTGAAAAGTGGAGGAATGAATAGGGGCACAAGTGCGTGAGACTGATGCTTGCTCCGACAGGTGTAATTAGTGGGGACACCTGTTCTATAGTCTAACACCTGGGAAAATCTTTGAATTGCCGGGGTGGGGGGGGGAGGAGGCAAGAGGAGATAGCAGCCTTGGTGGGAAACAAAGTTAGAAACAGTTTCCATTAAACATTTAATGTCTACAAATTGTAAACATATTTCAAGTGTTTGAGATGCAGTCTTGTTTCTTCAGTAAGAGTGAGTTCAGCGAGGTCATTGTCCCAGTGTGACCTTTACATGACCTCTGGACTGTGTCGAGTGTGTGGGGATCAAGTGCCTTGTTTACCGGAGGCCGGCTGGCTTACCTCTCCTGTGTCGTGATGTATTCACTCATAGGCTGTACCATCTCAGAACGGTGTAAGGGAGGGACGTACCATGGGTGGTGCAAGGTAGGTGTATATACTACTGGTGGTGCATTGAGGGTTGCTCATGGTGGTACAGGAGGGAGTATGCACTGTTCTTGTTGGTGCAGTCAGATGGCAAGCGTGGTGCAGAGGAGGGTACGTACCTCTGGTGGTTTGTGGACAATATGTATCATAGTAGGGTACGTGTCATAGGTCGTGAAGGAGAGGGTACTTACCGTAGTCAAAGCAAGGAAGGGTGTGTACCGTTGGAAGTTGTATGGTGGAGGGTACGGGTCATGCGTGGTGCAGGGAAGGGTATAAACCCAGGTGGTACACTTGAAGGTACAGTACCGTAAGTGGTGTAAGGAATGGCTACGAATCATAGGCGGACCATGACATGCTCCATACTGGGGGTGGTTCATGGTAGGGTACGTACCGTGAGTGGTGCAGAAGAGGGTACGTACCGTGAGTGGTGCAGAAGAGGGTACGTACCGTGAGTGGTGCAGAAGAGGGTACGTACCGTAGCTACTGCAGGACGGCCCGTCCCAACAGGGGTCACAGATGCACCTCAAGTCTTCATCAAGGAACCCGTGTATGCAACTGTAAATGAATTAAAAAAAAAGTACTTGTAAACAACACGTAATGAATAATGTTATCATTGTAGTTACATTGTTGTCATTGTAGTTACAAACTGTAGTCAAATTAGTTATATTTGAACCTCCTATGTAACGTTTAGTCATAGTGGAACTTTCCACACTTGAGGGGAACTGTCAGTCACTCTCACACTAGGTCTGGTAGCTGAGTGGACAGCGCTCGGGGTTCGTAATCCTAGGGTCCAGGGAAATCCTCGGCAATGGCGGAAACAAATGGGCAGAGTTTTTTTCACCCTGATTTACCTATTCAGCTAGCACTAAATAGGTACCTGGGAGTTAGACAGTTGTTACGGGCTGTTTTCTGTGTGTGTACTCACCTAGTTGTACTCACCTAGTTGTGCTTGTGTGTGTGTGTGTGTGTGTGTGTGTGTGTGTGTGTGTGTGTGTGTGTGTGTGTGTGTGTGTATGTGTGTGTGTGTGTGTGTGTGTGTGTGTGTGTGTGTGTGTGTGTGTGTGTGTGTGTGTATGTGTGTGTGTGTGTGTGTGTGTGTGTGTGTGTGTGCGTGTACTCACCTATTTGTGTCTGCAGTATCAAGCATTGACTCTTGGATCCCGCCTTTCGAGCCATTGGTTGTTAACAGCAATGACTCCAGTCCTATTTCCCTATTATACCTAGTTTTAAAATTTCGAATACAATTTGCTTCCACAACCTGTTCCTTAAGTGCACACCATTTTTCCACTACTCTCATGCTAAAAGAAAACTTCCTAACATCTCTGTGACTCATCTGAGCTTCCAGTTTCCTCCCATGTACATTTCGTATATGTCCACTCTGTCAATCCCCCTGAGTATTTTATACGTTTCTTTCAAATCCCCCCCTCCCTCTCCTCCTTGTTTCTAGTGGCGTAAGGCTCAGTTCCTTCTGGCGCTCTTCATACCCCATCCCTCGTAACTCTGGGACGAGCCTCGTTGCAAACTTCTGAACCTTTTCCAATTTCCTTATGTGTTTCTTCAAGTGGGGACTCCATGATGGGGCGGCATACTCTAAGACTGGCCTCACGTAGGCAGTGTAAAGCGCCCTAAATGCCTCATTATTCAGGTTTCTGAATGATGTTCTAACTTTTGCAGGTGTAGAGTACGCTGCTGTCGTTATCCTATTTATACGTGCCTCAGGAGATAGATTAGGTGTTACGTCCACGCCAGGGTCTCTTTCTAGTGTCGTCACAGGTAGGCAGTTCCCCTTCATTGTGTACTGTCCCTCTGGTCTTCTATCACCTTGACCCATTTCCATAACTTTACATTTGCTCGTTTTGATCTCGAGTAGCCATTTCCCTGACCATCTCTGCAACCTGTTCAAGTCCTCTTGGAGGATCCTACAATTCTCATCTGTCACAACTCTTCTCATCCACTTTGCGTCTTCCGCGAACATCGACATGTATGATTCTACTCCTGTAAACATGTCGTTAACGTGTTTTAGAAATAGAATTGGTCCCAGCACCAATCCTTGAGGTACTCCACTCGTTACTGTTCGCCAGTCCGACTTCTCGTCCCTTATCGTAACTCTCTGGCTCCTTCCTATTATGTAGTTCCTTACCCATGCTAGGACCTTTCCGCTCACCCCCGCCTGCCTCTCAAGTTTGAATAGCAGTCTCATGTGCGGTCCTGTATCAAAGGTTTATTAGCAGTCCAGAAAAATGCAGTCTGCCCAACCTTCTCTGACTTGCCTTATCCTCGTTATTTTATCATAGAATTCCTAAAGGTTTGTTAGGCAAGATTTCCCTTTCCAGATCCTATGTTGATGTTGATTTACAATCCTAATGTTCTCCAGGTGTGCAATTGGTCTTAGCCTAATTATTCTTTCAAGTATTTTACAGAGGATGCTTGTCTGTGATACAGGTCTATAGTTAAGTGCCTGCTCCCTATCACTTTTCTTGAAAATCGGTACAACATTTGCCCTCTTCCAGAAATTGCGCAATTCCCCCGACATAAGTGATTCTTTAAAGATACTTGCCAGAGGCACGCAGAGGGCCTGCGCTGCCTCTTTTAGTATCCACATGGATACTTTGTTTGGTCCAACCGCTTTAGTTGCATCCAGTGTTGTCAGCTGTTTCATTACTTCCTCTGCTGTCACCTCTATATATGAAAGTCTTTCATCTAGGGTAATCTTTTCTAACAATGGGAGCTGCTCAGGCTCGGTTGTGAACACTCCATGGAAGCTCGCATTTAGTGACTCGCAGATTTCCTTGTCACTTTGTCCCCTCTGTTTTCCTTAGTAGTGACACTTGGTCGTTCACCGACATTTTTCTTCTTATATGGCTGTGTAGTAACTTAGGTTGCTTTTTCGCCTTGATCGCAATATCGTTCTCGTAATTTGTTTCCGATGCTCTTCTTATGCTCTTGTAATCGGTCCTAGCTCTGTTGCATCTGATCCTTCTGTCCTCTGTTCTTTATCTTCTGTACTTCCTCCACTCCCTCCTACTTCTCAGTTTTGCTTCCTGACACTGTCTATTAAACCATGGGTTATTATATCCCCTCTCACTTTTTTCCTTTACTGTTGGTATAAATCTCTCATCGGCCTCCTGGCATTTCCCTGTGACTAGGTCCATCATCTCTTGAACTGTTTTTCCTCTAATTTCTTCCTCCCACTGCACTTCTCCCAGATAGTCCCTAATCCTTCTGTAGTCCCCTTTCCTGTAGTCAACTCTCCTTTCCCAGACCTCTTGTCCCTTGGTCACAAGTTTGAGTTCCATCATGTAGTCAAAGACTAGGACAAAATAGTCACTGGCCCCTAGAGGTATTTCATTTTCCAAATTCTCGATGTCTTCTACGTGCTGGGTGAAAATCAGGTCTAATAGACTTGGTGTATCCCCTTCTCTTTCCCATGTGACTTCCTTCACATGTTGTCTTGAGTCTTGAGTTATCTTGAGATGATTTCGGGGCTTTTAGTGTCCCCGCGGCCCGGTCCTCGACCAGGCCTCCACTCCCAGGAAGCAGCCCGTGACAGCTGACTAACTCCCAGGTACCTATTTACTGCTAGGTAACAGGGGCATTCAGGGTGAAAGAAACTTTGCCCATTTGTTTCTGCCTCGTGAGGGAATCGAACCCGCGCCACAGAATTACGAGTCCTGCGCGCTATCCACCAGGCTACGAGGCCCTACTCGTACTTCCTTGTGTTAGAAATTCCTGTCTATAATATCTACTAACTGTGCTCCCCATGTTTCTTCCCCGCCATGAGGATTCCTTGATTCCCAATTTATCTCTCCATGATTAAGGTCCCCCATGACCAGCAGCTTCGCTCTCATTCTGTGAGCTAAAGTTGCTGCCTTCTGCAGTTCAACTATACACGCCTTGTTGTTGTTGTCATCATACTTCTGCCTGGGTCTTCTACTGTTTGGTGGGGGATTGTAGATTACCAAGTGTGTGTGATTACCAAGTGTGTAGCTTACCAACACAATTGTGTACTCACCTAACAGAGTTAGGGGGGACATGAACACAACATTCAAGATTCTGAAGGGAATTGATAGGGTAGATAAAGACAGTCTATTTAACACAAGGGGAACACGCACAAGGGGACACAGGTGGAAACTGAGTGCCCAAATGAGCCACAGAGATATTAGAAAGAACTTTTTTAGTGTCAGAGTGGTTGACAAATGGAATGCATTAGGGGGTGACGTGGTGGAGGCTGACTCCATACACTGTTTCAAGTGTAGATATGACAGAGCCCGATAGGCTCAGGAATCTGTACACCTGTTGATTGACGGTTGAGAGGCGGGACCAAAGAGCCAGAGCTCAACCCCTGCAAACACAACTAGGTGAGTACAACTAGGTGAGTACCTAGTTGTGTGTGTGTGTGTGTGTGTACTCACCTAGTTGTGTGTGTGTGTGTGTGTGTGTGTGTGTATGTGTGTGTGTGTGTGTGTGTACTCACCTAGTTGTACTCACCTAGTTGTGTTTGCGGGGGAGTTGAGCTCTGGCTCTTTGGTCCCGGCTCTCAACCGTCAATCAACAGGTGTACAGATTCCTGAGCCTATTGGGCTCTATCATATCTACACTTGAAACTGTGTATGGAGTCAGCCTCCACCACATCACTTCCTAATGCATTCCATTTGTCAACCACTCTGACATTAAAAAAGTTCTTTCTAATATCTCTGTGGCTCATTTGGGCACACAGTTTCCACTTGTGTCCCCTTGTGCGTGTGCCCCTTGTGTTAAATAGCCTGTCTTTATCTACCCTGTCAATTCCCTTTAGAATCTTGAATGTGGTGATCATGTCCCCCCCTAACTCTTCTGTGTTCCAGTGAAGTGAGGTTTAATTCCCGTAGTCTCTCCTCGTAACTCATACCTCTCAGCTCGTGTACTAGTCTGGTGGCAAACCTTTGAACCTTTTCCAGTTCAGTCTTATCCTTGACTAGATATGGACTCCATGCTGGGGCTGCATACTCCAGGATTGGCCTGACATATGTGGCATACAAAGTTCTGAATGATTCTTTACACAAGTTTCTGAATGCCTTTCGTATGTTGGTCAGCCTGGCATATGCCGCTGATGTTATCCTCTTGATATGTGCTGCAGGAGACAGGTCTGGCGTGATATCAACCCCCAAGTCTTTTTCTTTCTCTGACTCCTGAAGAATTTCCTCTCTCAGATGATACCTTGTATCTGGTCTCCTGCTCCCTACACCTATCTTCATTACATTACATTTGGTTGGGTTAAACTCTGACAACCATTTGTTCGACAATTCCTTCAGCTTGTCTAGGTCTTCTTGAAGCCTCAAACAGTCCTCTTCTGTCTTAATCCTTCTTATAATTTCGGCATCGTCCGCAAACATTGAGAGAAATGAAGAAATGAAAATGTGTGTGTGTGTACTCACCTAGTTGTGCTTGCGGGGGTTGAGCTCTGGCTCTTTGGTCCCGCCTCTCAACTGTCAATCAACAGGTGTACAGGTTCCTGAGCCTATTGGGCTCTATCATATCTACACTTGAAACTGTGTATGGAGTCAGCCTCCACCACATTGCTTCCTAATGCATTCCATTTGTCAACCACTCTCACACTAAAAATTTCTTTCTAATATCTCTGTGGCTCATTTGGGCACTCAGTTTCCACCTGTGTCCCCTAGTGCGTGTGCCCCTTGTGTCAAATAGCCTATCTTTATCAACCCTGTCGATTCCCTTGAGAATCTTGAATGTGGTGATCATGTCCCCCCTAACTCTTCTGTCTTCCAACGAAGTGAGGTTCAATTCCCGTAGTCTCTCCTCGTAGCTCATACCTCTCAGCTCGGGTACTAGTCTGGTGGCAAACCTTTGAACCTTTTCCAGTTTAGTCTTATGCTTGACTAGATATGGACTCCATGCTGGAGCCGCATACTCCAGGATTGGTCTGACATATGTGGTATATAATGTTCTGAAAGATTCCTTACACAAGTTTCTAAAGGCCGTTCTTATGTTAGCCAACCTGGCATATGCTGCTGATGTTATCCTCTTGATATGAGCTTCAGGGGACAGGTCTGGCGTGATATCAACCCCCAGGTCTTTCTCTCTCTCTGACTCTTGAAGTATTTCATCTCCCAAGTGATACCTTGTATCTGGTCTCCTGCTTCCTACTCCTATCTTCATTACATTACATTTGCTTGGGTTAAACTCTAACATCCAATTGTTCGACCATTCCTGCAGCTTGTCCAGGTCTTCTTGAAGCCTCAAGCTGTCCTCCTCTGTCTTAATCCTTCTCATAATTTTGTCGTCGTCAGAAAACATTGAGAGGAATGAGTCTATACCCTCTGGGAGATCATTTACGTATATCAGAAACAGGATAGGTCCAAGCACAGAGCCCTGTGGGACTCCACTGGTGACTTCCCGCCATTCTGAGGTCTCACCCCTCACTATAACTCTCTGCTTTCTATTGCTTAGGTACTCCCTTATCCACTGGAGCGCCCTACCAGTTACTCCTGCCTGTTTCTCTAGCTTATGCATCAACCTTTTATGGGGTACTGTGTCAAAGGCTTTCCGACAGTCCAAAAAATGCAGTCCGCCCATCCTTCTCTTTCTTGCTTAATCTTTGTCACCTGATCATAGAATTCTATCAAGCCTGTAAGGCAAGATTTACCCTCCCTGAACCCATGTTGATGGGTTGTCACGAAGTCTCTTCTCTCCAGATGTGTTACTAGGTTTTTTCTCACAATCTTCTCCATCACCTTGCATTGTATACAAGTTAAGGACACTGGCCTGTAGTTCAGTGCCTCTTGTCTGTCACCCTTTTTAAATATTGGTACTACATTAGCAGTCTTTCATACTTCTGGTAGGTCTCCCGTTTCCAGTGACCTACTATACACTATGGAGAGTGGCAAGCTAAGTGCTCCTGCACACTCTTTCAATACCCATGGTGAGATTCCATCCGACCAAGCAGCTTTTCTCACATCCAGCTCCAATAGGTGCTTCTTGACCTCATCTCTTGTAATTTCGAACCTTGCCATGGTCACCTGGTTTGCTGCCACCTCTCCTAGCACCGTGATTTCTCCCTGTTCTATTGTAAAGACCTCCTGGAACCTTTTGTTGAGTTCTTCACACACCTCTTTGTCATTCTCTGTGTACCTGTCCTCGCCCACCCTAAGTTTCATCACCTGTTCGTTCACTGTTGTCTTCCTCCTGATGTGACTGTGTAGTAGCTTTGGTTCGGTCTTGGCTTTATTAGCTATATCATTTTCATACCTTTTCTCTTCTTTTCACAGGTATTTTCATACCTGTGTGTGTGTGTGTGTGTGTGTGTGTGTGTGTGTGTGTGTGTGTGTGTGTGTAGTGTGTGTGTGTGTGTGTGTGTGTGTGTGTGTGTGTATGTGTGTGTGTGTGTATGTGTGTGTGTGTGTATGTGTGTGTGTGTGTGTGTGTGTGTGTGTGTGTGTGTGTGTGTGTATGTGTGTGTGTGTGTGTGTGTGTGTGTGTGTGTGTGTGTGTGGGTGTGTGTACTCACCTAATTGTACTCACCTAATTGTGCTTGCGGGGGTTGAGCTCTGGCTCTTTGGTCCCGCCTCTCAACCGTCAATCAACTGGTGTACAGATTCCTGAGCCTATTGGGCTCTATCATATCTACATTTGAAACTGTGAATGGAGTCAGCCTCCACCACATCACTTCCTAATGCATTCCATTTGCTAACTACTCTGACACTGAAAAAGTTCTTTCTAACGTCTCTGTGGCTCATTTGGGTACTCAGCTTCCACCTGTGTCCCCTTGTTCGCGTCCCACCAGTGTTGAAAAGTTCGTCCTTGTTTACCCGGTCGATTCCCCTGAGGATTTTGTAGGTTGTGATCATGTCCCCCCTTACTCTTCTGTCTTCCAGTGTCGTGAGGTGCATTTCCCGCAGCCTTTCCTCATAACTCATGCCTCTTAGTTCTGGGACTAGTCTAGTAGCATACCTTTGGACTTTTTCCAGCTTCGTCTTGTGCTTGACAAGGTACGGGCTCCATGCTGGGGCCGCATACTCCAGGATTGGTCTTACATATGTGGTGTACAAGATTCTGAATGATTCCTTACACAGGTTCCTGAACGCCGTTCTGATGTTAGCCAGCCTCGCATATGCCGCAGACGTTATTCTCTTTATGTGGGCTTCAGGAGACAGGTTTGGTGTGATATCAACTCCTAGATCTTTCTCTCTGTCTGTTTCATTAAGTACTTCATCTCCTATTCTGTATCCTGTGCCTGGCCTCCTGTTTCCACTGCCTAGTTTCATTACTTTGCATTTACTCGGGTTGAACTTCAACAGCCATTTGTTGGACCATTCACTCAGTCTATCCAGGTCATCTTGTAGCCTCCTACTATCATCCTCTGTTTCAATCCTCCTCATAATTTTTGCATCGTCGGCAAACATTGAGAGGAACGAATCTATACCCTCTGGGAGATCATTTACATATACCAGAAACAGTATAGGTCCAAGGACTGACCCCTGCGGGACTCCACTTGTGACGTCTCGCCAATCTGAGACCTCACCCCTCACACAGACTCGTTGTCTCCTGTTGCTTAGGTATTCCTCTATCCACCGGAGGATGTGTGTGTGTGTGTGTGTGTGTGTGTGCGTGTGTGTGTGTGTGTGTATGTGTGTATGTGTGTGTGTGTATGTGTGTGTGTGTGTGTGTGTACTCACCTAATGTACTCACCTAATAGCATGTGTGTGTGTGTGTGTGTGTGTGTATGTGTGTGTGTGTGTGTATGTGTGTGTGTGTGTGTATGTGTGTGTATGTGTGTGTGTTAGTGTATTCATCTAGTTGTATTCACCTAGTTGTGCTTGCGGGGATTGAGCTCTGCTCTTTCGGTCCGCCTTTCAACTGTTACTACCTTGTTTTTTTTCTCATACACACTCAACCTCCACCCCCCCCCTCCCTACAGGAAGCAGCCCGTGACAGCTGATTAACTCCCAGGTACCAATTTACTGGTAGGTAACAGGAGCATCAGGGTGAAAGAAACTTTGCCCATTTGTTTCTGCCTGGTTCGGGAATCCAACCCGTGCCACAGAATTACGAGTCCTGTGCTCTGTCCGCTCAGCTACCAGAGCCCTATTACGGGGTGTGTGCAGGGCTCAGCCCCCGTTAGCACACCTAGGTGAATACACACCTAGGGGCCTCGTAGCCTGGTGGATAGCGCGCAGGACTCGTAATTCTGTGGCGCGGGTTCGATTCCCGCACGAGGCAGAAACAAATGGGCAAAGTTTCTTTCACCCTGAATGCCCCTGTTACCTAGCAGTAAAATAGGTACCTGGGTGTTAGTCAGCTGTCACGGGCTGCTTCCTGGGGGTGGAGGCCTGGTCGAGGACCGGGCCGCGGGGACACTAAAAAGCCCCGAAATCATCTCAAGATAACCTCAAGATAACCCCAAAATTACCAGCATTGTGGTGCTTAGCCTTTTAAGTAATTGAAGTAGGGCATTGAGAGTTTAGGAGAGAGAGCTTTGTAGTAAAAACTACTTGGTCTACAAGTCCGAACGCATGGCGTCCGAACACAGGCCAGCCTGCCTTTAAAGCCCGGGGGTTTCAGTCAGTTGTATCGAGGGCGTCGAGGTGTGCAGAGTTGCGCCTGTGATACTCTAAGGGCATGGCTCAATTAAGTTAAGTTTATCATAGTAACTAGGATAAGTAGTTTTATCTGTATTCACCTAGTTGTGCTTGTGGGAGTTGAGCTCTGGCTCTTAAGGCCCACCTCTGAACATTCAATCAACCTTTTTTTCCACACACACACACACACACACAGGAAGTAGTCCGTAGCAGCTGTATATCTCCCAGGTACCTATATACTGCTAGGTAACAGGAGCATCAGGGTGAAAAAAATTCTGCCCATTTGTTTCCGCCATAGCCGGGGATCGATTCCCGGGCCATAGGATTACGAATCCCGAGAGCTGTCCACTCAGCCATCTAGCCCCTTTGTGTTAACCAGTGGAGTGTACTAGACATTCATTTGTGGATTATTGTGTTAGAGTTGTGTACTGGACGTTGCCCCTCAACACTGGACATGTCATGTATTAGTATTTTAGGTGTATGACTGTATGTTCCGTGTTTTGTATGTGGTGTACTGTAAATATATTGGTGAAACCTTAGTTCATGTTTTAAATTGACCTCTTCCATTTTCTAGTATCAGAGCACAGTGTTGGGGGGGGGGGCGGCATTGGGTTACTAAATACATTTTTAACGACCCATAACACACAACATTGCACTAACAAGACTTGCCTAATGATAAACAGGAGACTTATGCACTCGTTCATGCCAAAACAGTCAAGAAAGACACGTTTATAACTAGAACCAAATACGGTACATGAACAGATTTTCAATAACTTTCAGGCACTTATATCTGGCAAAGTTGAACTTGCAGTCTTTGGGGGAGAAACACTTTTATGAGTAAATAAGACTAAGAGTAAATGAGACTTTTAGGAGTAACTAAGACTTTAGGAATTGTCACGTGAATCCCCCTGCATAGCTGTGGAACTGCCTTTTCTTTTCACCCTCAATGCCTCCACATTGGAATTCCACCTCTACACCAGCCCAGATGAGTCATCAGTCCTGCTACTTCTCTACTTCTTCGTACCCCCCCCCCCCACCCCACAGGGCCTGGCACGGCCTGGTACAACTTGGCGGCAAGCCGGACACCTCAGCTAACCGGTAGTTTGCCTTCACAAACAAGCAGTTAGCCGCCGTCAACTAGCAGTGGGGCGCCTCAATACAAAGGTCCCGTCAGCCACTAACTAGCAGTTTGCTAGTATTGCTTGTTACCACCTTGCGTTGACACCGGATGAGTCATCACCGCCTGACTATATAAAAGGCACCTTCTCCCTAGAGAGCCAATGTCTACCTTACTATTCTTGGGTCACCTTAGCCTCCTGCAACGTCGTCTGCCTTGAGCCTACGTCTTGTGCTGGAGGCTGTGGTGGTGTGGTAGTTGTCTTCAGCACACTAGTATACTCTTCTATTGTATTAGATTTAAACTTTCATTTACTTATTTTATTTATAATAACAGCCAAGTGTTCTCAGGTACCATTATTGTTCATTACTATTTCAGTAAATTGTTTTAATTATTTATTTGTTGATTTTCATTTGTTTCCACCTGCAACTTAAACACTGCAGGGGCCAATAGCATCATTTTTTGTATTTATGTGACAGTCATACCACCTTGGTTCAGTATAGCTACCATACCACAACCCATCACAGAGTAACTATGACTTTAGGAGTAAATAAGACTAGAAGACTATGTGTAAATAAGACTTTAGATGTAAATTTGGCAGTCCCCGTGGTGTAGTGGTTAAAACGCTCGCCTGGCATTTCGCGAGCGTTTTGTCTTGGGTTCGTATCCGGGCTGGGGAGGATTTACTGGGTTTCAATCCTTAACGGTAGCCTCTGTTTAACCCAACAGTAAAATTGGTACCTGATTGTTAAAGGATTTGGTGGGTCGTATTCCGGGTAACGTAGGATTAAGGACTTACCCGAAATGCTACGCGTACTAGTGCCTGTACAAGAATGTAAAAACTCTTGTATATATACAAAAAAGACTATGTATAAATAAGACTTTGGTGTAAATCAGATTTCAGGTGTAAATAAGACTTTACATGGAAATAAGACTTTACATGTAAATAAAACTAAGTGTAAATAAGACTTTAAAATATTTATGATCGATGTTCCCTTCGGGAATCTTAATTTTAAGATGAATAGGAAAACCAGGGATATACTGAACATCTTGTTTCAGATTCTTTACTTTAAAATGCATAACGTTTCGAATACTTCTCGTATTCATCATCAGATCTAAAAGAAAAAAACAGAAATAACAATCAAATAACTGGTAAACAAAGAACTCATACTGAATATAATTGCCTATCAAAGAAAGGAAAATGCTTAAAAAACAAAACACTTAAGCGCACTTAAAGTGTTCAATACAAATAAAACTTATTAATTGTCACATATATAAAAGCTAATTTAAAATCCATTAAATTACGAGATGAATTTTATAACTACTAAAACAAACCATTCTATTAAACTTATGTGAAGTGATCAGAAGTGAAACTTGATACATAACACATAGATACTAAAACACTATAACAAATATTCATATAATGACTACAAATCTAAAAAAAATGGATATAAAATACAAACAGAATAAACGACAATTATAGAGTACTAACCAAAATCTTATAAAAACTCAAAAATTAATTAAAATTAAATACCAAAAAATGTATTATATATCCTAAATAAAAGATTATAATAATGTACAATGCCAAGACTTGAAATAAGTAAGAAAGGGCAAAGACATGGTAAACTAAACAAAATTATAATAAAATTAAACTACCAGAATGAACTATAAATCAAATTACAGGGCCAACTGTGCACTATACAGTGTACAATTGAACAGCTGAAAGGTTGCTATTTAACAGAGGCCGCTGCTCCTTTATATATAAGGATTCCATTACTCTCAAATCTGACTGGCCATTCATACAAGTGTACAGAATTTTAAAATCAGATTCCAGCAGAGAATGATCAAACTCATAACAATGGTTTCTAATCTCCGAAAATGCTGGTTTAGACAATGGTAATCCAGTCCTAAAAGATAATCCCCGGTGCTCAAGTATCCTAATCTTAAAGTTCCGAATGGAACTCCCGATATATCCAGCATTAGAGCTGGAACAATTATCCATATATACGACACTTGAGCACAAGGGGATAGGCACTTTTTCTTTAAATTTAAAATAAGAGCCTATGGTATTAGTGTTGACAAAAATAAATCTAATGTTACTTGAGGATAGCAATGCTGCAACAGTCTCCTCAAACGACTCCTTACAGAAAAACTAATAGTGCCATAAAATGGTAATTTAATACATTTAAGATCCCTTTCTACTGTAGTAATCCTTCACGATGGGTGAAACTTCTTATTTAAGAAATTCCTTATAAAGGTATAAACCATATGCAAAGGATAACCATTATTTGAAAAAAAATTCACAAGAAAATTAATTTCTTGATCAAAGTTATTTCAATTAGAACATAAAACAAAGGCCCTATTCAGTAGAGTGTTAATAGCATTTTTCTTAAAAATATCAGGAACAAAAGAATTAAAATTTAAACCTAAACCAGTAAAGGTTGGTTTCCTAAAAACATTAGTGTTGAACCCATTAAGGTTATTCACTTTGACATCAAGAAACGGCAATGAATTATCAACTTCACACTCTGCAGTAAAACGTATATTACTATGTTGTGCATTAAGATACTCTCCAAATTTCTCAATATGACATTGGTCCTTAAATAACAAAAAAGTGTCATCTACATACAGGAGGTATGTAGATGACAATTTTTTGTTGAAGTGGATAATTCATTGTCATTTCTTGATGTCAAAGTGAATAACCTTAATTGGTTCAACACTAATGTTTTTAGGAAACCAACCTTTACTGGTTTAGGTTTAAATTTTAATTCTTTTGTTCCTGATATTTTTAAGAAAAATGCAATTAACACTCTACTGAATAGGGCCTTTGTTTTATGTTCAAATTGGAATAACTTTGATAAAGAAATTAATTTTCTTGTGAATTTTTTTTCAAATAATGGTAATCCTTTGCATATGGTTTATACTTGTATAAGGAATTTCTTAAATAAGAAGTTTCACCCATCGTGTAGGATTACTACAGTGGAAAGGGATCTTAAATATATTAAATTACCATTTTATGGCAGTATTAGCTTTTCTGTAAGGAGTCGTTTGAGGAGACTGTTGCAGCAGTGTTATCCTCAAGCAGACTTTAGATTTATTTTTGTCAACACAAATACCATAGGCTCTTATTTTAAATTTAAAGATAAAGTGCCTACCCCCTTGTGCTCAAATGTCGTATATATGTATAATTGTTCCAGCTGTAATGCTGGATATGTCGGGAGTTCCATTCGGAACTTTAAGATTAGGATACTTGAGCACCGGGGATTATCTTTTAGGACTGGATTACCATTGTCTAAACCAGCATTTTCGGAGATTAGAAACCATTGTTATGAGTTTGATCATTCTCTGCTGGAATCTGATTTTAAAATTTTGGATACTTGTATGAATGGCCAGTCAGATTTGAGAGTAATGGAATCCTTATATATAAAGGAGCTGCGGCCTCTGTTAAATAGCAACCTTTCAGCTGTTCAATTGTACACTGTATAGTGCACAGTTGGCCCTGTAATTTGATTTATAGTTCATTCTGGTAGTTTAATTGTATTATAATTTTGTTTAGTTTACCATGTCTTTGCCCTTTCTTACTTATTTCAAGTCTTGACATTGTACATTATTATAATCTTTTATTTAGGATATATAATACATTTTTTGGTATTTAGTTTTATTTAATTTTTGAGTTTTTATAAGATTTTGGTTAGTACTTTATAATTGTCGTTTATTCTGTTTGTATTTTTTATACATTTTTTGTAGATTTGTAGTCATTATATAAATATTTGTTATAGTGTTTAGTATCTATGTGTTAGGTATCAAGTTTCACTTCTGATCACTTCACATAAGTTTAATAGAATGGTTTGTTTTAGTAGTTATAAAATTCATCTCGTAGTTTAATGGATTTTAAATCAGCTTTTATATATGTGACAGTTAATAGGTTTTATTTGTATTGATCACTTTAAGTGCGCTTAAGTGTTTTGTCTTTTAAGCATTTTCCTTTCTTTGATAGGCAATTATATTCAGTATGAGTTCTTTGTTTACCAGTTATTTGATTGTGATTTCTGTTTTTTCTTTTAGATCTGATGATGAATACGAGAAGTATTCGAAACGTAATGCATTTTAAAGTAAAGAATCTGAAACATGATGTTCAGTATATCCCTGGTTTTCCTATTCATCTTAAAAATTAAGACTTTAAAATTATGTCTTATTTACAAATAAAGGCTTTTAAATCTATCTAATAAATATAGGTAATTAAAAAGAAGGCAGTATAAAATCTCGAATGATAGCGTGCACACATGTGCATGTACAAATGCTCACACGTGTACTGGTGCCCATACACACGTGTACACGTGCTCACACGCCTAGCATGTCCGTCCGTGCCTACAGCCACGGGCTAACTAGTCCAACATCAACAAACAGTCCCGTAAACATTTATATGCACAGTGAACTTGACTTCAGTTTGTGTGTCGGGGTCAAATGTGTCAGAGAATATCTGGAAATTTTTCCATATATTTGTATAACTTACGGATGACCCATTTTCAAGATGGCGGATATTTGTTTTCACTTTTTATTTTATTTATTAATTATACATTTTCAATTATATTAAACCCAATTGAAATCTGGTGTCTAGCTGAACGGATTATATTTAAAAAAAATTTGTGCAATTTATATTTAAGAAGAATTTTTGTGAAATTTATATTTAAGAAGAATTTTTGTGAAATTGGTAACTTATGGTTATGTAACTTTGGACTTTTTTCTAAGAATTCCATCTTTTTCTAAGATTTTTTCCTAAGAATTTTGGTCGAGTAATAGTACATTTTTAGATCTACTTACTCCAAATTTTTCAGTCAGAGTATCATATAGGCAGAGCAAAGATCTGCATTGATCACCACACTACATTGTCTGGCACTGTTGGCACCCTCCACACTGCATTGTTTGGCACTGTTGGCACCCTCCACACTGCATTGTCTGGCACTGTTGGCACCATCCACACTGCATTGTCTGGCACTGTTGGCACCATCCACACTGCATTGTCTGGCACTGTTGGCACACTCCACACTGCATTGTCTGGCACTGTTGGCACCATCCACACTGCATTGTCTGGCACTGTTGGCACCCTCCACACTGCATTGTCTGGCACTGTTGGCACCATCCACACTGCATTGTCTGGCACTGTTGGCACCCTCCACACTACATTGTCTGGCACTGCTGGCACCCTCCACACTGCATTGTCTGGCACTGTTGGCACCCTCCACACTACATTGTCTGGCACTGTTGGCACCCTCCACACTACATTGTCTGGCACTGTTGGCACCCTCCACACTACATTGTCTGGCACTGCTGGCACCCTCCACACTACATTGTCTGGCACTGCTGGCACCCTCCACACTGCATTGTCTGGCACTGCTGGCACCCTCCACACTGCATTGTCTGGCACTGCTGGCACCCTCCACACTGCATTGTCTGGCACTGTTGGCACCATCCACACTGCATTGTCTGGCACTGTTGGCACTCTCCACACTACATTGTCTGGCACTGTTGGCACCCTCCACACTGCATTGTCTGGCACTGTTGGCACCCTCCACACTACATTGTCTGGCACTGTTGGCACCCTCCACACTACATTGTCTGGCACTGTTGGCACCCTCCACACTACATTGTCTGGCACTGCTGGCAACCTCCACACTACATTGTCTGGCACTGTTGGCACCCTCCACACTGCATTGTCTGGCACTGTTGGCACCCTCCACACTACATTGTCTGGCACTGCTGGCACCCTCCACACTACATTGTCTGGCACTGTTGGCACCCTCCACACTACATTGTCTGGCACTGCTGGCACCCTCCACACTACATTGTCTGGCACTGCTGGCACCCTCCACACTACATTGTCTGGCACTGCTGGCACCCTCCACACTACATTGTCTGGCACTGTTGGCACCCTCCACACTACATTGTCTGGCACTGCTGGCACCCTCCACACTGCTGTGGTTCGCTCAGGTGAAACCTCAAAAAGGAAAATCAAATGTTTCAGCTGCTAACGTAAAGAGGCAAAGTTGTAAGCTTAAAGCTAAGCTTGCATGCTAACATTAAGCACTTCATTATAAACCAACAGACCAAAGTTGCCTGAATCATTCAAAGTAACTGAATAAAGAGAAGATCAACTTTGTGCTGCAGTCTCGCGAGCGGCATACAACAATTCTTCACATATTTCGAGATCTTAATATTTCCAGTTTAATGAATCATACAGGAACATTGCACCAAGCACTTACTAGAAGGGAGAGGGGAAAGATCTTTGATAAACATGTCACAAGGCTCATTTCTTTTGCGTGTCGTGGTTCAGTGGTTGAAGGCGTGTTCTTGGGAGTACCCGCGGTGCAGGGTCGAATCCTCCACATACATCCAAGTGATTTGCTCATTGCCACATCAGGTTACTATGCACTATTTGTGCATGCAGACATACAGGTGCTGCTTGCACTTCATTTTGAAGAGCAATGTGAAAATTTATTATATTCTTTTGTAATCTTATAGTATATAACCAGGTGATAGTTTATATAGAACTGTTGCATTACTATATAATGCATTTCCATAATAGTTCTGCCTATGTCTGAAATAACTAAGGCATTAAATTAAATAAATAAGGAGAAGCTTACGGTCGTAAATGATTTCAACACATGATGCAAGGAAACAAATCACATATACAGAATTTGACACTACAAGAATTCTTCCTAAAATCTATTCAGCTAAAGAGGGCTTTAAAATGGATTTAACTTCATTGAAATCGGATAATAAATAATAATAAATAAAAAACTTGCAAAATGTTCGGCATTTTGGAATATGGGTCTACCAAACTTACGCCACAAATTGGGGAAAAGCACCTAGTAAATTCAGGCACTCATTTGACCCCGATACAAAACACTGGAGTAAAATTCTTTGTACATATAAATGTTCACAGGACTGTCTATGCGGAGACTGGCCCTTAAGTCCCCCCCCCCTCCTCCCATGTGACTGTAACCAAGACCCAAACGCCTCCGTCAGCTTCCCCTAAACATTATAATCCACTAGTCCATTAACCTTGAACCAGTCTGCGTCTTGCCACCCGTCCTCACTACCTAACTCCCCCTCCAGTCCCTCACCAGATCCATTACCTAATGTGTGCCCCCTGGTCGACACCCACTGTCAGGGGAGGGACCCAGGGGCAGGGACACCCACTGTCAGGGGAGGGACCCAGGAGCAGGGACACCCACTGTCAGGGGAGGGACGCAGGGACACCCACTGTCAGGGGAAGGACACCCACTGTCATGGGAGGGACCCAGGGGCAGGGACACCCACTGTCAGGGGAGGGACCCAGGAGCAGGGACACCCACTGTCAGGGAAGGGACGCAGGGGCAGGGACACCCACTGTCAGGGGAGGGACCCAGGGGCAGGGACACCCACTGTCAGGGGAGGGACCCAGGGGCAAGGACACCCACTGTCAGGGGAGGGACCCAGGGGCAAGGACACCCACTGTCAGGGGAGGGACCCTGGGGCAGGGACACCCACTGTCAGGGGAGGGACCCAGGGGCAAGGACACCCACTGTCATGGGAGGGACCCAGGGGCAGGGACACCCACTGTCAGGGGAGGGACCCAGGGGCAAGGACACCCACTGTCATGGGAGGGACCCAGGGGCAAGGACACCCACTGTCATGGGAGGGACCCAGGGGCAAAGACACCCACTGTCACGGGAGGGACCCAGGGGCAAGGACACCCACTGTCACGGGAGGGACCCAGGGGCAAGGACACCCACTGTCATGGGAGGGACCCAGGGGCAGGGACACCCACTGTCATGGGAGGGACCCAGGGGCAAGGACACCCACTGTCATGGGAGGGACCCAGGGGCAAGGACACCCACTGTCATGGGAGGGACCCAGGGGCAAGGACACCCACTGTCATGGGAGGGACCCAGGGGCAAGGACACCCACTGTCATGGGAGGGACCCAGGGGCAGGGACACCCACTGTCATGGGAGGGACCCAGGGGCAAGGACACCCACTGTCATGGGAGGGACCCAGGGGCAGGGACACCCACTGTCATGGGAGGGACCCAGGGGCAAGGACACCCACTGTCAGGGGAGGGACCCAGGGGCAAGGATACCCACTGTCATGGGAGGGACCCAGGGGCAAGGATACCCACTGTCATGGGAGGGACCCAGGGGCAAGGACACCCACTGTCAGGGGAGGGACCCAGGGGCAATGACACCCACTGTCATGGGAGGGACCCAGGGGCAGGGACACCCACTGTCATGGGAGGGACCCAGGGGCAAGGACACCCACTGTCATGGGAGGGACCCAGGGGCAAGGACACCCACTGTCATGGGAGGGACCCAGGGGCAAGGACACCCACTGTCAGGGGAGGGACCCAGGGGCAAGGACACCCACTGTCAGGGGAGGGACCCAGGGGCAAGGACACCCACTGTCAGGGGAGGGACCCAGGGGCAAGGACACCCACTGTCAGGGGAGGGACCCAGGGGCAATGACACCCACTGTCAGGGGAGGGACCCAGGGGCAGGGACACCCACTCTCAGGGGAGGGACCCAGGGGCAAGGACACCCACTGTCAGGGGAGGGACCCAGGGGCAAGGACACCCACTGTCAGGGGAGGGACCCAGGGGCAAGGACACCCACTGTCATGGGAGGGACCCAGGGGCAAGGACACCCACTGTCATGGGAGGGACCCAGGGGCAGGGACACCCACTGTCATGGGAGGGACCCAGGGGCAAGGACACCCACTGTCATGGGAGGGACCCAGGGGCAGGGACACCCACTGTCATGGGAGGGACCCAGGGGCAAGGACACCCACTGTCAGGGGAGGGACCCAGGGGCAGGGACACCCACTGTCAGGGGAGGGACCCAGGGGCAGGGACACCCACTGTCATGGGAGGGACCCAGGGGCAAGGACACCCACTGTCATGGGAGGGACCCAGGGGCAGGGACACCCACTGTCATGGGAGGGACCCAGGGGCAAGGACACCCACTGTCAGGGGAGGGACCCAGGGGCAGGGACACCCACTGTCATGGGAGGGACCCAGGGGCAGGGACACCCACTGTCATGGGAGGGACCCAGGGGCAAGGACACCCACTGTCAGGGGAGGGACCCAGGGGCTAGGAGATTACAAAAGTCCCTCAACATAAAAGACTACAAACGTATTCTCAGGGAGCTGACATCAATACGAGTCCTCTAGCACAGTGGTCTACGCCGACGACTCACAATCGAGAGATCGTGGTTCACTCACCTGGCAATACATAAATGATTTGGAATATAACCTTTCAACTGATGCTCCTGTTCACCTAGCATTAAATAGGTACCCAGGAGTTAGGCAACTATTGTGGATTGCGTGCTGGGAAAGGAGGATATAAGGGAACTATCAGGAGAAAGCGCCAAGCCATTACGACTATACAGCACTGGAAGGGATCAGGATAAGGATTTGGGATGGGACAGGGGGGGGGAAGGAAAGGTGCCCAACTACTTCGACGGTCGGGAATTGATCGCCGACCTGCATGAAGTGAGACCGTCGCTCTAGCCCAAGTGGTTAAGGATGATATAAGCCTAACTAAAGTTTTTTCCTGTCTCCGACTGCGGAATTATATGTAGGAAATCTAGATGTCTGTGTTCTCACAGAAGTGAAAGCACAGGAAACACACCACAACGTAGCCTCCTTAGAGACAGGTAGCAAGATGAGAGACACAAGGAGCTGGAGGAGGGGGCGTGGTCTTGCTGATCAGAAAGAAATGAGCATTTGAGGTTATGACCCCAGACAGAAACAGAGTAGAGGCTCAAGTAAATGGCTATACAATGCTTCGTTGGACGCAACGAGTACATTAGAGACCCCAAAGGAAGGAACCCAAGATAGCAACAGCAGTGATCGTGAACCATCAACTAAATATCAGGTGAGCAAGACGGGAGACTGACAGAATCAAAAGGACAATACTTACTGTAACAAAAGAATAGTTTCAGCGGCAGTTGGAATGGCTCCTGATTATTAATTACAAGGACCTTAACCCAGGGCAAGATAAACTGGAAAGAGAGAGAGAACCACATAGGAGTTTACATACTACATAATAGGCACCATGACGATGGGAGGACCTAGAGTAGTAGTAGCAGTGATATATAGCCCTCAACCAAATGACAGAAGACCCAGGCAAGAGTATGACAGAAACAACATTGCAGTTAATAACATAATTGAGAGGGCAGCCTCCGCTGCCTGTAGAAATCGATCCCATCTGCTCATCATGGAGGACTTCAATCACGGAAGGGTAGACTGGGAGAACATGGAACCGCATGGAGGAGAGGACACATGGAGAGCCAAACTAATGGAGGCACGACCAGAAACTTTCTAAGCCAACATGTCAGGGAACCCACTAGGATGAGAGGAAACGATGAAACAGCGAGACTCGACCTAGTCTTCACTCTGAATGACTCCGACATAAGGGAAATAGACTTCGAAGCCCCAGTAGGAATGAGCGATCACAGTGTACTGACGTTTGAGTATCTGGTGGAAAAAGAGCTAAAGTAATCGAGAAAGGGAACTGGAAGCAGAAGGCTAGCATTTGGTAATGGAAAATATGAGATAAGAAAATTCCTAACAGCTATAACATGGGAATCAGAGCTAAGGGGAAAGACGACCCAAGACATGATGGAATACATCACGCTGAAGTGCAAGGAGGCAGTAGAAAAGTTTTCCCGGCCCAATAGGTAAAAAATGTAATGCAGATGAGAAACTCATGGTTTAATCAGAGATGTAGGCTAGCTAAGCAACAAAGTAAAAGAGCGTGGAGAAACTATAGAAATAACAGAACACTTGAGAGCAGAGAAGGTTACCAGAGAGCCAGGAATGAATACGTCAGGGTGAGAAGAGAGGCAGAAGGGCAATATGAAAACGACATACCAAGCAAGGCTAAGACCCAGCCCAAATTGCTGCACAGCCACATCAGGAGAAAGACAACAGTGAAGGAACAGATAATGAAACTGAGGATAGGGGCAGACAGATTCACTACAAACGACAAAGAAGTGTGCGAGGAACTCAAATGAAATTCCAGGAAGTCTTTGCATTAGAGGAAGGAGAAGTTCCAGAGATAAGAGAAGGAATAATTAACCAGGCACCACTAGAGGAATTTGAGATTACCAGTGGAGATGTAAGGAAGCTTTTGCTAGAGCTGGATGTGACAAAGGCTATAGGCCCGGTTGGAATATTACTATGAATACTAAAGGAAGGAGCAGAAGCACTGTGCCTGCCACTCTCCATGGAGTATAACAAATCACTGGTAACAGGTCAACTAACAGAAATTTGGAAAGCGCAAACGTAGTCCAGATATACAAGGGGGATAGACAGGAGGCACTGAACTACAGTCCCTAACTTGCATACCATGCAAGCTAATGGAGAAAATTGTGCGAAAAAAGCTATTCGAACATCTGGAGCGAAGGAACTTTGTGTCACAACACCAACATGGTTTCAGGGATGGCAAGTCATGCCTCACAGGATTAATTATATTCTACGATCAGGCAACAAGAAAGAGAGGAGTGAGCAGACTGCATATTTTTGGATTGCCAGAAAGCCTTTCACACAGTGCCACACCAGAGACTAGTGCGAAAGCTGGAGATGCAGGCAGGAGTGAAAGGGAAAGTACTCCACTCGTTAAGGAAGTACCTAAGTAACAGAAGGCAGCGAGTCACTGTGAGGGGTGAGGTCTCGGATTGGCGAGACGTCACAAGTGGAGTCCCGCAGGGTTTATTCCTTGGGCCCATACTGTTACTTATATGTGTAAATGATCTTGCAGATGGTATAGAATCATTCCTCTCATTGTTTGCTGATGATGCAAAAATTATAAGGAGGATTAAGACGGAGGAAGACAGTATGAGACTACAAGATGACCTAGACAGACTGCATGAATGGTCCAACAAATGGCTACTAAAGTTCAACCCAAGTAAATGTAAGGTAATGAAACTAGGCAGTGGAAACAGGAGGCCAGACACAGGATACAGAATGGGAGATTAAGTCCTTCATTAAACGGACAGAGAGAAGGATCTAGGAGTTGATGTCACACCAAACCTGTCTCCTGAAGCCCACATCAAAAGAATAACATCTGCGGCGTATGCGAGGCTGGCTAACATCAGAACAGCGTTCAGGAACCTGTGTAAGGAATCATTCAGAACCTTGTATACCACATATGTAAGACCAATCCTGGAGTATGTGGCCCCAGCATGGAGCCCATACCTTGTCAAGCACAAGACGAAGCTTGAAAATGTTCAGAGATATGCCACTAGGCTAGTCCCAGAACTAAGAGGCATGCGTTACCAAGAAAGGCTGCGAGAAATGCACCTCACGACATTACAAGAGTAAGGGGGAGACATGATCACTACCTACAAAATTCTCAGAGGAATTGACAGGGTAGTTAAAGATAAACTGTTTAACATGGATGTACGCGAACAAGGGGACACAGGTGGAAACTGAGTACCCAAATGAGCCACAGGGACGTTAGAAAGAACTTTTTGAGTGTCAGAGTAGTTAAAAGATGGAATGCATTAGGCAGTGATGTGGTGGAGGATGACTCCATACACAGTTTCAAGTGTAGATATGATAGAGCCCAGCAGGCTCAGGAATCTGTAATTCAGTTGATTGACAGTTGAGAGGCGGGACCAAAGAACCAGAGCTTAACCCTCGCAAGCACAATTAGTTGAGTACAATTAGGTGAGTACTTGGAGATCTTAACTAATGGAGACACCAGCAACCAACTTTTTAAGCCAAAATATCAGGCCTTGTGGGTCAGAACAAGGCCCTCAGCCATGAGGGTCACAAGGCTGAGGAAAAATTATGATCCAGCCAGATTTAACTTGCTATTGTGTGAATGAGCTTGATGATATATGGGATATCAAGTTGGAAGCCTCCAAGGGAATGAGCAGTCGTTGAATACTAACATCCGAGTATCTTTCAGATGTCAAAATACCCCTTTCAGTGAAGGGATAAGAACGTAAAAATGCATCTGCGTAAGGCATCCTGAAGATGAAACGAAAAAGAAATGAGAGAGAATGAGGAATATCAATATACCTATAACTCTGATGGAAAGCCAAATATGACATGCGTAAATAATGTTAGAAGGCAGTCGACAAGCTTGTCCTTGACCAAAGACAGGAAAAGGTAACGTATATCAATCCATACACACAGAAACCACAATAGCGTGATGCATCAAATGAACAAATCATGGGAGGAACAAATTGCATGGGAGAATTGTGTTAAACCTTGGTTTGTGTCTCGGAGAGGCTGCAGGATCCATGTGAGGGTAGTAGCACTTCCGGTTGCAATTCATTTACCATGTCGGGGCATAGTCGACTAAGGCGCGTCTGGGATCATCCTGGGCGTAAGTTCGAATCCTCATCACGGCCCTTGTGGATCTGTTTATATCAATCCATAGTTTTATCGTGTGTAAGAGAAAGTAAGCAAGCACGGGGGCATGGACCAACAGCAGGAAGAACAGAACGAAGGAAAGCAGAGGAAGGTACCTGAAGGCCCGGGAAGGGTGTCAATGAGTGAGGAGAGAAACAGAGATAACTTGAAAAGAAACTGCAGATCATCAAAGGACCCGACGCCAACTGCTCCACGGCCACATTAGGAAGGAAAACAGGTGTCAAAAAACATGACGAAATTCTAAATTTGGGAAAACATATTTTAAAAGAACACTGAATAAGCCTATACTGAGTCAGACGATTACCAGAGACGAAGTAAGGAGTCGTCTGCTGGAGCTGGACACGACTAGGGCACTGGGAGAGGGAGGAAGGTAACTATCGGGGAAAGCGCCAAGCCATTACGACTATATAGCGCTTGGAAGGTGGTCAGGATCAGAATCTGGGAAGGGACGAGGGAAGGAATGGTGCTGCAGTCGTGTCTAGCTCAGAATGCAAAATCTCTCCATGGATACCAGGGGAAACACCTAAAGACTTATAATTGTTACTTATTATGATAAAGTGTCTCTGAAGTTCGAGAAATACCAGAAGTTTGGAAGATAGATAGTGTAGTAATAATATACAACAATAGAGACATTCAGGAGGCACCAAACTTCAGGTCAGTTTCTCTTGCATATCATGCAAGATAACAGATCACAAGAAAGAGGCTGCTACACCTTCCGGAGAGAAGAGAGCATCAGGCATCACCAACATGGGCTCAGGGACCGCAAATCTTCTCACACAACCCAGATAGCACTTCATGGTCGGGCACGATAAATCACACAAGACGGAAAAACTTGGGCCAACTGCCTGTGTGTGGAATGTCAAAGAGCCTTCGCTACGAGTATCCCGCACAAAACACGTGCACACATTGATGAAAAGGATGAGGCATTATCCAAACAACAGAAAATAGTCACACCGACAAGGAAAGATTTTACAGTGGTAAGATATGGTGTCTGTGCTAATAATCTTCCTTGGAGGGAATTATTATCAGCAGCGTTTGCCTGATTGGCCAGGATAAGAGCTGTCATGGAAATATAAATAGGACATAGTCAGTAGAGCGAGGACGAGGCTAGATAAAGGGGATGGGATCAGTTGGGCAGAGGACTGGGGGTAGGGGGGGTAGGGTAAAGAGGCAGAGTTTGTGTGTGAAGCAAGGAGAGTAGTGTTGGGGCAAGGAGGGGTAAGAGGTGCAACTGAAGGCATAAGGGACTAGGGAGGACGAGGAGGAATGAAAGATTCAGAGCTAAGAAAATATTCTCAGATCAACTGAAATAGACTCACGTGCTGTTGGTATTGGGGCTGCTGTCTGGGTGCTTCTCCAGCGGCACAGCACCTGTGGGTGACACACACCTGGTTATTGCACCCACTCAACACCTGTGACACACCTTGATTATTGCACCCACTCAACACCTGTGACACACTTGATTATTACACCCACTCAACACCTGTGACACACCTGGTTACTGCACCCACTCAACACCTGTGACACACCTGGTTACTGCACCCACTCAACACCTGTGACACACCTGGTTACTGCACCCACTCAACACCTGTGACACACCTGGTTACTCCACCCACTCAACACCTGTAACACACCTGGTTACTCCACCCACTCAACACCTGTAACACACCTTAATATAATAGAGAGAGCAGATTCTTTCGCTAGCAGGAACGGATCTAGACTGCTAATCACGAGAGACTTCAACCACAGGAAGATAAACTAGGTGAACAGAGACAAACACAGAGCTAAACTGCTGGACGTGGCAACAAAAACCTTCTAAGCCAACACATCAAGGGACCGACAAGAATGAGAGGAGAGGATGAACCAGCTATGCTTGATATGATATTTACCCTAAATGAGTCGGATATAAGGGAAGTTAAGTTGGAAGGCCCCTTTGGAATGAGTGACCACAGTGTATTGATCTTTGAGTACCTGGTAGAGCTAGGATTTACCTCCCCTCCCCCCCCCCCCCCCAAAAAAAAAAAGAATTAGGAAACAAAAGGCTAGCATACCGAAAGAGGAATTATGAGGAAATGAGACGTTTCCTAAGGGGAAATACATTGGGACACAGAACTCAGAGCTACGTTCGTACAAGACATGATAGACTACGTCATGCAAAAGTGTCAGGAGGCAGTAAACAGGTTTATCCCGGCTCAAAAGGTAAAACCAGAGAAGTAAAATAAGAATCTGTGGTTTAATAGGGCATGTATGGCAGCAAAAGAGCTGAACAAAAGGGCGTGGAGGAACCTCCGAAATAACAGAACACCAGAAAGCAGAGAGCGATACTTGAGAACCAGAAATAAGTATGTTAGTGTGAGAAGAGAAGCAGAGAAAAAGTATGAAAATGATATAGCAAATAAAGCCAAGACCGAACCAAAGTTACTCCACAGTAACATCAGGAGGAAAACAACAGTGAAAGAACCGGTGATGAAACTTAGAATGGGTGAGGACAGGTACACAAAGAATAACAAAGAGGTGTGTGAAGAAATCAACAAGAGGTTCCAGGAGGTCTTCACAACAGAAAAAGGTGAGGTTACTGCGCTAGGAGAGGTGGCAGTAAACCAGGCGGCCTTGGAAGGGTTCAAAATTACAAGAGAGGAGGTCAAGAGACACCTGATTGATCTGGAAGTGAGAAAGGCTGTTGGTCCAGACGGAATCTCACCATGGGTACTGATAGAGTGTGCAGAAGCACTTTGCTTGCCCCTCTCCATAGTGTATAGTAGGGCACTGGAGATGGGAAACCTACCAGAAATATGGAAGACGGCTAATGTAGTCCTGATATACAAAAAGGGTGAAAGGCAAGAAGCACTGAACTACCGACCAATGTCCTTAACTTGTATACCATGCAAGGTGATGGAGAAGATCGTGAGAAAAAAACTAGCAACACATCTGAAGAGAAGGGACTTTGTGACAAACCACCAATATGAGTTCTGGGAGGGTAAATCTTGCCTCACTGGCTTAATATAATTATACGATCAGGTGACAAAGATTAAGCAAGAAAGTAAAGGATGGGCGGACTGCATTTTTTTGGACTGCCAGAAATCCTTTGACACAGTACCCCATAAGAGGCTGGTATATAAGCTGCAGAAACAGGCAGGAATAACTGGTAAAGTGTTCCGGTGGATAAGGGAGTACCTTGGCAATAGGAAGCAGAAAGCTACAGTGAGGTGGAGACCTCAGATAAAGTCGTTTGAAATGCCTAAATACCCCATCTTTAACAAATAACACTTGAAATACATAAACCTCCATTTGATAAATTAACCCATGAAATAAAGAAACGAATATGAGACATTCAACAACGAAACATAAATGCCCAGCAAGAATCATATATATAACTGAGAAGATATTTAACTTTACTGTGTTAATTTGTGAAAAATATAAAACTTAGCAAAGGTTATTGAATAAATGGACTCAATGTGATAAATGTATTAAGAAAGCATGTAAAATATTAAATGTAGTAAAACAGACTTTCCTATGAATTATTTGAATAGTATGAGGAAATATAAATTGAGCAAGGATAGGGGAGATGGGTGGGGGTGTTAGGTTAGGTTAAGGTTTTTGGGATATTTTAGGGAATGATGCTTAAACAATATTTTACAAGGAATAGTAGAAATTGGAAGCAGAACAGAGGAAAATAGCAATGAGATAAGATAGATAAAATAGTTGAAAATCTTTTTATGCATGTTCTGAAATTTGTATATGTATCAGAGTTTATCAAAGTGTCTAAGTGTTTGCAAGTTGTGCTAGTTTGTCTAAATTTATGTAGTTATTCAAGTTTGAGAGAGTTTTAGAAAGTGTGTAAGTTAATGAACAAAGAGAATGTACAAGTATGTGTTTGTGTAAGTGAGTGAACCGAGTATTTGTTTAAGTTTTGTAAAAGTGTGCAAGTTTTAACAAGTTTGCGAGTGTAATATACAAGTTCAGGTTTTTACATGTAAGTGTAAAAGAGTGTTGTCTGGGTAAATAAATGAAGAGTTGATGTTTCAGACAGAATAAGACAATGATTTAATTAAGTTATGTTACGTTAGGATAGGTTTTGTAAGTTATATAAGTTAGGTTATATTAGGGTCTGTTAGTTATGATTGGTAAGTTACATAAAGTGGGAGGAGGGATAAGTTTGCGAGGGTAGATAAGTTATGTTATGTAAGTTAGGTTAGTATATTATGTGTGTTGGTCAGGTCAGGATGGGTAAGTTACATCAGGTAAGTTAGGTAATGTAACTTACATCATGTAGAAGAGGGTAGGTATGTTGGGTTAGGTAAGTTATGTCAGGTAAGTTATTAATTAAGATATGTAAGTTAGGCAATAGAAGTTCTGTTATGTTCAATTACATAAGGGAGGATAGGTAATTTAAGTTTAGTTAAGTTGGCAAGTTATGTAAGTTTGGTCAGGAGAGGGAATTTACGTTAGTTTATGTAAGTTACATTAGGTGGGGGAGGTTAGGTAAGTTGGGCTATGTAAATTAGGTAAGTTAAGTTAGGTTAGGTTGGGTATGTTAGGTTAGATAGGGAGGAATAAGTAAGTTGGACTAGGCAAGTTACATTAGGAGAGTCAGGTTAGGTTAGGTTAGTACAGGTAAGTCAAGTTAGGTAGGCTTATACAGTGTTGTTCAAACAACAGTTTTAAAATAAAGTGGCTAAGAAAATATATTTTAACAGATTATAATAATAATAATAAACAGAAAGGCGAGTTTCATACGAAAAGGTGAACTAGTTACTTGAAGAGCTGTGTTTATGACATTATAAGTGTTATTATAAAGTTTTTGATTATAAATGGCCTAGTGAAACTGTCTTAGTGAAAGCTGTTACTACTACATAGAAGTCAGTCAGTTTTATGCAGATAATGAGTCACAATAACGTAGCTGAAAAATGTTGACCAATCCACACACTAGAAATTGAAGAGACGACGACGTTTCGGTCCGTCCTGGACCATTATCAAGTTGATTGTGATGAAATGAGGAAGGCACGGTCATTAAGTAGTTGAAAGAGAGGTGAGGAGATGGAAATCTTAGAGGAAGATTAGAGGTACGTAAGGTATGGTGTAACAAAGGGTGTAATAATAGAAATAAGAAAGGGATCGTAGGAGAAAACAAGATAAAGAAAAAAAGATAAAAGGAAAGCAGGCTTATGTTAGATCACGTTTGTTAGAAAGTTTAGAGCATTTGAGTATATACTGTGAAAAGGAAGAGTCAACAACAACAAAGCCAGGACTCAAGTTCATGTTAGGTTGGTTGTGTATCAGAGCCGGGTCGACAAGACGGCGTCTGTGGAGAGTAGAGGCCGGAAAGATTATTTTTAGAGGAAGACCAATTAGTTTTATTTATTTTTACTTGAAGCGTAAAGTTTGCTTGTATGCGTAAGTTTGTTAGTACATAACGTTGTACATGCCTAGTTTGATATAATACTTAAAGTTGTTTGAGGCTACATAATGGCATGTCTTAGTTTATAAATGTCTTGAAAAGTCACCCTTATACTATTTATTTATTGAATGAAGAACAATGTTTGATACAGTTAGAGTTTATTTAATGGACAAAGAAGTTCTAAGGAGTAAATCTTTTATTCAAAGTCGCATTAAAGAGTGCAAATGTTATTTATATTATATCGGAACGTATTATTGCTGTCTTGGAGAGACTTTTTAAACGCACGAAGATGTTTAGAATTTATTTTGATGCTTGAAGACGTCTTAGAAAGTTTCTTTAATGTCCGAAGGTGACTTAGAAAGTTTCTTTGATGTACAAAGATGTCTTAGAAAGCTTCCTTGATGAATAAAGGTGGGTCAGAGAACAACTTTGATGAACGAAGGTTAATTTAGAGACTACCTTTGAGGGCTCTGAAATGTCTTAGAAAGTTTCTTTGATGACTCTGAGTGGGTCTTTGATTTCTTTGAGTGCGTCTTTGATAAATATGAGCGTCTTTGATGTCTCGAAGGGTGTCTTTGACTATTTTTCTTACTCCACGAAGTATACTATTAGTTAATGAAGAAAGTGTTGAATGAAGTTAAGCTTGACTATTTTTAGTTGAGAGAAGAATAATTTTAGTTAAGAACAGTGTTGAAAAGTTGTTGAAAGTGACCATTTTTTAGTTGATTGGCAAATAATTCAAGTTAAAAAATGATGAACGTGATTATTTTCAGTTAATTGACGAATACTTTAGTAAGTTAAGAAATGCCAAGAACAGTCGTCTGTAAGAAATATGAAGCTGATAAAGAGAATTGCATTGACATAGTTGTTTGCAAATAAAGTTGGAGACTGACTAAATATTTTGTAACTAATTTTATTATTGGAATAGTAATCGGTTGATAATATCTGACAAAGAACAAGTTACTGATTGACAGAAACAATTGTTTAAAGAATTAGTAACAAGATGAACGTAGAACATTTAAGGGAATGCGATGAACACAGAGAACATGGAGAATATGACCGAATAAGAGAATATCCAGGGTGCACCAGATCAGCAGGTCACCAGGGTGCACCAGAGCAGCAGGTCACCAGGGTGCACCAGATCAGCAGGTCACCAGGGTGCACCAGATCAGCAGGTCACCAGGGCGCACCAGAGCAGCAGGGCGCCAGGGTGGACCAGAGCAGCAGGTCACCAGGGTGCACCAGAGCAGCAGGTCACCAGGGTGCACCAGATCAGCAGGTCACCAGGGTGCACCAGATCAGCAGGTCACCAGGGTGCACCAGAGCAGCAGGTCACCAGGGTGCACCAGATCAGCAGGTCACCAGGGTGCACCAGATCAGCAGGTCATCAGGGCGCACCAGAGCAGCAGGGCGCCAGGGTGGACCAGAGCAGCAGGTCACCAGGGCGCACCAGAGCAGCAGGGCGCCAGGGTGGACCAGAGCAGCAGGTCACCAGGGCGCACCAGAGCAGCAGGGCGCCAGGGTGCAGCAGGTCACCAGGGCGCACCAGAGCAGCAGGTCACCAGGGCGCACCAGAGCAGCAGGGCGCCAGGGTGCACCAGAGCAGCAGGTCACCAGGGCGCACCAGAGCAGCAGGGCGCCAGGGTGCACCAGAGCAGCAGGGCGCCAGGGTGCACATGAGCAGCAGGTCACCAGGGCGCACCAGAGCAGCAGGGCGCCAGAGCGCACCAGAGCAGCAGGGCGCCAGGGCGCACCAGAGCAGCAGGGCGCCAGGGTGCACCAGAGCAGCAGGTCACCAGGGCGCACCAGAGCAGCAGGGCGCCAGGGCGCACCAGAGCAGCAGGGCGCCAGGGTTCACCAGAGCAGCAGGGCGCCAGGGTGCACCAGAGCAGAAGGGTGCCAGGGTGCACCAGAGCAGCAGGTCACCAGGGCGCACCAGAGCAGCAGGGCGCCAGGGTGCACCAGAGCAGCAGGGCGCCAGGGTGCACCAGAGCAGCAGGTCACCAGGGCGCACCAGAGCAGCAGAGCGCCAGGGTGCACCAGAGTAGCAGGGCTCCAGGGCGCACCAGAGCAGCAGGGCGCCAGGGCGCACCAGAGCAGCAGGGCGCCAGGGTGCACCAGAGTAGCAGAGGGCCAGGGCGCACCAGAGCAGCAGGGCGCCAGGGCGCACCAGAGCAGCAGGGTGCACCAGAGCAGCAGAGTGCACCAGAGCAGCAGGGTGCACCAGAGCAGCAGGGTGCACAAGAGCAGCAGGTCACCAGGGCGCACCAGAGCAGCAGGGCGCCAGGGCGCACCAGAGCAGCAGGGTGCACCAGAGCAGCAGAGTGCACCAGAGCAGCAGGGTGCACCAGAGCAGCAGGGTGCACAAGAGCAGCAGGTCACCAGGGCGCACCAGAGCAGCAGGGCGCCAGGGCGCACCAGATCAGCAGGGTGCACCAGAGCAGCAGAGTGCACCAGAGCAGCAGGGTGCACCAGAGCAGCAGGGTGCACAAGAGCAGCAGGTCACCAGGGCGCACCAGAGCAGCAGGGCGCCAGGGCGCACCAGAGCAGCAGGGCGCACCAGAGCAGCAGGGCGCACCAGAGCAGCAGGTCACCAGGGCGCACCAGAGCAGCAGGGCGCCAGGGTGCACCAGAGTAGCAGGGCGCCAGGGCGCACCAGAGCAGCAGGGCGCCAGGGCGCACCAGTGCAGCAAGGTGCACCAGAGCAGCAGGGCGCCAGGGCGCACCAGAGCAGCAGGGCGCCAGGGTGCACCAGAGTAGCAGGGGCGCCAGGGCGCACAAGAGCAGCAGGGCGCCAGGGCGCACCAGAGCAGCAGGTCACCAGGGCGCAGCAGGGCGCCAGGGCGCACCAGAGCAGCAGGGTGCACCAGAGCAGCAGGGCGCCAGGGTGCACCAGCGAAGCAGGGCGCCAAGGCACACCAGAGCAGCAGGGCGCCAGGGTGCACCAGAGCAGCAGGTCACCAGGGCGCACCAGAGCAGCAGGTCACCAGGGCGCACCAGAGCAGCAGGGCACCAGGGCGCACCAGAGTAGCAGGGCGCCAGGGCGTACCAGAGTAGCAGGGCGCCAGGGCGTACCAGATCAGCAGGGCGCCAGGGCGCACCAGAGCGGCAGGGCGCCAGGGCACACCAGAGTAGCAGGTCACCAGGGCGCACCAGAGCAGCAAGGCGCCAGGGCGCACCAGAGCAGCAGGGCGCCAGGGCGCACCAGATCAGCAGGTCACCAGGGCGCACCAGAGCAGCAAGGCACCAGGGCGCACCAGATCAGCAGGTCACCAGGGCGCACCAGAGCAGTAGGGCGCCAGGGCGCACCAGAGCAGCAGGGCGCCAGGGCGCACCAGAGCAGCAGAGCGCCAGGGCGCACCAGAGTAGCAGGTCACCTGGGCGCACCAGAGCAGCAGGGCGCCAGGGCGCACCAGAGTAGCAGGTCACCAGGGCGCACCAGAACAGCAGGGCTCCAGGGCGCACCAGAGCAGCAGGTCACCAGGGCGCACCAGAACAGCAGAGCGCCAGGGCGCACCAGAGCAGCAGGGCGCCAGGGCGCACCAGAGCAGCAGGGCGCCAGGGCGCACCAGAGCAGCAGGGCGCCAGGGCGCACCAGAGCAGAAGGGTGCACCAGAGCAGCAGGGCTCCAGGGCGCACCAGAGCAGCAGGGCGCCAGGGCGCACCAGAGCAGCAGGGCGCCTGGGCGCACCAGAGCAGTAGGGCGCCAGGGCGCACCAGAGCAGCTGGGCGCCAGGGCGCACCAGAGCAGCAGGGTGCCAGGGCTCACGAGAGTAGCAGGGCGCCAGGGCGTACCAGATCATCAGGGCGCCAGGGCGCACCAGAGCAGCAGGGCGCCAGGGCGCACCAGAGCAGCATGGCACCAGGGCGCACCAGAGCAGCAGGGCACCAGGGCGCACCAGATCAGCAGGTCACCAGGGCGCACCAGAGCAGCAGGGCACCAGGGCGCACCAGAACAGCAGGTCACCAGGGCGCACCAGAGCAGTAGGGCGCCAGGGCGCACCAGAGCAGCAGGGCGCCAGGGCGTACCAGAGCAGCAGCGCACCAGGGCGCACAAGATCAGCAGGTCACCAGGGCGCACCAGAGCAGCAGGGCGCCAGGGCGCACCAGAGCAGCAGGGCGCCAGGGCGCACCAGAGTAGCAGGTCACCTGGGCGCACCAGAGCAGCAGGGCGCACCAGAGTAGCAGGTCACCAGGGCGCACCAGAACAGCAGGTCACCAGGGCGCACCAGAGCAGCAGAGCGCCAGGGCGCACCAGAGCAGCAGGGCGCCAGGGGGCACCAGAGCAGCAGGGCGCCAGGGCGCACCAGAGCAGCAGGGCGCCAGGGCGCACCAGAGCAGCAGGGCGCCAAGGCGCACCAGAGCAGCAGGGCGCCAGGGCGCACCAGAGCAGCAGGGCGCACCAGAGCAGCAGGGCTCCAGGGCGCACCAGAGCAGCAGGTCACCAGGGCGCACCAGAGCAGCAGGGCGCCAGGGCGCACCAGAGCAGCAGGGCGCACCAGAGCAGCAGGGCGCCAGGGCGCACCAGAGTAGCAGGTCACCAGGGCGCACCAGAGCAGCAGGGCGCCAGGGCGCACCAGAGTAGCAGGTCACCTGGGCGCACCAGAGCAGCAGGGCGCCAGGGCGCACCAGAGTAGCAGGGCGCCAGGGCGCACCAGAGTAGTAGGTCACCAGGGCGCACCAGAGCAGCAGGGCACCAGGGCGCACCAGAACAGCAGGGCGCCAGGGCGCACCAGAGCAGAAGGGTGCACCAGAGCAGCAGGGCGCCAAGGCGCACCAGAGCAGCAGGGCGCCTGGGCGCACCAGAGCAGCAGGGCTCCAAGGCGCACCAGAGCAGCAGGGCGCCAGGGCGCACCAGAGCAGAAGGGTGCACCAGAGCAGCAGGGCTCCAGGGCGCACCAGAGCAGCAGGGCGCCAGGGCGCACCAGAGCAGCAGGGCGCCAGGGCGTACCAGATCAGCAGGGCGCCAGGGCGCACCAGAGCAGCAGGGCGCCAGGGCGCACCAGAGCAGCAGGGCGCCAGGGCGCACCAGAGTAGCAGGGCCCCAGGGCGTACCAGATCAGCAGGGCGCCAGGGCGCACCAGAGCAGCAGGGCGCCAGGGCGCACCAGAGCAGCATGGCACCAGGGCGCACCAGAGCAGCAGGGCACCAGGGCGCACCAGATCAGCAGGTCACCAGGGCGCACCAGAGCAGCAGGGCACCAGGGCGCACCAGAACAGCAGGTCACCAGGGCGCACCAGAGCAGTAGGGCGCCAGGGCGCACCAGAGCAGCAGGGCGCCAGGGCGTACCAGAGCAGCAGGGCACCAGGGAGCACAAGATCAGCAGGTCACCAGGGCGCACCAGAGCAGCAGGGCGCCAGGGCGCACCAGAGCAGCAGGGCGCCAGGGCGCACCAGAGTAGCAGGTCACCTGGGCGCACCAGAGCAGCAGGGCGCACCAGAGTAGCAGGTCACCAGGGCGCACCAGAACAGCAGGTCACCAGGGCGCACCAGAGCAGCAGAGCGCCAGGGCGCACCAGAGCAGCAGAGCGCCAGGGCGCACCAGAGCAGCAGGGCGCCAGGGCGCACCAGAGCAGCAGGGCGCCAGGGCGCACCAGAGCAGCAGGGCGCCAGGGCGCACCAGAGCAGCAGGGCGGCGGGGCGCACCAGAGCAGCAGGGCTCCAGGGCGCACCAGAGCAGCAGGTCACCAGGGCGCACCAGAGCAGCAGGGCGCCAGGGCGCACCAGAGCAGCAGGGCGCACCAGAGTAGCAGGGCGCCAGGGCGCACCAGAGTAGCAGGTCACCAGGGCGCACCAGAGCAGCAGGGCGCCAGGGCGCACCAGAGTAGCAGGTCACCTGGGCGCACCAGAGCAGCAGGGCGCCAGGGCGCACCAGAGTAGCAGGGCGCCAGGGCGCACCAGAGTAGCAGGTCACCAGGGCGCACCAGAGCAGCAGGGCACCAGGGCGCACCAGAGCAGCAGGGCGCCAGGGCGCACCAGAGTAGCAGGTCACCTGGGCGCACCAGAGCAGCAGGGCGCCAGGGCGCACCAGAGTAGCAGGGCGCCAGGGCGCACCAGAGTAGCAGGTCACCAGGGCGCACCAGAGCAGCAGGGCACCAGGGCGCACCAGAACAGCAGGGCGCCAGGGCGCACCAGAGCAGAAGGGTGCACCAGAGCAGCAGGGCGCCAAGGCGCACCAGAGCAGCAGGGCGCCTGGGCGCACCAGAGCAGCAGGGCGCCAAGGCGCACCAGAGCAGCAGGGCGCCAGGGCGCACCAGAGCAGAAGGGTGCACCAGAGCAGCAGGGCTCCAGGGCGCACCAGAGCAGCAGGGCGCCAGGGCGCACCAGAGCAGCAGGGCGCCAGGGCGTACCAGATCAGCAGGGCGCCAGGGCGCACCAGAGCAGCAGGGCGCCAGGGAGCACCAGAGCAGCAGGGCGCCAGGGCGCACCAGAGTAGCAGGGCGCCAGGGCGTACCAGATCAGCAGGGCGCCAGGGCGCACCAGAGCAGCAGGGCGCCAGGGCGCACCAGAGCAGCATGGCACCAGGGCGCACCAGAGCAGCAGGGCACCAGGGCGCACCAGATCAGCAGGTCACCAGGGCGCACCAGAGCAGCAGGGCACCAGGGCGCACCAGAACAGCAGGTCACCAGGGCGCACCAGAGCCGTAGGGCGCCAGGGCGCACCAGAGCAGCAGGGCGCCAGGGCGTACCAGAGCAGCAGGGCACCAGGGCGCACAAGATCAGCAGGTCACCAGGGCGCACCAGAGCAGCAGGGCGCCAGGGCGCACCAGAGCAGCAGCGCGCCAGGGCGCACCAGAGTAGCAGGTCACCTGGGCGCACCAGAGCAGCAGGGCGCACCAGAGTAGCAGGTCACCAGGGCGCACCAGAACAGCAGGTCACCAGGGCGCACCAGAGCAGCAGAGCGCCAGGGCGCACCAGAGCAGCAGAGCGCCAGGGCGCACCAGAGCAGCAGGGCGCCAGGGCGCACCAGAGCAGCAGGGCGCCAGGGCGCACCAGAGCAGCAGGGCGCCAGGGCGCACCAGAGCAGCAGGGCGGCGAAGCGCACCAGAGCAGCAGGGCGCCAGGGCGCACCAGAGCAGCAGGGCGCCAGGGCGCACCAGAGCAGCAGGGCGCCAGGGCGCACCAGAGCAGCAGGGCGCCAGGGCGCACCAGAGCAGCAGGGCGCCAGGGCGCACCAGAGCAGCAAGGCGCCAGGGCGCACCAGAGCAGCAGGGCGCCAGGGCGCACCAGAGCAGCAGGTCACCAGGGCGCACCAGAGCAGCAGGGCGCCAGGGCGCACCAGAGCAGCAGGGCGCCAGGGCGCACCAGAGCAGCAGGGCGCCAGGGCGCACCAGAGCAGCAGGGCGCCAGGGTGCACCAGAACAGCAGGTCACCAGGGCGCACCAGAGCAGCAGGGCGCCAGGGCGCACCAGAGCAGCAGGGCGCCAGGGCGCACCAGAGCAGCAGGTCACCAGGGCGCACCAGAGCAGCAGGGCGCCAGGGCGCAGCAGGGCGCCAGGGCGCACCAGAGCAGCAGGGCGCCAGGGCGCACCAGAGCAGCAGGGCGCACCAGAGTAGCAGGTCACCAGGGCGCACCAGAGCAGCAGGGCGCCAGGGCGCACCAGAGCAGCAGGGCGCCAGGGCGCACCAGAGCAGCAGGGCGCCAGGGCGCACCAGAGCAGCAGGGCGCCCCAGAGCAGCAGGTCACCAGGGCGCACCAGAGCAGCAGGGCGCCAGGGCGCACCAGAGCAGCAGGGCGCACCAGAGCAGCAGGGCGCACCAGAGTAGCACGTCACCAGGGCGCACCAGAGCAGCAGGGCGCCAGGGCGCACCAGAGTAGCACGTCACCAGGGCGCACCAGAGCAGCAGGGCGCCAGGGAGCACCAGAGTAGCAGGTCACCTGGGCGCACCAGAGCAGCAGGGCGCCAGGGCGCACCAGAGTAGCAGGGCGCCAGGGCGCACCAGAGTAGCAGGTCACCAGGGCGCACCAGAGCAGCAGGGCACCAGGGCGCACCAGAACAGCAGGGCGCCAGGGCGCATCAGAGCAGAAGGGTGCACCAGAGCAGCAGGGCTCCAGGGCGCACCAGAGTAGCAGGGCGCCAGGGCGCATCAGAGCAGCAGGGCGCCAAGGCGCACCAGAGCAGCAGGGCGCCTGGGCGCACCAGAGCAGCAGGGCGCCAAGGCGCACCAGAGCAGCAGGGCGCCAGGGCGCACCAGAGCAGAAGGGTGCACCAGAGCAGCAGGGCTCCAGGGCGCACCAGAGCAGCAGGGCGCCAGGGCGCGCCAGGGCGCACCAGAGTAATAGGGCGCCAGGGCGCACCAGAACAGCAGGGCGCCAGGGCGCACCAGAGCAGTAGGGCGCCAGGGCGCACCAGAGTAGCAGGGCGCCAGGGTGCACCAGAGCAGCAGGGCGCCAGGGTGCACCAGAGTAGCAGGTCACCAGGGCGCATCAGAGTAGCAGGGCGCACCAGAGCAGAAGGGTGCACCAGAGCAGCAGGGCGCCAGTGTGCACCAGAGCAGTAGGGCGCCAGGGCGCACCAGAGTAGCAGGGCGCCAGGGCGCACCAGAGCAGCAGGGCTCCAGGGCTCACCAGAGCAGCAGGGCGCCAGGGCGTACCAGAGCGCCAGGGCGCACCAGAGCAGCAGGGCGCCAGGGCGCACCAGAGCAGCAGGGCGCCAGGGCGCACCAGAGTAGTTGGGCGCCAGGGCGCTCCAGAGCAGCAGGGCGCCAGGGTGCACCAGAGTAGCAGGTCACCAGGGCGCATCAGAGTAGCAGGGCGCCAGGGCGCACCAGAGCAGCAGGGCGCCAGGGCGCACCAGAGCGCCAGGGCGCACCAGAGCAGCAGGGCGCCAGGGCGCACCAGAGTAGCAGGTCACCTGGGCGCACCAGAGCAGCAGGTCACCTGGGCGCACCAGAGCAGCAGGGCGCCAGGGCGCACCAGAGCAGCAGGGCGCCAGGGCGCACCAGAGCAGCATGGCGCCAGGGTGCACCAGAGCAGCAGGGCGCCAGGGCGCACCAGAGCAGCATGGCGCCAGGGCGCACCAGAGCAGCAGGGCGCCAGGGCGCACCAGAGCAGCAGGGCGCAGCAGAGCAGAAGGGTGCACCAGAGCAGCAGGGCGCACCAGAGCAGCCGGGCGCCAGGGCGCACCAGAGCAGCAGGGCGCCAGGGCGCACCAGAGCAGCAGGGCGCCAGGGCGCACCAGAGTAGCAGGGCGCCAGGGCGCACCAGAGCAGCAGGGCGCACCAGAGCAGCAGGGCGCACCAGAGCAGCAGGGCGCACCAGAGCAGCATGGCGCCAGGGCGCACCAGAGCAGCATGGCGCCAGGGTGCACCAGAGCAGCAGGGCGCCAGGGCGCACCAGAGCAGCATGGCGTCAGGGCGCACCAGAGCAGCAGGGCGCCAGGGTGCACCAGAGCAGCAGGGCGCCAGGGCGCACCAGAGCAGTAGGGCGCCAGGGCGCACCAGAGCAGCAGGGCGCACTAGAGCAGCAGGGCGCCAGGGCGCAGCAGGGCGCCAGGGCGCACCAGAGTAGCTGGTCACCTGGGCGCACCAGAGCAGCGGGTCACCTGGGCGCACCAGAGCAGCAGGGCGCCAGGGCGCACCAGAGCAGCAGTCCGCCAGGGCTCACCCGAGTAGCAGGTCACCTGGGCGCACCAGAGCAGCAGGGCGCCAGGGCGCACCAGAGCAGCCGGGCGCCAGGGCGCACCAGAGCAGCAGGGCGCCTGGGCGCAGCAGGGCGCCTGGGCGCACCAAAGCAGCAGGGTGCCAGGGCGCACCAGAGCAGCAGGGCGCCAGGGCGCACCAGAGCAGCAGGGTGCCTGGGCGCACCAGAGCAGCAGGGCGCCAGGGCGCACCAGAGCAGCAGGGCGCCAGGGCGCACCAGAGCAGCAGGGCGCCAGGGCGCACCAGAGCAGCAGGGTGCCTGGGCGCACCAGAGCAGCAGGGCGCCAGGGCGCACCAGAGCAGCAGGTCACCTGGGTGCACCAGAGCAGCAGGGCGCCAGGGCGCACCAGAGCAGCATGGCGCCAGGGCGCACCAGAGCAGCATGGCGCCAGGGCGCACCAGAGCAGCAGGGCGCCAGGGCGCACCAGAGCAGCATGGCGCCAGGGTGCACCAGATCAGCAGGGCGCCAGGGTGCACCAGAGCAGCAGGGCGCCAGGGTGCACCAGAGCAGCAGGGCGCCAGGGTGCACCAGAGCAGCAGGTCGCCAGGGTGCACCAGAGCAGCAGGGCGCCAGGGTGCACCAGAGGAGCAGGGCGCCAGGGTGCACCAGAGCAGCATGGCGCCAGGGTGCACCAGAGCAGCAGGGCGCACCAGAGCAGCAGGGCGCCAGGGCGCACCAGAGCAGCAGGGCGCACCAGAGCAGCATGGCGCCAGGGTGCACCAGAGGAGCAGGGCGCCAGGGTGCACCAGAGCAGCATGGCGCCAGGGTGCACCAGAGCAGCAGGGCGCACCAGAGCAGCAGGGCGCCAGGGCGCACCAGAGCAGCAGGGCGCACCAGAGCAGCATGGCGCCAGGGTGCACCAGAGCAGCAGGGCGCCAGGGCGCACCAGAGCAGCAGGGCGCACCAGAGCAGCATGGCGCCAGGGTGCACCAGAGCAGCAGGGCGCCAGGGTGCACCAGAGGAGCAGGGCGCCAGGGTGCACCAGAGCAGCATGGCGCCAGGGTGCACCAGAGCAGCAGGGCGCCAGGGCGCACCAGAGCAGCATGGCGCCAGGGCGCACCAGAGCAGCAGGGCGCACCAGAGCAGCAGGGCGCCAGGGCGCACCAGAGCAGCAGGGCGCCAGGGCGCACCAGAGCAGCAGGGCGCCTGGGCGCACCAGAGCAGCAGGGCGCCACGGCGCACCAGAGCAGCATGGCGCCAGGGTGCACCAGAGCAGCATGGCGCCAGGGCGCACCAGAGCAGCAGGGCGCCACGGCGCACCAGAGCAGCAGGGCGCCAGGGCGCACCAGAGCAGCATGGCGCCAGGGCGCACCAGAGCAGCAGGGCGCCAAGGTGCACCAGAGCAGCAGGGCGCCCGGGCGCACCAGAGCAGCATGGCGCCAGGGCGCACCAGAGCAGCAGGGCGCCAGGGCGCACCAGAGCAGCATGGCGCCAGGGTGCACCAGATCTGGTACAAGAACGTCCAAGACATGCGAGTTGTCGAGAAATCTTCATGTCATCTTCGTTTGACAAAGTATCAGACAGCTGGTAATTGTGTTAAAAGAGTTTTTAAGTGAAATCATTTTAAAACTTGATTTTCATTGAATAATTTGCAGCAGCTAAGATTTCTTTGGTATAATTTTCAGAATTTTGAGAAGTTTGCCAGCGTTAGTTATTCCTGTAGTGTAACACCATAAATGTTTGTATTTAATATTTCACAGATAATGAGAGTCAGTCACACAGGATATTAGCGGCGCCAGGCAGACCGCTATGACCATTTATAGTCACATCCTTTCATGTGTTAATGTTCACAGGTTGAGTCGAGGTCATGTCGCATCTGGTGACCTTGCTCTCTACTAAGCTGTTAATTGCAGACGGGTGGCTTTGCTCTTTCCATCAAACATGTCACTTTCTAAGTGGGGTAGGAAGATAGCCTCTGGCTATTTCCTGCTAGGCGGAGTTTAGTTCCAGGTTTCCCCTTAAATACCCGTTTAACTGTACATTAGAGAGACACATGTCTGAGATAAGGCCTCTCCCACGTCTATTAACCCCCCATCCCCTCTCCTCCTTCTTTGGTGACTGAACTTGTCAGGTTGACTTATTTGGTGTTTTCCAACTTATACTTTGTGTGATTTTGAGGGTCAGTCAGCCGTAGTTGCTCTCACTTTCTTGTGTGGTGACCTAAATTGTGTGTTTGTTGATATTTGAACATCAAGTGAAATGGGTGAATTATGATATCCATAACAGTGAATATATAAAAATGAATATATAACTGTTTAACTTTATAATTTGTCTTTAATTCTGATCTCTAGATCTTGAAGAGTGAATGCTAGAGTGGAGAGCACTCTGAATTGTACTTGCTAAAGATTGTGACGTAAAGACATTGAGATTATGACATGGTATTAACAATGTCTTGGTGTGTATTCGCTCACTTGTGTGCAATACTGAGACTGGTTTGTGTTTTGGTAGTCAAAACACCGAAAATTGTATTGATCAATTGTGTTAATGCTGAGGATTTTTCGAGATTTCTTGATATTATAAATATTTTAGTGCAAGGTAGGGACAGGTTGGATAACAAGAACTTTCCACACTAGAGATGCTATACCGATGGTTACACTTTTCAAAACGCTTGTGCTCTCTAGAGTGGAGTACTGCTGCACAATGACAGCCCCTTTCAAAGCTAGAGAAATTGCTGACCTGGAGAGAGTGCAGAGATCCTTTACTGCTAGAATCCACTCAGTAAAACAATTTAATTACTGGGACCGACTAAAGAGCCTAAATCTGTACTCCCTTGAGCGCAGGCGGGAGAGATACATAATAATTTACACGTGGAAAACGTTAGAGGGGCTGGTCCAAAACTTGCACACAGAAATAACATCACATGAGACCAAAAGACATGGCAGGATGTGCAGAATACCCCCGTTGAAAAGCATAGGTGCAACAGGTACTCTAAGAGAGAACTCTATCAACATCAGAGGCCCGAGACTGTTCAACACGCTTCCAGTACACATAAGGGACATAACTGGCCGACCCCTCACAGTGTTCAAGAGAGAACTGGATAAGCCCCTCCAAAGGATACCTGATCAACCAGGCTGTGACTCATACGTCAGGCTGCGAGCAGCCGCGTCTAACAGCCTGGTCCAGCAACCAGGAGACCTGGTCGACGACCGGGCCGCGGGGACACTAAGCCCCGGAAGCACCTCAAGGTAACCTCAAGGTAAGGTAGGGGCCTGACATCAGAGTGGACAGCGCTCGAGATTCGTAGTCCTAAGGTTCCGGTTTCTATCCCCAGTGGAGACGGAAACAATTGGGCATAATTTCTTTCACCCTGATACCCCTGTTCACCTAGCAGTGAATAGGTACCTGGGAGGTAGACAGCTTCCTGGGGGCGTGTAACAAAGAGGAGTCCTGGTCGAGGACCGGGGCCGCAGGGACGCTAAGCCACGAAATCATCTCAAGAAAAACTCAAGATGAGAGTAGTACTGGTCTGCGCTAGGCTACTACACACGCACACAATAATCATTCTTTTAAATTAAGCACCTTTCTTGAAAATGAATACGCAGTCATCGGGAGGACAAACCCTTCATGCAAACTGCACCTACTATCAAGAAGAAGAAGATACTTATTGCGCTCGTAATAATCTTTATTAAATTCTCGTCTAATGCCCTTAAGCTTTAGAAAACAATTTAACTTGGTGTATGCTTTACTAGACTGTGTTGTGATCCGTCATAACACGAAACACATTACCCGCAGTGACTCACATTGTGGGACAGTGAGATAAACTGTTCATGGTAATACTTTTCTCTGCGCCAATGTGCTAAATTTGTCTGTAGTTTATCGTGAACTACAAATTACCAAGCAATGCCTGGCAAGCAGAGCTAGGTGGGTACAGATATGTAACTACAGCTAGGAGGGTGCTAAGAGAGTACAGCTATGTAACTACAGCTAGGAGCATACACCTAGGAGGGTGCTGCTAGGAGAGTACAAGTAGGAGTGTGCTGCTAGGAGGGAACAGCTAGGAGGGTGCTGCTAGGAGAGTACAGCTAGGAGGGTGCTGCTAGGAGAGTACAGGTAGGAGTGTGCTGCTAGGAGGGTACAGCTAGGAGGGTGCTGCTAGGAGAGTACAGCTAGGAGGGTGCTGCTAGGAGGGTACAGCTAGGAGGGTGCTGCTAGGAGGGTACAGCTAGGAGGGTGCTGCTAGGAGAGTACAGCTAGGAGTGTGCTGCTAGGAGGGTACAGCTAGGAGGGTGCTGCTAGGAGGGAACAGCTAGGAGGGTGCTGCTAGGAGGGAACAGCTAGGAGGGTGCTGCTAGGAGAGTACAGCTAGGAGGGTGCTGCTAGGAGAGTACAGGTAGGAGTGTGCTGCTAGGAGGGTACAGCTAGGAGGGTGCTGCTAGGAGAGTACAGCTAGGAGGGTGCTGCTAGGAGGGTACAGCTAGGAGGGTGCTGCTAGGAGGGTACAGGTAGGAGGGTACAGGTAGGAGGGTGCTGCTAGGAGGGTACAGCTAGGAGGGTGCTGCTAGGAGAGTACAGCTAGGATGGTGCTGCTAGGAGGGTACAGCTAGGAGGGTGCTGCTAGGAGGGTACATCTAGGAGGGTGCTGCTAGGAGAGTACAGCTAGGAGGGTGCTGCTAGGAGGGTACAGCTAGGAGGGTGCTGCTAGGAGAGTACAGCTAGGAGGGTGCTGCTAGGAGAGTACAGCTAGGAGGGTGCTGCTAGGAGAGTACAGCTAGGAGGGTGCTGCTAGGAGGGTACAGCTAGGAGGGTGCTGCTAGGAGGGTACAGCTAGGAGGGTGCTGCTAGGAGGGTACAGCTAGGAGGGTGCTGCTAGGAGAGTACAGCTAGGAGGGTGCTGCTAGGAGGGTACAGCTAGGAGGGTGCTGCTAGGAAGGTACAGCTAGGAGGGTGCTGCTAGGAGGGTACAGCTAGGAGGGTGCTGCAAGGAGGGTACAGCTAGGAGGGTGCTGCTAGGAGGGTACAGCTAGGAGGGTGCTGCTAGGAGGGTACAGCTAGGAGGGTGCTGCTAGGAGAGTACATCTAAGAGGGTGCTGCTAGGAGGGTGCTGCTAGGAGAGTACAGCTAGGAGGGTACAGCTAGGAGGGTGCTGCTAGGAGAGTACAGCTTGGAGGGTGCTGCTAGGAGAGTACAGCTAGGAGGGTGCTGCTAGGAGGGTACAGCTAGGAGGGTGCTGCTAGGAGGGTACAGCTAGGAGGGTGCTGCTAGGAGGGTACAGCTAGGAGGGTGCTGCTAGGAGGGTACAGCTAGGAGGGTGCTGCTAGGAGGGTACAGCTAGGAGGGTGCTGCTAGGAGGGTACAGCTAGGAGGGTGCTGCTAGGAGAGTACAGCTAGGAGGGTGCTGCTAGGAAGGTACAGCTAGGAGGGTGCTGCTAGGAGGGTACAGCTAGGAGGGTGCTGCTAGGAGAGTACAGCTAGGAGGGTGCTGCTAGGAGGGTACAGCTAGGAGGGTGCTACTAGGAGAGTACAGCTAGGAGGGTGCTGCTAGGAGAGTACAGCTAGGAGGGTGCTGCTAGGAGAGTACACACACGTGCAAATCAGTGGTCAAGAGAGGCGTGAGAAGAAGCCATAAGAGCGGGAACTGAGACCCTGTAGGAAGGATCACCCAGGTCGCTGCATGATGGGAAGGAGGCAGGCGAGGCCCGCTACCCCCTTCCTTCATCCAGCCCAGCCCCGTCCCTCTCAGCCCGCTCCTTCCCACCGTCTTCCATTACTGCCCTCCCCTTCCTCCCTCCACAGACCATTGCCCAGGAAGATGGTGGAGGGCGCGGCCGGGCCCTTGTGATCACCCCCAGCAACGCCAACAGTAAATATTACCAAACGACCTTCTCTGTTCGAGGGATACCGGGCTAATGGAGACTCCAGGCTGCGTGTCCGGGGCAGTTCAACTCACGCTCAGCAAACAGTTTGCTAAACAGGAAAATTACTGCGCCATTTGGTGGGGGATTAGAAGAGTTTCAAGCTCCTAAATAGTGCAAAACCTCAGACTTGAAATGAAGGATTTTGGGTTCGGTATAGGCGCTCCTTTTCTCAGTTTATATATATTATAATATATAATATATATATATATATGTATATATTAGTATATTTTGGTAGCAGTCTTTCCTGTAGACATATATTATTAAATATGACCGAAAAAGTAAGATTAATAATTCTAACACGAATTTTCTCGATCTTTTTACGTGAAAAGAAACGTAAGAAAAATCGAGAAAATTCGTGTTAGAATTATTAATCTTACTTTTTCGGTCATATTTAATAATTTAATAATAATAATATATATATATATATATATATATATATATATATATATATATATATATATATATATATATATATATATATATATATATATATGTCGTACCTAGTAGCCAGAACGCACTTCTCAGCCTACTATGCAAGGCCCGATTTGCCTAATAAGCCAAGTTTTCATGAATTAATTGTTTTTCGACTACCTAACCTACCTAACCTAACCTAACCTAACTTTTTCGACTACCTAACCAAACCTAACCTATAAAGATAGGTTAGGTTAGGTTAGGTAGGGTTGGTTAGGTTCGGTCATATATCTACGTTAATTTTAACTCCAATAACAAAAAATTGACCTCATACATAATGAAATGGTTAGCTTTATCATTTCATAAGAAAAAAATTAGAGAAAATATATTAATTCATGAAAACTTGGCTTATTAGGCAAATCGGGCCTTGCATAGTAGGCCAAAAAGTGCGTTCTGGCTACTAGGTACGACATTATATAATATATATATATATATATATATATATATATATATATATATATATATATATATATATATATATATATAACTGAAAACTCTCACCCCAGAAGAGACTCGAACCCATACTGCCAGGAGCAACACAACCGGTGTGTACAGGACACCTTAATCCACTCGACGATCCTGTACACACCAGTTGCGTTGCTCTTGGCAGTATGGGTTCGAGTCTCTTCTATGGTGTGAGTTTTCAGTTGCACATAGTCCTGGGGACCACTCAGGCTTGTTCGCATTTGTGTTCCTCATGTGTGCCCCAAAGAATGAGGTGATTTGATAAAATAATATGCCCAAGATTACCATCTTTGTGCCGGCAGGGGGGTGGTTCAAATAGCTTCGGCTATCACCTCTTTATGTCCGGTCGTGATGGTCGAGTGGATTAAGGTGTCCTGTACACACCAGTTGCGTTGCTCCTGGCAGTATGGGCTCGAGTCTCTTCTGGGGTGTGAGTTTTCAATTGCATATAGTCCTGGGGATCATTCAGGCTTGTTCGCATTTGTGTTCCTCACGTGCGCCCCAAAGAATCATGTGATTTGATAAAATGCTATGCCCAAGATTACCATCCGAGTGCCGGCGGGGTGGGGGGGGGGGTGGGGGGTTCAAATAGGTTTGGCTATCACCTCCTTATGTCCGGTGATGATGGTCGAGTGGACTAAGGTGTCCTGTACACACCAGTTACGTTGCTCCTGGCACTATGGGTTCGAGTTCCTTCTGGGGTGTGAGTTTTCAGTTGCATATAGTCCTGGGGACCAATCAGGCTTGTTCGCATGCATATATTATATATATATATATTAATATATATTAATATATATATATATATATATATATATATATATTATATATATATATATATATATATATATATATATATATATATATATATATATGTATATGTATATATATGTATATATATATATATATGTATATATATATATGTATATATATACATTGTAGACCAAGTTGCTGCAGAGTGCCTGGGTGCTGCAACAACACAACACGGCATTGCTCGCCTCACAGCAGTAGCAGCACCACATGCAGGGGATTTCCTGTTAGCAACCCCAATGTCGGCAACTGGCACGCGTCTCACACCACACGCCCTCCGAATTGCTGTGGCCCTCCGCCTTGCTGCCCCAATCCACACCAGATATAGGTGTATTTGAGGCGAGGTGGTGGCTGACAGATACGGCCACCATGGCCTACTCTGCCAAAGCACAGGGGGATGGCACTCGAGGCACAGTGAAGTTACCGACATCATCAAGAGGAGCCTCACCACAGCTGGATGCCCAGCTGAAAGAGAGCCTGTTACCTAACGCCCAGTAACTCTGATGCTCTTATTGGTCGCCCGGATGGTATCACAGTGAACACCTGGAAGAATGGCAAGCAGTTGGTATGGGACTACACGTGCGTATCAACCGTGGCTAACACCTACATTAACCTCAGTGTTTCACAACCAGGAGGCGCTGCCACCCACAGGGAAGCAGCCAAATCCCGTAAGTATAGAGAACTGGATCACCACTACAATTTTGTCCCCATTGCTTCTGAGACACTCGGCGCCTGGGGTAAAAGTGCTACCAGTTTTTTGAAGGAACTGGGTTCTAGGCTCATTGAAAAAACAAGGGATCCGAGAGCTGCAAGCTTTCTTTTCCAGCGCCTCAGTGTGGCGATACAGAGGGGAAATGCGCACTGCATCCAGGGTTCCTGCCCGCCATCTGAGGAGCTGGAGGAACTCGACAACCTATGATAACCATCTTTGTAACCCGTATGTAACTCCTTTTTTGTAACAAAGTTCAAATAAAGTAAATATATATGTGTACATACAAAAGAATGGGGGTGGTAGGAGAAGATAATATTAGTGTTCAGTGAGAAACCACAAGGTCTCCTCTGAATACTTTTTATTTTCTTCTCCGAGGCTATGGGTCCCCACATTGGCACCAGAGGTGGTACCCTCACAAACTTTAAAAAAAAAAAAATATATATATATATATATATATATATATATATATATATATATATATATATATATATATATATATATATATTGTTAAATATGACCGAAAAAGTAAGATTAATAATTCTAACACGAATTTTCTCAATATTTCTTATGTTTCGTTTTACTGTCGATGGTAATGGAAAAATTACTTCTCCAAAATTCATTTATATTTCTAGTCTGACGCGACGCTTGAACGCATTTTGTAATAACGTATTACATTTTCAAAGACTTTAGTTTATACACACACAACTGTATCATGAAAAAACGTAACAGAGTTTTACTAATTCTAATGCTGCTGCTGTTGTTGTTTCAGATTTAGCTACTCAGGACGAAGTGTCCATGTAGCACGGGCTAGTGAGCCAGTAAAATTCCATTCTCCAAAATTCTAATGCTAAACAGCTTGTCTTATATACTTGTGTTTTTGTGCGAGGTGATATGTTGAAACAGTTTTGGATGAGGTGAACAAACTTTTGACCAACACAAGACAGAACACGGTTCAATGGGTTTAAATTGGATAAGTGAAAGGGAAGAATGGAAGTAACTGCAAAGGGCCTATTTGCCTTTACTTCCTCTTGAAGCTTCTATATTGGTACGGAGTCTTGAAGTGGGTATAATATAGTTGTGCATTAATTGGCTGTTTATGACTTTTTGATGTGTAGTGCCTCACAAATGTCAAGCCGCCTGCTATCGCTGTATCTATCAATGATTTCTGTGATAACACAGAAATCATATCTGTCGATGATTTCCAGTCTTAGAGAAGGTGCATCTTTACCAGTACTCAAAATGTACTACGTTCAAGCAGTTAGGTCATTCATCGACTATGCTGCTCCTGCTCTTACATCCCTCAGTGATAACCAATCACTGGTTATCACTGGGAGAAACTGGAAGTGTCTCAAAATGATGCTCTGAGAACAATGCTGGGAGCACCTATATGGACGCGTAGAGAGAACCTTAGAATGGAAACAAATTTACCAGCATTAGAAAACAGGATGAAACAAAGGATAGCCACCATAATAGGAAAACTTACTGGAACAACCGCCAGACTGTCATTCAAAGACAGCATACAGAGATCCTTTCAGAAAAAACCTACAATATAGAACAAGCTCATGGATAGATAATGTGGTCAAGATTTTAGAGAAAATGGACCTGAAAAGGACCATTAAAAACAAAGGGGAAGATAGACCATATCAACACTTTCGGCAGCCTCCTCCATGGGAAGAATCGAATCTAAAGATAATCATTGAATGAGAACCAGTTAAAAAATCAGCATGTGACCCGCAGAGGCTCAAGGAAGTAATAGAACAACAAATGGAAACTATCTCTAGACCCACAGCGACTCACATCTTCACAGACGGATCAGTTGATTAAGAAAAAGGTTGTGCTGGGGCAGCAGTTTACACTACCAACCATGAAGCTTACTGGAGCATGAATAGTGGGTGCTTAACATTACAAACAGAATTATATGCTCTGAAGGAGGCAATGAACTATACAATTGAGAATAATTTACATGATGTCATCATTCATACCGACTCTAAATCTTCGCTCCAGGCATTGTTACCCAGTCAGCACAGAGATAATATACAACTCCTCACAGAAATTCAACATATAGGAAAAGAAGCCCATAATCGAGGGCTGTCAATCACCCTAAATTGGATACCAAGTCACATTGGCATAGTTGGTAATGAAAAGAGACTCATTAGCAAAAACTGCCACTGCTCTACCTGTTGTACAGGCTCAAATACCTCCAAGTTTCTCACAGATAAAGGAGCAAATCAAGAAGAAAATATTCTCAACTATGAAAAGTCGCCACAGAGCCACAGTAGCGGAAGGAAGATCCACTGCGATAACGTATGAACAAGCCACTGGTTACTCCTCTTTCAAGCCTGGCAAAAAGATATCCAGAGATATTGCAGTAGCCATACACAGACTCAGACTTGGTTACAAGTGCTGCAGGGAGGTAATGAACCCAATAGTTAAAGAGTGTCACATCTGTGAAACTGAAGCAGAGGCGCCACTATTGCACTACTTACTGGAATGTGAAGCTACTGAACCCCTGCGCATCAAATTCAATATTAATCCAACGACAACAGCTGCATTAGATGCACATTCCACAGCGACTACAGTGATTAGAAAAGCCGTTGAGGAATGGGACTCATTAGTGAGCATTCTGCATCTACATCCGCCACCAAGATAATGTTAATAAAACAAGATTAAAACCAGTGCACTAAAACAGAAGCGAAAAATAAGCAGAGAAAATGGAGGAATCCACTCCTCCATTTTAAACTTAGACCCAAATATCACAGAAACAAGGTTATCGCGTATAACCAAACTCATCTACGGGCTCACCATAGCCCGTGCTACATGGACACTTCGTTCTGTGTAGCAAAATCTGAAACAATAACAACAGCGTCTTATATACTCTGTTAAGAGTTTTACTAATTCTAACGCTAAACAGCTTGTCTTATATACTCGCATTTGGGTGAGGTGATATGTTGAAACAGTTTTGGATGAGGTGAACAAACTTTTGACCAACACAAGACAGAACACGGTTCAATGGGTATAAATAGGATAAGTGAAAGGGAAGAATGGAAGTAACTGCAAAGGGCCTATTGGCCTTTACGTCCTCTTGATGCTTCTATATTGGTACGGCGTCTTGAAGTGGGTATAATATAGTTGTGCATTAATTGGCTGTTGATTGCTGGTGATGACTTTTTGATGTTTAGTGCCTCGCAGATGTCAAGCCGCCTGCTATCGCTGTATCTATCGATGATTTCTGTGTTATCACAGAAATCATCGACAGATATGATATCTCAAATTTGGACTCCGTACCAAAATAGAAGCATCAAGAGGAAGTAAAGGCCAATAGGCTCTTTGCAGTTACTTCCATTCTTCCCTTTCACTTATCCAATTTAAACCCATTGAACCGTGTTCTGTCTTGTGTTGGTCAAAAGTTTGTTCACCTCATCCAAAACTGTTTCAACATATCACCTCGCACAAAAACGCGAGTATATAAGACAAGCTGTTTAGCATTAGAATTTTGGAGAATGGAATTTTACTGGCTCACTAGCCCGTGCTACATGGACACTTCGTCCTGAGTAGCTAAATCTGAAACAACAACAGCAGCAGCATTAGAATTAGTAAAACTCTGTTAATTTTTTTCAGGTTACATTTGTGTGTGTATAAACTAAAGTCTTTGAAAATGTAATACGTTATTACGAAACGCGTTCAAGCGTCGCGTCAGACTAGAAATATAAATGAATTTTTAGAACTGATTTTTCCAATTGCCATCAACAGTGAAAAGAAACATAATAAATATTCAGAAAACGCTTGTTAGAATTATTAATCTTACTTTTTCGGTCATATTTAACAACATATGTTTACAAGATATAGTGCTACCAAAATATACTAATTATATATATTATATATATATATATTTATATATATAATATATATATATATATATATATATATATATATATATATATATATATATATATATATATATATATACACAACTTTAGAACACTTTCCCACCAGGAGACTCGAACCCTAGCCAGCACAGAAGCCTTCCAGCAACTGGCATAACAGGTACGCCTTAACCCGCTCCAGCACCTGCTCAGACCCTTAAAAGAGATGGTAATTTTGGAGTATTTAAATACCACAAATATCACCACCTCCCAAGAGCACTAGAGCAAGTGAGGGGTCATATATATATATATATATATATATGTCATACCTAGTAGCCAGAACGCACTTTTTGGCCTACTATTCAAGGCCCGATTTGCCTAATAAGCCAAGTTTTCCTGAATTAATATATTTTCTCTAATTTTTTTCTTATAAAATGATAAAGCTGCCCATTTCATTATGTATGAGGTAAATTTTTTTTATTGAAGTTAAAATTAACGTAGATATATGACCGAACCTAACCAACCCTACCTAACCTAACCTAGCCTATCTTTATAGGTTAGGTTTGGTTAGGTAGTCGAAAAAGTTAGGTTAGGTTAGGTTAGGTAGGTTAGGTAGTCGAAAAACAATTAATTCATGAAAACTTGGCTTATAAGGCAAATCGGGCCTTGCATAGTAGGCTGAAAAGTTCGTTCTGGCTACTAGGTACGACATATATATATATATATATATATATATATATATATATATATATATATATATATATATATATATATATATATATATATATATTAGTATATTTTGGTAGCAGTCTTTCCTGTAGACATATATTATTAAATATGACCGAAAAAGTAAGATTAATAATTCTAACACGAATTTTCTCAATCTTTCGTACATTTCTTTTCACTGTTGGTGGTAATTCAAAAATCAATTCTCCAAAATTCATTTTTATTTCTAGTCTGACGCGACACTTGAGCGCGTTTCGTAACTTATTACATTTTCAAAGACTTTAGTTACACATACACAACTGAATAGAACTTACACATCTCCGATTTTTTTATATCTACATTTGAGTGAGGTGGATGGGGTGAGGTGGTGTTTAATAGGGTATTAATTTCATCAACACAAGACAGAACACGAAACAATGGGTATTGAATAGAAGTGATTGTAGAAAGCCTATTGGTCCATATTTCTTGATGCTTCTATATTGGAGCGGAGTCTTGAGGTGGGTAGAATATAGTTGCGCATTAATTGGCTGTTGATTGCTGGTGTTGACTTTTTAATGTGTAGTGCCTCGCAAACGTCAAGCCGTCTGTTATCGCTGTATCTATCGATGATTTCTGTGTTGTTTACTAGGATTACTCTGGCGATGGTTTGGTTGTGGGAAGAGATTATATGTTCCTTAATGGAGCCCTGTTGCTTATGCATCGTTAAACGCCTAGAAAGAGATGTTGTTGTCTTGCCTATATACTGGGTTTTTTGGAGCTTACAATCCCCAAGTGGGCATTTGAAGGCATAGACGACGTTGGTCTCTTTTAAAGCGTTCTGCTTTGTGTCTGGAGAGTTTCTCATGAGTAGGCTGGCCGTTTTTCTGGTTTTATAGTAAATCGTCAGTTGTATCCTCTGATTTTTGTCTGTAGGGATAACGTTTCTATTAACAATATCTTTCAGGACCTTTTCCTCCGTTTTATGAGCTGTGGAAAAGAAGTTCCTGTAAAATAGTCTAATAGGGGGTATAGGTGTTGTGTTAGTTGTCTCTTCAGAGGTTGCATGGCGTTTCACTTTCCTTCTTATGATGTCTTCGACGAAACCATTGGAGAAGCCGTTGTTGACTAGGACCTGTCTTACCCTACAGAGTTCTTCGTAGACTTGCTTCCATTCTGAGCTGTGGCTGAGAGCACGGTCGACATATGCGTTAACAACACTCCTCTTGTACCTGTCTGGGCAGTCGCTGTTGGCATTTAGGCACATTCCTATGTTCGTTTCCTTAGTGTAGACTGCAGTGTGGAAACCTCCGCTCTCTTCCATGACTGTTACATCTAGAAAGGGCAGCTTCCCATCTTCCCATCCTTTTCCATCTCGTAAGTGAAACGCAGCACGGAACTCTGCTCAAACGCCTCCTTCAGCTCTTGCAGATGTCTGACATCAGGTACCTGTGTAAAAATGTCGTCAACATACCTGCAGTATATGGCCGGTTTCAAGTTCATGTCGACTAAGACTTTTTGCTCGATGGTACCCATGTAGAAGTTTGCAAACAGGACACCTATGGGAGAACCCATGGCGACCCCATCCACTTGCTTATACATGTGCCCATCCGGGCTCAAGAAGGTTGCCTCTTTAGTACAAGCTTGGAGTAGTTTCCTTTGAATATTCTCTGGTATGTCAAGAGGAGTACAGGCTGGATCACGATACACTCTGTCGGCTATCATCGTGTACGTGCACGTACAGACTGGTGAAGCGACTCAACGGCCTGCTGACTCCTTATGTCCCTTGCGCCTTCAGCCTGAAGTCTCCAAAAGAATTTGTTGACTTACTGCGGGGCACACGGGCCACAGGGATAAGAGCCTCGTTGGACGTAGAATCACTGTTCACCAACGTACCTGTGGACGAGACAATCGGGATGATAGCCGACAGAGTGTATCGTGATCCAGCCTGTACTCCTCTTGACATACCAGAGAATATTCTAAGGAAAATACTCCAAGCTTGTACTAAAGAGGCAACCTTCTTGAGCCCGGATGGGCACATGTATAAGCAAGTGGATGGGGTCGCCATGGGTTCTCCCCTAGGTGTCCTGTTTGCAAACTTCTACATGGGTACCATCGAGCAAAAAGTCTTAGTCGACATGAACTTGAAACCGGCCATATACTGCAGGTATGTTGACGACATTTTTACACAGGTACCTGATGTCAGACATCTGCAGGAGCTGAAGGAGGCGTTTGAGCAGAGTTCCGTACTGCGTTTCACTTACGAGATGGAAAAGGATGGGAAGCTGCCCTTTCTAGATGTAACAGTAATGGAAAAGAGCGGAGGTTTCCACACTGCAGTCTACACTAAGGAAACGAACATAGGAATGTGCCTAAATGCCAACAGCGACTGCCCAGACAGGTACAAGAGGAGTGTTGTTAACGCATATGTCGACCGTGTTCTCAGCCACAGCTCAGAATGGAAGCAAGTCGACGAAGAACTCTGTAGGGTAAGGCAGGTCCTAGTCAACAACGGCTTCTCCAATGGTTTCGTCGAAGACATCATAAGAAGGAAAGTGAAACGCCATGCAACCTCTGAAGAGACAACTAACACAACACCTATACCCCCTATTAGACTATTTTACAGGAACTTCTTTTCCACAGCTCATAAAACGGAGGAAAGGGTCCTGAAAGATATTGTTAATAGAAACGTTATCCCTACAGACAAAAAACAGAGGATACAACTGACGATTTACTATAAAACCAGAAAAACGGCCTGCCTACTCATGAGAAACTCTCCAGACACAAAGCAGAACGCTTTAAAAGAGACCAACGTCGTCTATGCCTTCAAATGCCCACTTGGGGATTGTAAGCTCCAAAAAACCCAGTATATAGGCAAGACAACAACATCTCTTTCTAGGCGTTTAACGATGCATAAGCAACAGGGCTCCATTAAGGAACATATAATCTCTTCCCACAACCAAACCATCGCCAGAGAAATCCTAGTAAACAACACAGAAATCATCGATAGAAACAGCGATAGCAGACGGCTTGACGTTTGCGAGGCACTACACATTAAAAAGTCGACACCAGCAATCAACAGCCAATTAATGTACAACTATATTCTACCCACCTCAAGACTCCACTCCAATATAGAAGCATCAAGAAATATGGACCAATAGGCTTTCTACAATCACTTCTATTCAATACCCATTGTTTCGTGTTCTGTCTTGTGTTGATGAAATTAATACCCTATTAAATACCACCTCACCCCATCCACCTCACTCAAATGTAGATATAAACAAATCGGAGATGTGTAAGTTCTATTCAGTTGTGTATGTGTAACTAAAGTCTTTGAAAATGTAATAAGTTTTACGAAACGCGCTCAAGTGTCGCGTCAGACTAGAAATAAAAATGAATTTTGGAGAATTGATTTTTGAATTACCACCAACAGTGAAAAGAAATGTACGAAAGATTGAGAAAATTCATGTTAGAATTATTAATAATACTTTTTCGGTCATATTTAATAATATATATATATATATATATATATATATATATATATATATATATATATATATATATATATATATATATATATATATATATATTTATGTCGAGTCTTAAAATTTAGTTGATATGATCGGGCGAAATTCAGGACAATATTTAATATCCATGAATGTGGTGAACACGTAGGGATATTGAACGTTTAATACAAATAACTTGGCCTATGAATATAGAACACGAACACCTTGACGTACGATTATAGAACACAACACCTTGGCGTATGATTAGAGATAGTAATCTCTAATTGTGTTCTCTAATTGCCTTCGAGAAGGCAATTAGAGAACACAAACACCTTGACGTATGAATATTTTGGCACATTAACAGACAGTACGAACATGTCAACATACGGAGCGCGGTGTAGGAATACATTGGCTTATTGAACACGAGACAGGAACATGCCGGCGTACTAAACACGGACCACGAAATGTTTAGTTTGTTAACACGGACAGGAAATGGTTGCAAACTTGCATCTTTACACAGCCACACTGACACACGGTGACACAGACACACGGTGACACAGCCACACGGTGACACAGACACACGGTGACACAGCCACACGGTGACACAGCCACAAGGTGACACAGCTACATGGTGATACAACCACACGGTGACACAGCATCGGCACAGACACACGGTGACACAGACACACGGTGACACAGACACACGGTGACACAGACACACTCCGAGACATTTGGATATTAATCATGGCTGATGGAAAGGTTGCATTTTGAACATAACACGTTTGGGCATGAACACAGGGCTACGTTCATGAACACTGTGGCGTATAAACACAGGGCACCACCAGCTGTCATATACACGAACACCACCAGTGTTCATGCCTGTTACGGTATTGACAGCATCGCTGGAGTGGGGAGTTGCGATTCCTGCGCCATCTATGGACCTGCACTCCAACTCCCAGGTATTTGGTGAGATGCAGACAACGCCATTTGTTGGTGGTGGTGGCATCAGTGAAAGGCTCCGGTTTCCTGCCTCAGTTAGAAAGTGAGGTCGATGAGGATGACCACTGGTGGGTGACGTATTGAGATCAATGCCATCTAGGTTGCGACTACAATTATATTTTCAGTTTCCCCAGTGGATGGGTGTTATCCTAAGGTCACTCAGTATACTGTCTGTCAACCTAAAGACGTTATATGGGTCAAAGAGGTGACGTAAGAAGGCGATTGTGCTTAGGAGGACAGTTCATCTTGGGCAGTCGCAAACTCTTGACTTGGTGTTGTGAGAGGATAAAGTGGCTGTAGTCAGTGGTAGCAGTGTGTTAGCTGCTAATTTATGCAGTGTTGTATTGACCACTGTACCCGGGATTAGCCAGGAAGAGTTACGAGATGACAGTGATGCATCTGTTGAGAAGTGCTGCTAGAGTGCGACTAGAAACTCTGCCAGGGTTCTAGCTGCCCCTGTATGTGATTATCTGAGGCCCCTTTCAGCGTGTAGCTGAAACATTCTGCCAGTTAGTATCTGGAGAGCGGAGGTGAGGTATTGGCACATCGTGACGATTCGGTGTGTGTGGACTGGCCCATGTTGAGAAAGGTGAACTCGCCGGTGATTACCATTAAGTGTGGACGACCTGTACCTGGAAAGCGGATTCACCCGGATTCGATGAACACTGAAGATGTATTGTGTCCCGAGTCGAAGCGACACTTTGTAAATATGTGTAGTAATACTTATATAGTGGTGAAGGTGTTAATATATTAGTGAAGGTGTAATTGTGTATTTTTTATCCCCCTTCCTTTATTCTTCACACTACTACCTTCCGCAGCCAGTTCTTGAAAACTTACCACCGACTTGGGGTTAGACGAAGAGGTTATAAGATACATTATTAGCAAGAACCCGATTACTGGCCCAAAGTTGCCGTAACAATACCCAGTAACACCACCAGTATTCATTCCCAGTAACACAACCAGTGTCCATACCCAATAACATCACCAGCTATCATACCCAATACTACCACCGGCTGTCATGCCCAGTGACACCACCGGATGTCATGCCCAGTGACACCACCGGCTGTCATGCAAAGTATTACCACCAGCTACCATACCTATATCCATATATCATACCCACTTCAAGGGGGGTACGAGACAACACATCATGGGGGTACAAGACGGCACTTCAATGGGGCGTGTGACGACACTTCAATGGGGGTGTGAGACGACACTTCAAGAGGTGCGAGACGTGGGAAAGTGTCGGGATTGATATGAGAGAACTACTAGAGACTGTACTAGATTAAAAATTACGGTATGCAAAATTAATTCAACTAAAGTCTTTAGCTAGGGTCGTAAATCCTACTCCTCTTTTCCTAATGACAGGCTGTGGCTGTAAGTGGCAGGTGGGGTCCCTAAGAATGAATGAAGTTGATTGAAGATTCACAATCCACCTGTAGATACGTTAATCACATCAGCTTGTATTGTTAATACAAGGATAAGATTTAATAATTCAGTCTATATGAAAAGTTTCATTTAAGCTGGATTCATTCATGGGAGCCGGTTGGCCGAGCGGACAGCACACTTGACTTGTGATCCTGTGGTCCCGGGTTCGATCCCAGGCGCTGGCGAGAAACAATGGGCAGAGTTTCTTTCACCCTATGCCCCTGTTACCTAGCAGTAAAATAGGTACCTGGATGTTAGTCAGCTGTCACGGGCTGCTTCCTGGGGGTGGAGGCCTGGTCGAGGACCGGGCCGCGGGGACACTAAAAAGCCCCGAAATCATCTCAAGATAACCTCAAGATAAGAAGCTAGACTGAATCTCTTCCTAGACAAGGGACACTCATGAGGGGTGTCTATATACATTGAAAAGCTTCAGTCGCAACAATATCAATAAAACTTACTGAAATATGGGGCGTTGCCTTACCCTGTAACGACAGACATATTGGATATATTAAAGTTATACAAGCATGCAATTGGCCAATTAATCACACCAAATAACATTCAATACACTTATGACTGAGTGCCGAGTGCCGTCTGACAAATGGCCAGACTCGTAACTCTCTTGTAGAGTTCAAGCACTATATTTTATATCATAGCTTCGCTGTTTAATATCCTGGTAGCGTTGCTAATTGATTATGTCCCTAATTGCGTTTGCAGTAGGCTAAAATAGGTGATGATGGAGGTGAAAGCGGCATCACTTGGCGAGTAAGTTCCACTCTACATTCCTATTTAGATCATGTACTAGGAATTTTCCTTGAAGATATATTGTCCAGGTTCTCCCCAAGTTCTAGAGAGTAATCATTGGTGATAAAGATCATTGAATAAGGTGTCCTAAGCTGAAAATTGTTTGCAAGGCACCGTCGCACGTTTCACTCTGTTAGTAAACAAACGCGTTCTCCCCAGGATGGCTCGTAGCTCGCTTCAGTCCCGAGTCTGGCTCCTCCCCTCCCTAGAAAGGGTAGCTTTCAATGAATATTGATTATTTTTATTGACTAGACATATGATTGAGATAAGATGTGATTATAATATAATTAAATATAAGATTTAATGATTAAGTAGTACTTGGTAGTACCATTGATACTTATTAAGGAATCGATGTAATCCTCTACCGGAAATCGATTGATTGTTCCAGTAGTTTTTTAATTATGATATTCTTTTCGAAGCTTCTAGATCCTTGAGAAATCATGCACAAAGTCACATAGGCACCTATAGGGCCCTGATACGTGATCATAGTTGTACCTGATCATAGTTGCATAGTCATTTTGGATCCAAATGTATAATGAATCTGTAGTGATTCTATGACGATTTTAATATGATTTTGTTAGGATTTAGATATCATATAGAAATAATACAATTTTCTCTCTCTCTCTCTCTCTATTATATATATATATATATATATATATATATATATATATATATATATATATATGTCGTACCTAGTAGCCAGAACACACTTCTCAGCCTACTATGCAAGACCCGATTTGCCTAATAAGCCAAGTTTTCATGAATTAATTGTTTTTCGACTACCTAACCTACCTAACCTAACTTTTTCGGCTACCTAACCTAACCTATAAAGATAGGTTAGGTTAGGTTAGGTAGGGTTGGTTAGGTTCGGTCATATATCTACGTCAATTTTAACTCCATTAAAAAAATTGACCTCATACATAATGAAATGGGTAGCTTTATCATTTCATAAGAAAAAAAATAGAGAAAATATATTAATTCAGGAAAACTTGGCTTATTAGGCAAATCGGGCCTTGCATAGTAGGCTGAGAAGTGCATTCTGGCTACTAGGTACGACATATATATATATATATATATATATATATATATATATATATATATATATATATATATATATATATATATTTATATATATATATGTCGTACCTAGTAGCCAGAACGCACTTCTCAGCCTACTATGCAAGGCCCGATTTGCCTAATAAGCCAAGTTTTCCTTAATTAATATATTTTCTCTAATTTTGTTCTTATGAAATGATAAAGCTACCCATTTCATTATGTATGAGGTCAATTTTTTTTTATTGGAGTTAAAATTAACGTTGATATATGACCGAACCTAACCAACCCTTCCTAACCTAACCTAACCTATCTCTATAGGTTAGGTTAGGTTAGGTAGCCGAAAAAGTTAGGTTAGGTAAGGTTAGGTAGTCGAAAAACAATTAATTCATGAAAACTTGGCTTATTAGGCAAATCGGGCCTTGCATAGTAGGCTGAGAAGTGAGTTCTGGCTACTAGGTACGACATATATATATATATATATATATATATATATATATATATATATATATATATATATATATATATATATATATATATATATATATAGTGGGAAATAATTCCCACACGAGACGACACTTCAAGGGGTAAGAGACGACACTTCAAGGGGTAAGAGACGACAGTTCAGGGCGGTGCGAGACGAAACTTCATGGGCTGCGTCGCAGTTCGCCAAAAATTATCCCCTTTCTGTATAAAGTACAAAAAAATACTATAGAATGCTGTGGTCATGCATGACATTACTGTTGTCGTGGGCGCGATCATCACTCAAACATTGTCATGTGCGGTCCTGGGCGGGGCCAGCCCTTGAGAATATATCCAGCATGGATACCAGACTCCTTAATTTGTGTAGTATTTAACACAACCTATTTTCCTCACTTTCCAATATTAATGTCATTAATATATCTCCTGTTTGTTGCCCAAGCTCTATTCATGTGTTCCTTAACATACCACTTCACTCCTTTGATGATGAATGGGTGAGTAAAAATCCCTACAATCTCATCAAACTTAACATTGTTTTTAAGTGCAATCTACCTCTCTCCGATATTCATTTTTATCTGTGCCCCACCATTAAAGTATCATACACACCTGTCACCAAGAAATGTAATGAGAATCTTGTTCTGCTCAAAGCTGTCACACTTGAAACAATTTCCTCCTCCATCAAAAATATTAGATCTCACGATCACTGTGTCTACACCGACGGCTCAGTCCAATCTTCTACTGGATAGACTGCAGCAGCATGTAGGCTTTATAGAAATAGTATTTGCACACAGACTGTCAGTGTCAGGTTAAATAACGATCTGACCTCTACACAAACAGAACTAGCGGCACTCCAAGTAGCTACCAGAACATTAAAATAACATTTTTTTTTTTTAGATATATACAAGAGTTGTTACATTCTTGTACAGCCACTAGTACGCGTAGTGTTTCGGGCAGGTCCCTGGAATACGATCCACTGCCGCGAAGAATCGTTTTTTCATCCAAGTACACATTTTACTGTTGCGTTAAACAGAGGCTACAGTTAAGGAATTGCGCCCAGTAAATCCTCCCCGGCCAGGATACGAACCCATGACATAGCGCTCTCATACTAACCTCATGACATAACCTCATACTAACAATTATAAATGTCCTAATCGCTGCACAGAGTAAGGGGTCTCGAATCACCTTTTTATGGATACCATTACACATAAATATAACCCATCATAATGAGACAGAGATTACAGGCAAATTAGCGTATAAGAAAGATGAAATTGAATTAGCTCTAGGTATCCCCATCTCTGCTGTCGAAACTATATTGTTTCAAACTCTCAGGTCTGATAGGAGATAAATTACTGACTGCCAACGACCTGAAAACACCAGTATTAAAAGCTATGAATTGTTCAGATCTGAGGCCAATGTTTATGGGCAGCATAAAACGTCCACCAGACTGTGCGACACAGTGGTTGCCTGGATCAGGTTGGGTTACCGTTACTATGGCAGGTGGCTACAGGTGACGGATCTCTCACACATAAGCACTCTAGGTGCAAACTCTGCGAGCAGGAAATGCGGCATGATCTCTCACACTACATCACTGAATGCCCAGTTATCAGACCATTCAGACCCGTTGGCATGAGGTACCTGGAGCTTTGCAATTACTTTATTCACTCTCGTGTTCTTGAGGATATCCTCAAAATGGACCCAGAGTTTTGCCTGTTCAGGCTACTGAACATATGACCCTGTATGACTAACCATCCAGCGAGATGGGGACTTTTAGTATCACTGCTACCCTGTTCACTCTTGTGTTGATGATATCCTCATAATGCACCCAAAGTCTGTCAGTGCAAACTACTGACCACATGCCTCTATATGACAAACCATCCAGTGTGAAGGGGATTTTTAGCATCATGTAGCTAGCTATTTTTTTTTTTTTTTGACACACTGTACTCCCCTTCATATAGTCTAGGGAAGCTGCACAAATGCAGATGTACCTAAATGAGTTAATAAAAAAAATCGGATGCAATTCCGAAATAAAATAGAGTCTGGCACTTTTTCCGTTCCAGCCAGAAGAGAAGCCTAACCTTTACATACAGGAAGGAAAAGTTGCTCCAAGTTGACCACTTACTAAAATGACTTCAGCGCGAATGTTTCCTAGCAACTTCATAAGGTAAAAAATGAACTCTCCCTTCACTAAAATGCAATTTTTAATGTTGCAAAAGTTGGTGCCTCAGATCTTTGATGTGTGCGAAAAATATTAAAATCTCTGCCAGAGTAATAATCCAACAGCTGTCATAGTGGAGCCGTCGCGCAGCTGTCATCACTGTTCATAGTACTGGGCTGTCATCACTGTTCATAGTACCGGGCTGTCATCACTGTTTATAGTACCGGGCTGTCATCACTGTTCTTAGTACAGGGCTGTCATCACTGTTCATAGTACCGGGCTGTCATCACTGTTTATAGTACCGGGCTGTCATCACTGTTCTTAGTACCGGGCTGTCATCACTGTTTATAGTACTGGGCTGTCATCACTGTTCATAGTACTGGGCTGTCATCACTGTTCTTAGTACTGGGCTGTCATCAATATCTTAGTACTGGTCTGTCATCACTATCTTAGTACTGGGCTGTCATCACTATCTTAGTACTGGGCTGTCATCACTGTTCATAGTACCGGGCTGTCATCACTGTTCTTAGTACTGGGCTGTCATCACTATCTTAGTACTGGGCTGTCATCACTGTTCATAGTACTGGGCTGTCATCACTATCTTAGTACTGGGCTGTCATCACTGTTCATAGTACTGGGCTGTCATCACTGTTCTTAGTACTGGGCTGTCATCACTATCTTAGTACTGGGCTGTCATCACTATCTTAGTACTGGGCTGTCATCACTGTTCATAGTACTGGGCTGTCATCACTGTTCATAGTACTGGGCTGTCATCACTGTTCATAGTACCGGGCTGTCATCACTGTTCATAGTACCGGGCTGTCATCACTGTTCATAGTACCGGGCTGTCATCACTATCTTAGTACTGGGCTGTCATCACTGTTCATAGTACCGGGCTGTCATCACTGTTCATAGTACCGGGCTGTCATCACTGTTCATAGTACCGGGCTGTCATCACTGTTCATAGTACCGGGCTGTCATCACTATCTTAGTACTGGGCTGTCATCACTGTTCATAGTACCGGGCTGTCATCACTGTTCATAGTACCGGGCTGTCATCACTGTTCATAGTACTGGGCTGTCATCACTATCTTAGTACTGGGCTGTCATCACTATCTTAGTACTGGGCTGTCATCACTGTTCATAGTACCGGGCTGTCATCACTGTTCATAGTACCGGGCTGTCATCACTGTTCATAGTACCGGGCTGTCATCACTGTTCATAGTACCGGGCTGTCATCACTATCTTAGTACTGGGCTGTCATCACTGTTCATAGTACTGGGCTGTCATCACTGTTCATAGTACCGGGCTGTCATCACTGTTCATAGTACCGGGCTGTCATCACTGTTCATAGTACTGGGGCTGTCATCACTGTTCATAGTACCGGGCTGTCATCACTGTTCATAGTACCGGGCTGTCATCACTGTTCATAGTACCGGGCTGTCATCACTATCTTAGTACTGGGCTGTCATCACTGTTCATAGTACTGGGCTGTCATCACTGTTCATAGTACCGGGCTGTCATCACTGTTCATAGTACTGGGCTGTCATCACTGTTCATAGTACCGGGCTGTCATCACTGTTCATAGTACCGGGCTGTCATCACTGTTCATAGTACTGGGGGTGTCATCACTGTTCATAGTACCGGGCTGTCATCACTGTTCATAGTACTGGGCTGTCATCACTGTTCATAGTACTGGGCTGTCATCACTATCTTAGTACTGGGCTGTCATCACTGTTCATAGTACTGGGCTGTCATCACTGTTCTTAGTACTGGGCTGTCATCACTGTTCATAGTACTGGGCTGTCATCACTGTTCATAGCACTGGGCTGTCATCACTGTTCTTAGTACTGGGCTGTCATCACTATCTTAGTACTGGGCTGTCATCACTGTTCATAGTACTGGGCTGTCATCACTGTTCTTAGTACTGGGCTGTCATCACTATCTTAGTACTGGGCTGTCATCACTGTTCATAGTACTGGGCTGTCATCACTATCTTAGTACTGGGCTGTCATCACTATCTTAGTACTGGGCTGTCATCACTGTTCATAGTACTGGGCTGTCATCACTGTTCTTAGTACTGGGCTGTCATCACTATCTTAGTACTGGGCTGTCATCACTGTTCATAGTACTGGGCTGTCATCACTGTTCATAGTACTGGGCTGTCATCACTGTTCATAGTACTGGGCTGTCATCACTATCTTAGTACTGGGCTGTCATCACTGTTCATAGTACTGGGCTGTCATCACTATCTTAGTACTGGGCTGTCATCACTGTTCATAGTACTGGGCTGTCATCACTGTTCATAGTACTGGGCTGTCATCACTGTTCATAGTACTGGGCTGTCATCACTATTCTTAGTACTGGGCTGTCATCACTGTTCATAGTGCCGGGCTGTCATCACTGTTCATAGTACTGGGCTGTCATCACTATTCTTAGTACTGGGCTGTCATCACTGTTCATAGTGCCGGGCTGTCATCACTGTTCATAGTACCGGGCTGTCATCACTGTTCATAGTACTGGGCTGTCATCACTATTCTTAGTACTGGGGGTGTCATCACTGTTCTTGGTACTGGGGGTGTCATCACTGTTCTTGGTACTGGGGGTGTCATCACTGTTCTTGGTACTGGGGGTGTCATCACTGTTCTTGGTACTGGGGGTGTCATCACTGTTCTTGGTACTGGGGGTGTCATCACTGTTCTTGGTACTGGGGGTGTCATCACTGTTCTTGGTACTGGGGGTGTCATCACTGTTCTTGGTACTGGGGGTGTCATCACTGTTCTTGGTACTGGGGGTGTCATCACTGTTCTTGGTACTGGGGGTGTCATCACTGTTCTTGGTACTGGGGGTGTCATCACTGTTCTTGGTACTGGGGGTGTCATCACTGTTCTTAGTACTGGGGGTGTCATCACTGTTCTTGGTACTGGGGGTGTCATCACTGTTCTTGGTACTGGGGGTGTCATCACTGTTCTTGGTACTGGGGGTGTCATCACTGTTCTTGGTACTGGGGGTGTCATCACTGTTCTTGGTACTGGGGGTGTCATCACTGTTCTTGGTACTGGGGGTGTCATCACTGTTCTTGGTACTGGGGGTGTCATCGCTGTTCATAGTACCGGGCTGTCATCACTATTCTTAGCACTGGGCTCTCATCACTATTCTTAGTACCGGGCTGCCATCACTATCTTAGTACTGGGCTGTCATCACTGTTCATAGTACTGGAGCTGTCATCACTGTTCTTGGTACTGGGGGTGTCATCACTATTCATAGTACCGGGGTGTCATCACTATTCTTAGCACTGGGCTCTCATCACTATTCTTAGTACCGGGCTGCCATCACTACTCAAAGTACTCTGCTTTCATCATTTTCCCCAGAACTTTACTGTGATCACTGCTGTGTGTACTCTGATGTGTGATGGTTATCTCTGCTCTAATTATAGGTCGTCATCTCTGCTCTAAGAACCTCCTGGTAGCACTGCTCTAAATACGCAAAGTTCATCACTTCTCTAATTACCAGCTTTCATTACTACTCAAAATACCGGATGTCATCTCTACTTTATGTATCGAAATGTAATCTCTGCTGTAAGTTACGAGCAACTGTCACTGCTCTGTCAAGCAGTCAGCACTTCCTGGGCTGTCACCCTTTCATCTAAATTCAGGGCTTTCAATCACAACCAAACAGTCAACCCAAATTGCTTCACAGCCTTATTAGGAGGAAATCAAGAGATAAAACTGAGGACAGGACTCATTAACAGAGAACGACAGAGAACTGTGTGTGTGTGTGTGTGTGTGTGTGTGTGTGTGTGTGTGTGTGTGTGTGTGTGTGTGTGTGTGTGTGTGTGTGTGTGTGTGTGTGAGGAACTCAATAGGATGTCCTTGGAAGTCTTCAGACTACAGCAAAGGGAAGTTCTGAGTTAAGTGGAATGGAACGAACACATTGCAACAAAGGAGGACTTTGAGATAGCCAGAATTTAAATGAAGAAGCACCTGATATAGTTGGACCCCTTATAAATGGGCCCTATCTTGAGAGGTTATCTTGAGATGATTTCGGGGCTTTTTTTTAGTGTCCCCGCGGCCCTGTCCTCGACCAGGCCTCCACCCCCAGGAAGCAGCCCGTGACAGCTGACTAACACCCAGGTACCTATTTTACTCCTAGGTAACAGGGGCATAGGGTGAAAGAAACTCTGCCCATTGTTTCTCGCCGGCCCTGGGATCGAATCCAGGACCACAGGATCACAAGTCCAGCGTGCTGTCCACTCGGCTGACCGGCTCCCTTAAAGCGCCCTGAAAAAATGTCACCTTAGATATTAAGAGAAGCAGCAAAGGTTTTGTATTGGCCACCCAATTTGATATGTAACAAGTAACTGGAAACAGTAGAACTACCAGAGAGTTGGAAGACAATCACTGTAGTGCCAACATTCAAAATTGGATAGAAACAGAATGTATTAAATTATAGGCCCGTGGTCTGTACCTGCTGTTGCCTCACCATACAGCCTAGTGACTTAGACTTGACACCAGCATGAGCGTTACTCCTTACTCGATTCTTCAGAAGATCAAGATGAGACGTTTAGCAAAGCTTGCAGAGCAAACCACCGTTGAGAGGCATTGTTGGAGGCATTAGGGAGTCACTGAGCAACTATGTTGGAGCAGGAAAAGATGGCCAAAATTATGCGAGATTCCCAAAGGAGGAAGATCGATAACGTCATTGTTAGCCAATGAGGAAGGAGCAAGGACGTGACATGTCGCATGCAAAGGCTTACCTATTGGTGGAGCCAGCCACTTATCAGTGTGCGTCGACGAGGACACACACCTAGTTCACCGACACTTGTCAGTGTGGGTCGACGAGGACGCACCCAGTTCACCGACACTTGTCGGTGTGGGTCGACGAGGACACACCCAGTTCACCGACACTTGTCGGTGTGGATCGACGAGGACACACCCAGTTCACCGACACTTGTCAGTGTGGGTCGACGAGGACGCACCCAGTTCACCGACACTTGTCGGTGTAGATCGACGAGGACACACCCAGTTCACCGACACTTGTCAGTGTGGGTCGACGAGGACGCACCCAGTTCACCGACACTTGTCGGTGTGGGTCGACGAGGACACACCCAGTTCACCGACACTTGTCGGTGTGGATCGACGAGGACGCATTCAGCTCACCGCCACTTAAAGGAAAGCACAGTCGCAGCGTTTTGGATGAAGAAACTACAGTGAACTGCGACTGAGACAAGTGCTTTAAGCAAGAAGAGGGCGATTGTGGCGTTAGTCTTGACTTGTGGAACCAGTAGGGCGGCGTGAAGCCAGAGGAGGGTGATCGTACCTTGGTAGTCCACTGTGATGAACCTAGAAGAGGTCTGGTTGTCCCAGGTGAGGACCTATTAGCTGGTGAACCTAGTTTGGTGCCTGTGTATTGACCCCCAACACACATGTCGGAATAAGAAACGTCAACAGTTACGGTTGAGATAAGAATTTGTGGTCGATCTGGAGGTAAACATCAGGCGCCATCTTGACTTTATGGAAATGAGAGTCGTCGCTCCAATAAGTTCGCAGTAAGAGCCTTTGATTGATATAGTTTGCCATGTGCAGAGAGGATAAGTGTCCAGTGAACATATATTGATGATTAGATACATGAGTTAGTTGTGCTTATAGTGATTATAAGATTAGAGAAGTAATCTGAAATAACATGTTGGATAGGAGAGCGATGCATGCTTGCTCGACGGTGGTTGGTACTCAACTGACAGCGAGTGACTGCAAGAGGAGACTTCAGATGTAGACTCGCCCGGAATAGGGGGAATACGCTTCGCAGTATGCGGGGTGAGCCAGGTGGTGGCGTGGAGTGTTTGAGAATTTTATTTTAATTATTTTCTAGTTGTAATGGAGGGAGATTATTTAGCAATGATAAAAGTTGCAGGTTCGTGCATGGTAGCTGTGAGGAGCTTGAATTCAATTTGAGAACAAGTTGGTTGGTGACTCTACAGTTGACTTACAGGAGGATAAATCGATAAATAAGAAATATAATTGATTACAAGCAGGATTAATCGACAGCTGATCCACAGGGATGGTTGGATATCTTTATTTGGTTGTGTGAGAAGTTCATTGTATTGGTATACTTGATGCAGTGAATGGAGGTGAAAGTGTTGACTAGTTTTTAATGATTTTCCTGTTAAAACTTAGGTCTGATGATGATTATGTGACCTGTGCCAAGCGAGGATGATGAAGAGAACGGTAGCCGAGGGACGCACAATTAGACGTTCAGAGACTCCTTGGAAGAATAATAATTGTTGAAGCAGTGATCCTTATCACTGACATTTTACCATTAATAGTAGTGGTGGTGGTGGTGGGTAGTAGTAGTAGTAGTAGTAGTAGTAGTAATAGTAGTCGTGGTAGTAGTGGTCCCAGTACTGAGCCTTGATGGACCCCCCGCCACTTGCGACAGTCCTCCAGATCGAGACTGTCTCTTTATTAGGAGCCGCAATAGTCCAGGTGTGGGACCGTCGTCAGCGGCCTCACAGTCCGCAGGTCTAGCCTACTATGAGTGCTAGACTTCTATATAGTGCTATATTCAAACAATTATTACAAAGAAAACACAATAAATAACATCTGGTGCCTCGGACGGGGTCCAAACTTGTATCACGCTCTCTCATGAACGTTAGTCGGCCAGCAGCTTGGGTTATCTTGGCACATATATCAATCAAACTAACCCAATCAATCCATTTCTCTAGCACTATAAACTTCTGCTTATCGTAATCATCCCCCCCCCCCCTCCCAGTACGAACATACATAACTCAATAAATGAAAGAAAAAACAATGATCTCAAAGCATGGTATAATATCAGTACTATAATCAGTTCATCAAAGTGAGCTTTGCATCAGTTATCACGTCAGCAAATCCAATTAGTCTCTCCTCGACAACATACTCAACATTTTTGTTGACGTTAATAATCATTGTTTCAACACTCATTATTCCTGTTTGGCTTCTCTGTATGACAACCTACGCCTCACACACGGCAGCTCTATTTACATATCAAACCCAACAAATAAATACTCTCACCTCCATTCCCTGCTTCATGTGTACAATTACAATGGAACTCTCTAACAACCAAAGGTGTCCAACAATTATAATGGAACCCTCTAACAACCAAAGGTGTCCAACAATTATAATGGAACCCTCTAACAACCAAAAGTGTCGAACAATTACAATGGAACCCTCTAACAACCAAAGGTGTCCAACAATTACAAAGGAACCCTCTAACAACCAAAAGTGTCGAACAATTACAATGGAACCCTCTAACAACCAAAGGTGTCCAACAATTACAAAGGAACCCTCTAACAACCAAAGGTGTCCAACAATTACAAAGGAACCCTCTAACAACCAAAAGTGTCGAACAATTACAAAGGAACCCTCTAACAACCAAAAGTGTCGAACAATTACAATGGAACCCTCTAACAACCAAAAGTGTCGAACAATTACAATGGAACCCTCTAACAACCAAAAGTGTCGAACAATTACAATGGAACCCTCTAACAACCAAAAGTGTCGAACAATTACAATGGAACCCTCTAACAACCAAAGATGTGCAACAATTCCTGTGGATCAATCCTGCTTTTAATCAGGAAGATCTCCTCTCTGGCTAATTATTCTTACAGGTCAGTAGTAGAGCATCAACAACCAGTCCTCAGATGAGCAGCGTGGTAGCTGAAACAGCAAACGCCCTTTTCTAGCTTACAAAACTTCTCTGTCAGTTCACGACACTATCTCCACCAAGGGACGTGTAAATACACCATGAAGAGCCGAAGAGTAGCGTGTGACCTCGCCGACCCCACACTTGCAAGTGACGACTTCACCAATAGCACAACACGACACGTCACGTTCTTGCTCCTCTCTCATTGGTCATTTTTTTATGACATCATCGAATGCCTTCCTACATGGGGAATTCCGAAGCCGTCGCCATCTTTTTCTGTCCACCAAGAATTACTCAGTGACACACAAAATTCCTTAAACAATGCTTCATCTTCCTTATACAACTGTGGTTTACTCAATAAGCCATGCAATACATACAATTTAAGTCAAGAATATGCTTGGGTGGGGAATAGCTCTCAGCCTAGGGAAAATCTATGCTATAAGGCATGGTAAATCCTGCCTCACAAACTTGACATAGTTCTGTGAATGGGCGATTGAGATCAGGCGGGTAAGAGAAGGGCTGGTAGATTGGATATTTTTTAATTCTTACAAGTTCTTCAACACACCCGCCCACAGAAAACTAGTGCACAAAATGGACAAACAGGCAGGAGTGACTGAAGGCATTCCAGTGAATAAAAGAGTAACTGCAAAATAAAGCAGTCACATTCAAAGGAGAGACTTCAGAGAGACGAAATGTTACCAGTGGCATCCCACAAAGGTCAGTACTGGGGCTGATCCTATTCCTAAAAAGATTTAACGATCTTTAGCAGATTTAACATGCTGCAAAAATTATGGGGACGACATTTATGATGAAGGGCTGCATGAAACTACCGGAAGACCTGGACAAAATGAAAGTAGGATTCGCTACTGGAGTTCAACTTCAATAAGTGGAAAATAAAGAAGATGGATACATGGAGAAGATGAGTCTGGACACAAGGTATCTGAAAGGAGAAAAATTCCTCGTCGAATCAAACAGGAAAAGATTTGTGGGACAATTTTAAACTGAACCTGTGTCCAAAAAGCCAATATCAAAAGATTATCTTCAGCTGAATACGGAAGTATTTACCAAAATAAGGCGACAAGTCGGGAAGCTGCACACGGAAGGTTAGCTAATATAAGAACTGCCTTCTTGGAATCTGAACAAAGGGTTGCTCAAAATATTGTATATCGATTATCTGAGACCAATTCTGGAATATGCGCCACCAGCGTGGAGCCCGTATTTCGTCACGTACAAAACGAAACTGGAAAAAGTTCAGTGTTCCACTAGACTGGTCCCAGAGCCGAGCGAGACATGTCAACTACTAAAAAAGATAAGAGGATATAAATATTACCATAAACAAGTTACTCAGGAGACATGGATAAACATGAACAGAGATGGGCAAAAGGATACAGATTAAAATAAATACCCAACTGAGCTACAGAGATGTTAGACATTTTTTTCACTCAGGATACTGAACAAATGGAATGCGTAAAGAAGTCAAATAATGGAGGCAGACAACAAATACAGCTATAAATGACAAAGCCAATTAGGCTGTAGATCATGTTTACCAATCGAGGCAAATTTGAGAGGCAGGACCCAGGAGCCTTGGCTTATCCTGCACCAATACAAGGTGAGTACCAGTGCTGGCAACCACAGGGCCGCCAACACAGCCATCCCTGCTTGTTTACTTCCATCAAAATGCTAATTTAGGATAAAAATGGTGAGCCTCAACAGAGCCGAAACTAATTAATGTTTCATATTCCTTTAAAGACCAGCAATCTAAATTTTATACTGTATATCGCTTGTCGAGTTTTGCTTATTATAATATATATATATATATATATATATATATATATATATATATATATATATATATATATATATATATATATATATATATATATATGTCGTACCTAATAGCCAGAACGCACTTCTCAGCCTACTATTCAAGGCCCGATTTGCCTAATAAGCCAAGTTTTCCTGAATTAATATATTTACTATAATTTTTGTCTTATGAAATGATAAAGCAACCCTTTTCTCTATGTATGAGGTCAATATTTTTTTATTGGAGTTAACATTAACGTAGATATATGACCGAACCTAACCAACCCTGCATAACCTAACCTAACCTATATATATAGGTAAGGTTAGGTTAGGTAGCCAAAAAAAGCTAGGTTAGGTTAGGTAGGTTAGGTAGACGAAAAAACATTAATTCATGAAAACTTGGCTTATTAGGCAAATCGGGCCTTGAATAGTAGGCTGAGAAGTGCGTTCTGGCTATTAGGTACGACATATATATATATATATATATATATATATATATATATATATATATATATATATATATATATATATATATATATATATATATATATATATATATACACGTATATTGTTGAATATGACCGAACGGGTAAGATTAATGATTCTAACACGAATCTGCTCAATATTTGTTACGTTTTTCTTCACTGACGGGGGTAATTGAAAAATTTCAATCTCCAAAGTTCATTTTCATATTTGTTTAGGTCTGATGCCTAAAAGCGTTTTGCAAGGATTTCTCACATTTTCAACGCCAGATTTTTACACACATTTCACGCTCATATTCGTGTTTGGGTGAGGTGATATGACACAAATTGCTTTGGGTGAGGTGACAAAAAGACAGAACACGAATCAGTGGGTATATTGCGTTGGTTCGGGGTCTTGAAGTGGGTTTAATGTAATTATGTGTTAATTGGCTGTTGATTGCTGGTTTTAATACTGAATGCTTAGGGCCTCGCTGATGACGAGTCTCCAGTTATCGTTGTACCGCTCGATAATTTATGTGTGGCTTGCTAAGATTTCTATGGTGATGGTCTGGTTATGTGAGGAGATTATATGCTCCCTGATGGTGCTCTGTTGCTTGTGCATTGTAAATCACCTAAGGAGAGACGTTAATATTTTGCCTATATACTGAAATCTTTGGAGCTCACAGTCCCCAAGTGGGCATGTGAAGGCACAGACCACGTTGGTCTCTTTCAAGGCGTTCTGTTTGGTGTTTGGAGAGTTCATCATGAGTAGGTTTGCCGTCTTCTTGTTTTTTCAAGAAGACCGCAAAACAGAAAAGTTCCTGTTAAACAGTTTAATAGGGGGGGGGGGGGGGAGTAGAATTGTTGTGTTAGTTGACTCTTCAAAGGTTGCATGGCGTGTCACCTTTCTTTTAATGACGTCTTCAACATAACCGTTAGAAAAGCCATTATTAACTAGGACCTGCCAAACTCTACAGAGTTCCTCGTTTACCTGTTTCCAATCAGAATTGTGGCTGAGAGCTCTGTCGTCTTAAGCGTTGACGACACTCCTCTTGTACCTGTCTGGGCAGTCACTTTTGGCATTAAGAACCATTTCTATGTTCCTTTCCTTAGGGTAGACTGCAGTTTGGAAGCCACCATTCCTCTCTGTGACTGTTACATCTAGAAAGGGCAGCTTCCCATCACTCTCCATCTCGTAAGTGAAACTTAACACACAATTTTGCTCGAATGCCTCCTTCAGCTGCTGCAAACGTCCGACATCAGGTACCTGCATAAATATGTCGTCAACGTACCTGCAGTATATGGCGGGTTTTAAGTCCATGTCAACTAAGACTCTCTGCTTTAACTAACCACGTCTCTCTCTCTAGACGATTAACAATGCACAAATAACAGGGTACCATCAAGGAGCACATAATCTCCTCACACAACCACACCACAGACATCTTAACAAGCAACACTGAAATAAGGTCAGAAAACTGGGAAGTGCATAAACATTATTGTGAGGCTGGGCGCTCTCAGACCCTGCCCGGCCGACCTTGATGTTTGCTGCGGTTTGTGGGTCAGCCACGGAATCTTACACGGAACGAATCAAATCCTACTTAGCAATTAATGCAATTATCGGTGAGGGGCAAGGTAAGTAACTTACCCATCAATGCCACCCCTTGCCCATCATCTCACTCCCCTTCCCACCTCCCTATCCAACCCAACCTCTTCCTTCCTTGGCCACCCACTCTAACCTCAGACCACCCTTACATTTCCCACCCCAGCCTCCTTCCCCCCTCACATCTCTGCCCACAATCTCCCTCATCTGCTCAACTTCTCTCTCCCCCGGGCAAGCTCTCCCTCCCCAATCCCCCCTCCCCCTCAGCACACATGTCCATCCCAGCCTAGCCTCGTCCTGTCCAAGTCCAGACATGTTGGGTTCATGGTGCTGACGGTTGAGGCCAGACAAAGGGGAACACAGCCAGCAGCTCAGTGCTCCTGTCTGGTCGTTACCAACTCACTGACAGGACGACGGACGGAATGGTGAGCAAATTAACTGGCAGACAGATGGGCAGGAAGATACATGGGCAGCAGGGCATTTGGGTAAGCAGACATTTGAGTAAGCAGACAGATGGGCTCGTAGGGATACAGAAAGGTAGACAGATGGGCAAGCAAAGATATAACCCGACAGATGGGCAGGAAAGCAGACGGACTGATGAACAGGCAGACAAGGACAATAGGAACCAGAATCCTGAAGCAAGTCAAGGAACTGAAACAAAATCTTAGCAACAAACTAAAAAAGTCCTTTTACACACACCGTCAACCCGCCATCCAAAATGTCCATTTCCCATACATTAATTTCCCATAAATATGGGGGAGAAAAACTATTCATATCACACATTTATCTGATCATTTCCCTCTTGCTCTAAACACCAGCATGCCTGTGTGTCTACTTCAATTACCACGTTACAAACCCTTAACAGCTTGAGACGCGTATTGCAGAATAAATAACCAGCTTCAAGAAAGGTTATAACAGTCTCAGATGAGTTGCAAGCTAAGTCAATATGATCAATTTAATAAATAACTAAACAGTAATTAAAATAACATTGAACGAGATGAGGAAAGAAGAGCCTGCCAGTTATGGTCCAATGGATCAGCATCATTGTAGAGAACTGTGGCATCATTTTGTGACGTGTAACGTTAGAGATTAGTTATAATCCCTCCAATTCCAAAGTGTTAATTAAATACCCGGCAATGATTCCCAGAATATACAGCTGGTACACAATTAATATACAGAAATTATATAGAGAATATACAACTGTTATACATATAATATACCGAAGTTATACGTATAATATATAGCAGTTATACAAAGAATATAAAACAGTTATTCAGAGAATATACAGAGAGTGTACAGTAGTTACATAGAGAGTGTACAGTAGTTACATAGAGAGTGTACAGTAGTTACATAGAGAGTGTACAGTAGTTACATAGAGAGTGTACAGTAGTTACATAGAGAGTATACAGCAGTTACATAGAGAGTATACAGCAGTTACATAGAGAGTATACAGTAGTTACATAGAGAGTATACAGTAGTTACATAGAGAGTGTACAGTAGTTACATAGAGAGTATACAGTAGTTACATAGAGTATACAGTAGTTACATTGAGAGTATACAGCAGTTATACATAAAACACGTGACAATACCGTGTTGAGGAAACTAACAATACATCCCATCCATTTGAATACAATGAAAGTGGCGACGTTTCGCTCCGTCCTGGACCCTTATCATGTCGCAATAGTTACAACATGATAAGACTCCAGGAGAAAGACACACGTCCACACTATCATGTCATAAGGTTAGGTTAAGGTGGGTTAAGTTAGGTTAGGTTACGTTAGATTACGTTAAGTTAGGTTAAGTTAGATTAGGTAATCAGCAGTTACCTAACTTTGTCCCAAAGAGGAGAGGAGCTGGCGTTTGAGAAAATACATGCCTGAACAGCACTATAATAACAACCTTTATTACTCACCAACTACGGAATTACTCTTTGATTTTCAAGCCAATTTCGTTACAACTTTAGAGAAGCGGTTACAAGGTCTCCCTGGCTCGCCACCCTTGGTAATTACTGACCTTAATGAGCCGGGTGAGGCCGGCCGGGTGGATCAACTACAGCTGACTGCTAATCACTGCTGTGATGCCATCAAAAATATTTTATAACCGGGGAAATTTTAAACACTTTTAGCACTAATCGAGAATTCCCTTCAAAGGTTACTATGTGGGTGTGTGTTGGCAGCTGTGGTTGAGTAACAACGTCTCGTTGGCAACTGTAGGTGATTACCAGAGCCTCATTAACGTTGAAGGCCTCGATGAATACCAAAGCTCTCACAATGAGGGCTTCAGGCAGGAGCGCTGCACACGGGCAGTTGGGTGTTTGACTGTTGTCTATTGGGCCAAATAGATAAGTCATCAGTTCGTCAGACTCAGCCGTCAAGAGATACAAGATTATTATCATGTCTCGTAGCCGCCAGGAATCGCGTCCGTGAAGTTTTAGATGTAATAAAGCAACATCTAAAGTAATTAAAGTAGTATAATTTAGTAAATATAGTTATTTTATGTAATTAAGGTTAGGTTTTTTATTAAACATCTAAAGTAGTATACATGTAACCGCGGTCTTGTCTCCGTGTTCCCTTTGATTGTTACTTAAGCAGCTCGTCCTCCTAAGGTATCCCAACGTCAAGAAATTGTCGTACTAATCTTAGTTAACCTACCAGAAGACCCATAACAGAAAACGAGACAGTGTGTCAATTTCGCGAGTCGCTACCATTTTCTAATACGACGATTTTTTGGCCTTAAGGAGAGTATACGTCAAAATGCGACGTTCTATTAGGAGGACGGGTTTGAGTTGTCAAGGGAACGAGGCTGTTCATCTCAGTGACGCTGCAGGATCACCATGCATTCCTTACCCGCCAACGAGACAAACGAGCTTTAAGGGTGTGTGAAACACCAGGGAGATAAGCTGACCACCGCGCCTGCTTCTCCCGCCACCGAATCATTGTTACCAACCATGTGTTCAGCAGCCATCTTCCTCCTGCCCTCAAGGGAGTCTTGTATTCAGCTCCGGGTCGTCCCGCGAAGGGTCTACTAGGGTGGCCTCCACGACTGAGTACTACCATGGTGGCCTCCACGACTGAGTACTTCCATGGTGGCCTCCACGACTGAGTACTACCATGGTGGCCTCCACGACTGAGTACTACCAAGGTGGCCTCCACGACTGAGTACTACCAAGGTGGCCTCCACGACTGAGTACTACCATGGTGGCCTCCACGACTGAGTACTACCATGGTGGCCTCCACGACTGAGTACTACCATGGTGGCCTCCACGACTGAGTACTACCAAGGTGGCCTCCACGACTGAGTACTACCAAGGTGGCCTCCACGACTGAGTACTACCAAGGTGGCCTCCACGACTGAGTACTACCATGGTGGCCTCCACGACTGAGTACTACCATGGTGGCCTCCACGACTGAGTACTACCAAGGTGGCCTCCACGACTGAGTACTACAATGGTGGCCTCCACGACTGAATACTACCATGGTGGCCTCCACGACTGAGTACTACCATGGTGGCCTCCACGACTGAATACTACCATGGTGGCCTCCACGACTGAGTACTACCATGGTGGCCTCCACGACTGAGTACTACCAAGGTGGCCTCCACGACTGAGTACTACCAAGGTGGCCTCGACAACTGAGTACTACCAAGGTGGCCTCCACGACTCAATACTACCAAGGTGGCCTCGACAACTGAGTACTACCAAGGTGGCCTCCACGACTCAATACTACCAAGGTGGCCTCGACAACTGAGTACTACCAAGGTGGCCTCCACGACTGAGTACTACCACGGTGGCCTCCACGACTGAATACTACCACGGTGGCCTCCACGACTGAGTACTACCAAGGTGGCCTCCACGACTCAGTACTACCAAGGTGGCCTCCACGACTCAGTACTACCAAGGTGGCCTCCACGACTGAGTACTACCATGGTGGCCTCCACGACTGAGTACTACCAAGGTGGCCTCCACGACTGAGTACTACCATGGTGGCCTCCACGACTGAGTACTACCATGGTGGCCTCCACGACTGAGTACTACCATGGTGGCCTCCACGACTGAGTACTACCAAGGTGGCCTCCACGACTGAGTACTACCATGGTGGCCTCCACGACTGAGTACTACCAAGGTGGCCTCCACGACTGAGTACTACCATGGTGGCCTCCACGACTCAGTACTACCAAGGTGGCCTCCACGACTCAGTACTACCATGGTGGCCTCCACGACTGAGTACTACCAAGTTGGCCTCCACGACTGAGAACTACCAAGGTGGCCTCCACGACTCAGTACTACCATGGTGGCCTCCACGACTGAGTACTACCATGGTGGCCTCCACGACTGAGTACTACCAAGGTGGCCTCCACGACTGAGTACTACCAAGGTGGCCTCCACGACTGAGTACTACCACGGTGGCCTCCACGACTGAGTACTACCACGGTGGCCTCCACGACTGAATACTACCACGGTGGCCTCCACGACTGAGTACTACCATGGTGGCCTCCACGACTGAGTACTACCATGGTGGCCTCCACGACTGAGTACTACCAAGGTGGCCTCCACGACTGAGTACTACCATGGTGGCCTCCACGACTGAGTACTACCATGGTGGCCTCCACGACTGAGTACTACCATGGTGGCCTCCACGACTGAGTACTACCATGGTGGCCTCCACGACTGAGTACTACCATGGTGGCCTCCACGACTGAATACTACCATGGTGGCCTCCACGACTGAGTACTACCATGGTGGCCTCCACGACTGAATACTACCATGGTGGCCTCCACGACTGAGTACTACCATGTTGGCCTCCACGACTGAGTACTACCAAGGTGGCCTCCACGACTGAGTACTACCAAGGTGGCCTCGACAACTGAGTACTACCAAGGTGGCCTCCACGACTCAATACTACCAAGGTGGCCTCGACAACTGAGTACTACCAAGGTGGCCTCCACGACTGAGTTCTACCACGGTGGCCTCCACGACTGAGTACTACCAAGGTGGCCTCCACGACTGAGTACTACCAAGGTGGCCTCCACGACTCAGTACTACCAAGGTGGCCTCCACGACTCAGTACTACCAAGGTGGCCTCCACGACTGAGTACTACCATGGTGGCCTCCACGACTGAGTACTACCAAGGTGGCCTCCACGACTGAGTACTACCATGGTGGCCTCCACGACTGAGTACTACCATGGTGGCCTCCACGACTGAGTACTACCATGGTGGCCTCCACGACTGAGTACTACCAAGGTGGCCTCCACGACTGAGTACTACCAAGGTGGCCTCGACAACTGAGTACTACCAAGGTGGCCTCCACGACTGAGTACTACCATGGTGGCCTCCACGACTCAGTACTACCAAGGTGGCCTCCACGACTGAGTACTACCATGGTGGCCTCCACGACTGAGTACTACCAAGGTGGCCTCCACGACTGAGAACTACCAAGGTGGCCTCCACGACTCAGTACTACCATGGTGGCCTCCACGACTGAGTACTACCATGGTGGCCTCCACGACTGAGTACTACCAAGGTGGCCTCCACGACTGAATACTACCAAGGTGGCCTCCACGACTGAGTACTACCATGGTGGCCTCCACGAATGAGTACTACCACGGTGGCCTCCACGACTGAATACTACCACGGTGGCCTCCACGACTGAGTACTACCATGGTGGCCTCCACGACTGAGTACTACCATGGTTGCCTCCACGACTGAGTACTACCAAGGTGGCCTCCACGACTGAGTACTACCATGGTGGCCTCCACGACTGAGTACTACCAAGGTGGCCTCCACGACTCAATACTACCAAGGTGGCCTCCACGACTGAGTACTACCAAGGTGGCCTCCACGACTGAGTACTACCATGGTGGCCTCCACGACTGAGTTCTACCAAGGTGGCCTCCACGACTGAGTACTACCATGGTGGCCTCCACGACTGAGTACTACCAAGGTGGCCTCCACGACTGAGTACTACCAAGGTGGCCTCCACGACTGAGTACTACCATGGTGGCCTCCACGACTGAGTACTACCATGGTGGCCTCCACGACTGAGTACTGCCAAGGTGGCCTCCACGACTGAGTACTACCAAGGTGGCCTCCACGACTGAGTACTACCATGGTGGCCTCCACGACTGAGTACTACCACGGTGGCCTCCACGACTGAATACTACCACGGTGGCCTCCACGACTGAGTACTACCATGGTGGCCTCCACGACTGAGTACTACCATGGTGGCCTCCACGACTGAGTACTACCATGGTGGCCTCCACGACTGAGTACTACAAAGGTGGCCTCCACGACTGAGTACTACCATGGTGGCCTCCACGACTGAGTACTACCACGGTGGCCTCCACGACTGAGTACTACCACGGTGGCCTCCACGACTGAGTACTACCATGGTGGCCTCCACGACTCAGTACTACCAAGGTGGCCTCCACGACTGAGTACTACCAAGGTGGCCTCCACGACTGAGTACTACCATGGTGGCCTCCACGACTGAGTACTACCATGGTGGCCTCCACGACTGAGTACTACCAAGGTGGCCTCCACGACTGAGTACTACCATGGTGGCCTCCACGACTGAGTACTACCAAGGTGGCCTCCACGACTGAGTACTACCAAGGTGGCCTCCACGACTGAGTACTACCATGGTGGCCTCCACGACTGAGTACTACCATGGTGGCCTCCACGACTGAGTACTACCAAGGTGGCCTCCACGACTGAGTACTACCAAGGTGGCCTCCACGACTGAGTACTACCAAGGTGGCCTCCACGACTCAGTACTACCAAGGTGGCCTCCACGACTCAGTACTACCAAGGTGGCCTCCACGACTCATTACTACCAAGGTGGCCTCGACAACTGAGTACTACCAAGGTGGCCTCCACGACTCAGTACTACCAAGGTGGCCTCCACGACTGAGTACTACCATGGTGGCCTCCACGACTGAGTACTACCAAGGTGGCCTCCACGACTGAGTACTACCAAGGTGGCCTCCATGACTGAGTACTACCATGGTGGCCTCCACGACTCAGTACTACCAAGGTGGCCTACACGACTGAGTACTACCACGGTGGCCTCCACGACTGAATACTACCACGGTGGCCTCCACGACTGAGTACTACCATGGTGGCCTCCACGACTGAGTACTACCATGGTGGCCTCCACGACTGAGTACTACCAAGGTGGCCTCCACGACTGAGTACTACCATGGTGGCCTCCACGACTGAGTACTACCAAGGTGGCCTCCACGACTGAGTACTACCATGGTGGCCTCCACGACTCAGTACTACCATGGTGGCCTCCACGACTCAGTACTCCCAAGGTGGCCTCCACGACTCAGTACTACCAAGGTGGCCTCCACGACTGAGTACTACCATGGTGGCCTCCACGACTGAGTACTACCAAGGTGGCCTCCACGACTCAGTACTACCAAGGTGGCCTCCACGACTCAGTACTACCAAGGTGGCCTCCACGACTCAGTACTACCATGGTGGCCTCCACGACTGAATACTACCATGGTGGCCTCCACGACTGAGTACTACCATGGTGGCCTCCACGACTGAGTACTACCAAGGTGGCCTCCACGACTCAGTACTACCAAGGTGGCCTCCACGACTGAGTACTACCAAGGTGGCCTCCACGACTGAGTACTACCAAGGTGGCCTCCACGACTGAGTACTACCATGGTGGCCTCCACGACTGAGTACTGCTATGGTGGCCTCCACGACTCAGTACTACCAAGGTGGCCTCCACGACTGAGTACTACCATGGTGGCCTCCACGACTGAGTACTACCAAGGTGGCCTCCACGACTGAGTACTACCATGGTGGCCTCCACGACTGAGTACTACCAAGGTGGCCTTCACGACTGAGTACTACCATGGTGGCCTCGACAACTGAGTACTACCAAGGTGGCCTCCACGACTCAGTACTACCAAGGTGGCCTCCACGACTGAGTACTACCATGGTGGCCTCCACGACTGAGTACTACCATGGTGGCCTCCACGAGTCAGTACTACCAAGGTGGCCTCCACGACTCAGTACTACCATGGTGGCCTCCACGACTGAATACTACCATGGTGGCCTCCACGACTGAGTACTACCATGGTGGCCTCCACGACTGAGTACTACCAAGGTGGCCTCCACGACTCAGTACTACCAAGGTGGCCTCCACGACTGAGTACTACCAAGGTGGCCTCCACGACTGAGTACTACCAAGGTGGCCTCCACGACTGAGTACTACCATAGTGGCCTCCACGACTGAGTACTACCATGGTGGCCTCCACGACTCAGTACTACCAAGGTGGCCTCCACGACTGAGTACTACCATGGTGGCCTCCACGACTGAGTACTACCAAGGTGGCCTCCACGACTGAGTACTACCATGGTGGCCTCCACGACTGAGTACTACCAAGGTGGCCTTCACGACTGAGTACTTCCATGGTGGCCTCCACAACTGAGTACTACCATGGTGGCCTCCACGACTGAGTACTACCATGGTGGCCTCCACGACTCAGTACTACCAAGGTGGCCTCCACGACTCAGTACTACCAAGGTGGCCTCCACGACTCAGTACTACCAAGGTGGCCTCCACGACTCAGTACTACCAAGGTGGCCTCCACGACTGAATACTTCCATGGTGGCTTCCACGACTGAGTACTACCATGGTGGCCTCCACGACTGAGTACTACCAAGGTGGCCTCCACGACTCAGTACTACCAAGGTGGCCTCCACGACTGAGTACTACCAAGGTGGCTTCCACGACTGAGTACTACCAAGGTGGCCTCCACGACTCAGTACTATCAAGGTGGCCTCCACGACTCAGTACTACCATGGTGGCCTCCATGACTGAATACTACCAGGGTGGCCTCCACGACTGAGTACTACCATGGTGGCCTCCACGACTGAGTACTACCATGGTGGCCTCCACGACTCAGTACTACCAAGGTGGCCTCCACGACTGAGTACTACCATGGTGGCCTCCACGACTCAGTACTACCATGGTGGCCTCCACGACTGAGTACTACCACGGTGGCCTCCACGACTCAGTACTACCAAGGTGGCCTCCACGACTCAGTACTACCATGGTGGCCTCCACGACTGAATACTTCCATGGTGGCCTCCACGACTGAGTACTACCATGGTGGCCTCCACGACTGAGTACTACCAAGGTGGCCTCCACGACTCAGTACTACCAAGGTGGCCTCGACGACTGAGTACTACCATGGTGGCCTCCACGACTCAGTACTACCATGGTGGCCTCCACGACTCAGTACTACCAAGGTGGCCTCCACGACTGAGTACCTCAGTCACCGCAGGAGTGTGTACGAGGCCCAGGTCACAAAGAAACTAAGGATACTAAACACACACCTTTTGACTGAGAGTTGAGAGGCGGGACCAAAGAGCCGAAGCACAGCCATCCCGCAAGCACAACTAGGTGAGTACACAACTTACTCATAACTTGGTGGTTATACAGGTTGTTGAGTGATTACATGCAGACACGTTTAGGTAAACACTGCTCATTGTGTAATAATTGTGCATGACGATTACTTCTCTGTTTGACGAGGCGCAGAGATTTACTGCGCATATCGCGGCAGATTAGTGTCCCAGAGCAGAACATATACTGTGATGATCTCGAGGCAGACTTTTGTCCCAAAGCAGGACATATATTGTGATGACCTCGCGGCAGATTATTGTCCCAGAGCAGAATACATATTGTGATGACCTCGCGACAGATTATTGTCCCAGAGCAGAATACATATTGTGATGACCTCGCGGCAGACTATTGTCCCAGAGCAGAATACATATTGTGATGACCTCGCGACAGATTAGTGTCCCAGAGCAGAATACATATTGTGATGACCTCGCGACAGATTATTGTCCCAGAGCAGAATACATATTGTGATAACCTCGCGGCAGACTATTGTCCCAGAGCAGAATACATATTGTGAAGACTTCGCGACAGATTATTGTCCCAGAGCAGAATACATATTGTGATGACCTCGCGGCAGATTATTGTCCCAGAGCAGAATACATATTGTGATGACTTCGCGACAGATTATTGTCCCAGAGCAGAATACATATTGTGATGACTTCGCGACAGATTATTGTCCCAGAGCAGAATACATATTGTGATGACTTCGCGACAGATTATTGTCCCAGAGCAGAATACATATTGTGATGATCTCGCGACAGACCACTGACCCAGAGGACAACTTCAAGTGATGGAAGGAACAAGGTGTTGAGTGACCGTGGTCGGTCCTGTGAGTTTTCTGTTAGTCAGACGGCCCGAGGTCCCCTCTAACCTGACTCATCTTCAACAGACACCAGTCGTGAGTAAATGCAAGCACCTCCAGGTTTATTCGTGAAAATATAATAATTAGTATGTCGAGTTTTGATAAAGACGCTCCAAAGATGATCGCTTCTGGCACAAGTGTCATCAACACTGTAATCACTCCTCAAGCTTTAAGCATTATACCAATCATTAGTCACTTGTTATAACTTGGCTGAAAACCCCAGAGAGAGTTAATAGTTGCCTCAAGTCTATCACATGACCTGATAATGGTCCAGGACGGTGTGATAATGGTCCAGGACGGACCGAAACGTCGTCGCCTCTCCATCTTCCGGTGTGTGGTTTGGTCATGAGAGTCAGTAATTGTGTCAGCAGCACTCTTAAGTCTCAGGACCGAAGCCATCAACACACCACAAGAGGACGACCACTCACAAGGAAGTCCAGCTCCAACAATAATATAATAAATAATATTAATTAATATAATTAACAGTAATAAAAAATAGTAACGAACAGTAATAAATAAATAAAATAAATCTGGCGGTACCATTGGGTACCAGTGTACCCAATACTCTGGTAGATATTTGAGATTTTTATTAGCTCAAGACAAGACGTCTGTCTTAATTGATGTGAAGACGAAGGTTATAATAGTAGATAAGAATAAGTAATATCGACACACCTCACATATATATATGTTCCTCACAATCATCTCTGGTTTCCCCTCACACTTGAAATGTCACCAATGTGGAGAAATGCCCGACAGACCACTGGAACATTATCTAACACAGTGCACAGTTTCAAACCCATTAAGATTTCAACTTAGATTCAACAGAGCAGAAGAAGTTGTTAAACACATGGGACAAAATCTTACTGAAGCGACCATACGAGTCATAAATACTCATACTCCGCCCAAGTAAAACAGGAGCAAGCAACACTTAGTAGGCCAGCCAGAGGCTCAGGGCCCGCACAGTGGGCCAGCCAGAGGTTTAGGGCCCGCACAGTGGGCCAGCCAGAGGCTTAGGGCCCGCACAGTGGGCCAGCCAGAGGCTTAGGGCCCGCACAGTGGGCCAGCCAGAGGCTTAGGGCCCGCGCAGGAATATCCCTGCTAAAAATACTTTTCTGTCTCCATCATACTCATATGTCTCCCTCACACTCATCAGTGCCTCTCTCACACTCATCTCTGCCTCACTCACACTCATCTCTATCTCCATCACACTTATCTGTCTCCCTCACACTCATCTCTGCCTCCCTCTCACTTATTTATCTCCCTCACACTCATCTATACCTCCCTCATACTCGTTGGGTGTGAGGAAGAAAGAAAGTCTTCTTCATGTGTGAGAGTTTCTCGCCTCTCATCGTTGATGGACACGACTGGCTGGTGTTGGCCTGCCCCCCCCCCCCTCCCATATTCCCAGGAAATTTCCCTTACGTTCCTGGAGTGAAGGGAGGAAATATGTTGATCCGTCGTGGAAGTTTCCCCGCCACGCTTTAGTAAACAGTGAGTTAGAAAACTTAACTCTATGTTTAAAAAATGTTTTGCTTTTCAATAATTCAAAAGGGAAGTTTATTTTCTTCCCCCCTGACTCTGATATTTCTTGCATCATATCTCTTCTTCATAAAAGAATTAATATCTGACTGAAAAAAAATACCTTTCTTCCCAAATGAATCACCAGAGGGGAAATTTCCCTATCGCCTCCAGCCTGCAGGGGTGCATATTCTTCAGTATAAACTTTCACGACAATCCGCGATTAAAGAATGTGATGAACATTTCCGGGCGAGGTGAAGGCGCGGCGTCCCCTCAGAGGGGCGTGATTCAGGGGCGGGGGCGTGACCTGGTGAACATAATCCCCCCTGGCCACGTCCGCTTATGTGAGGGGAGAGCCCGAGGGTTCAGCCAGGGCAGCACGGCCCCTGCCAACCTCTCCCGCTCCGCCCCTACCCTCATTAATGCCGTCTCGGTCTCAACATTATCATAGACGACGGAGGAGTAGGAGGACGGAATAGGAGACGGGGACGACGGAATAGGGGGATGAGGACAGAATAGGGGACGGGGAGGACGGAAGAGGGGACGGGAAGGATGGAAGAGGGGACGGGAAGGACGGAAGAGGGGACGGGGAGGACGGGAGAGGGGACAGGGAGGACGGAAGAGAGCATCAGGGTGGGACGGGAGAGCGGGACAGGAACCGTCCATGTGACGGGGGACACAAACTCCACATTCTCCCGCCACCGCACAGGAAAAAGTATCTGTCTATTTATTGCAGTGCGACTTGTTGCTTTAGCAGACGTGCATGTGACGGTAGCACGTCAGTCATACGTCAGCAGCACGTCACTCATACGTCAGTAACACGTCATTCATACGCCAGTAGCACGTCAGTCATACGTCAGCAGCACGTCACTCATACGTCAGTAGCACGTCACTCATACGTCAGTAGCACGTCACTCATATGACAGTAGCACGTCACTCATATTTCAGTCATACGTCAGTAGCACGTCACTCATACGTCAGTAGCACGTCACTCATACGTCAGTAGCACGTCACTCATATGTCAGTCATACGTCAGTAGCACGTCACTCATACGTCAGTAGCACGTCACTCATACGTCAGTAGCACGTCAATCATACGTCAGTAGCACGTCAGACATACATCAGTAGCACGTCACTCATATGTCAGTCATACGTCAGTAGCACGTCACTCATACGTCAGTAGCACGTCAGTCATACGTCAGTAGCACGTCACTCATACGACAGTAGCACGTCACTCATACGACAGTAGCACGTCACTCATATGTCAGTCATTGTCGGAAAATCCGACAGCATTTAACATATCATACAGACAGATAATAGCTGTATTGTATAAACAAGTAACTCATAGAAAACGTAACTTGTAGTGGAATTATTGTCTAAAGAAAACGGGATATCATCACCACATACTATTATATTCACCACCTATTATGGTGGGAATTATTCTTAAATACATTAGTCTTTGGACTTTACCATCATAAAACATCTCATATAAATTAACTTAATTATCAATATTAAAGTAGAGTAAATGTGACCCTTCTATCACTTTCTGTCATCTGGACAATGTAAGCCAGGCGTCAGGGTGAGTGAGTGGGCAGCCATTGTTTATACTAGACCAGAGGCGCAGGGAGCAATTCGGCTCCTGTTAATTTTACTTGGACGAAGTGTTATGGAAACCAAAGGTGTACCATTATCACACGCTGTCAACAAATTCAAGTCAAGTGTCTTTCCGAAACCCGTATATCTATCATTAGTGGCCATTAATGTCACTGGGTAGGGTGCCCGGTTAGATCACGAAATCGCCTCATACTAAAGGTAATTAAGCCAGGTCTTTAAGGTTCCATGTACAGTGTTTTCTCTGATATAGCTTGTCATATATAGGTATCTGGCTTTACAGCTAGCGCCCTTTTGACAGGTCAAGACGAGGAAGCATGCTTTGTACATCAGTTACCAGGGTGATGGAAGCTACCTCAAAGAGGGAAAATGTGGTGTCTACATCCTGGTTATACCTGCTGTACAAACAAGATAAGGAACCTCTTCAATGTATGTAGTCTAATACTGTAGTTTGATTGGCTGCATATATATAAATTTAATTAATATAAACCCCCCTAATGTGTAGAGGATCGATTTGTGAGATTTGTGAGATTATTGCAGAAATACAGTCCACTTAACATCATACAAATTGCTATCGAAGAATATAAATTAACGTAAATATAAATTCATATAAATTAAATAAATATAAGTCTCACAGGTCGGTTCCCACATTATTTGGTCCTTCGAACCGGATGATGGATTATTTGGTCCTATGAACCCATATTTGGTCATCTTAGTACCGGATGAACCAGTTAACCAGTGGATTCATTAAATATACTAGTGCAGTGTGATTTAAACAAAGGCCAGCCAGTTAAAGACAGCGGCGTTACCTCGTGAGAGTTCACGAGCCCCGCTCAGTTCAGATCAGCCTTAGTCAGCGGTTTCATGCACACCCACAGATTTGGTGGCGTGTTATTCTGTGAAATGACAGCGCTAATATTGAAGCCAGCCAAAGTACTGGCTGTGGTGTCGCGAAATTGTTCACGGATTTCGTGGTGTTAAATTTCGCGAGAGATTATCTACGAATTTTGTGGACTTTATTTCGCGTGGTCACTAATAATATTTAATACTTCTAGATAATATTAGAAGTTTCATAGAGGCTATTATCAATAATTGTGTATATTATTTCTCCAAAATAGAGAATTATTTAATATAAATTGCACTAGTGATCACAGTATAATATTTACTAATTGCCAACCCACAACAGGGTAGGATATTAAAATTGACTAGTTGAACTATTATTGTTCATCTTAGTCCCATTATTACCATAGTCAGTTGTACTATATTCAACAACATATCACCATTAATGAATGGTCCAGACCCTATTTTGGGTGTAATTTTTATCAACTCGAGTTGAGTTGTGTATATATAATAATTTACTTATGATCATTACACCTTTGAGTGATTAATTAGTGTCTCTACCATCCTAGGGTGATATAGAAGAGCTAACCTAAAGGTACTTCCAGTGACACTGGTTTATCACTCAAATCATTAGTGTGTATGATTGTATATATATAATGTGTATTAATTTTATGTGCTAACCTCTAGTAGAGGTAGGATTACAGCCTAGTGAGTGCAGAATTTACCCTAGGCTACCATCAGTACTTGTTCAGTATTATGAGCGGCCCAAGTACAAGCCCCACAAGGCTTCACCAACTAGCCAGTATGGATAATGCAGGGAGAATGAAAAGAACCCTTGCAGGTCTTAAAGGCCACTTAACAAGACAGATCAAGAAATGTGAAGATTTGTCACAACAATCTCAAGTTGATTATGCTGACCTGGAAAGCTATTATCAAGCAGCTGCAGGTAAATTTGAGCAAATCAAATGCCAAATAGCTCTCCTTGTGGGGACAGATTACTGTCATCGATTCATCGGTAGCCCTACTAAATATCAGGGTATAACCATGTTAAACTCTGCAGGAGGTAAATTACTCTCAGGCCCAGTATCAAGCCTGAGGAGACCTATGCCTGCAGATAAACAATACCAATAGATATCTAAATTTGTCAGCTGATTATATTTCTCCAGTAGCATTATACTAAGGAGATTACAGCTGACTATACCAACAGAGGTTGATGTTAGTATCATCATTTAAAGCTGAAGATGAGTTCATGAGGCCTCAGTGGCAAATCAGTGAACAGTAGCCTCAACAGCTACAAGTCACTGCGACCAATGTCACTGAACCCACTGCAGTCTCAGAACCATACTTTACTTTAATGATGAGCTATTCAATCTTCTGAATCAATTAACTAAATTAAACCCCAATAAATCTGATGACTGATTTGATACATTTATTATTTAATCAAGATGTATTCCATGGGCCTCAGTGTTTATATATCAGTGACCAGTTACCTGAAGAAACTTCAAGTTATATCTAATGTCACTGATCTCACTGCAATCCCTGAATCATACTTGACTGTAGTACTTGATCACATCCAGTCTTCTGGGTTAAATAATAAGTAATTAGGCTTGAATATTAGCCTTTCAAGAGCTGACAGGGAAATGAAATCGCATTAGACTTCTAACCCCTGCAACTCTAGTACGGGACATCCGTCCTGTACGAACAGACGCACAAATGTGTGATTACTAACTACTAACATCAAAATAATCTAATAATTCGAAGGAGGAGTATCGGTGTTCGTCTGTTCTAAAGAGGACTTCGACCCGTGAGCAGCCCCCTGGGGAATTATGTCGGAAAATCCGACAGCATTTAACATATCATACAGACAGATAATAGCTGTATTGTATAAACAAGTTACTCATAGAAAACGTAACTTGTAGTGGAATTACCGTCTAAAGAAAACGGGATATCATCACCACATACTATTATATTCACCACCTATTGTGGTGGGAATTATTCTTAAATACATTAGTCTTTGGACTTTACCATCATAAAACATCTCATATAAATTAACTTAATTATCAATATTAAAGTAGAGTAAATGTGACCCTTCTATCACTTTCTGTCATCTGGACAATGTAAGCCAAGCGTCAGGGTGAGGGAGTGGGCAGCCATTGTTTATACTAGACCAGAGGCGCAGGGAGCAATTCGGCTCCTGTTAATTTTACTTGGACGAAGTGTTATGGAAACCAAAGGTGTTCCATTATCACACGCTGTCAACAAATTCAAGTTAAGTGTCTTTCCGAAACCCGTATATCTATCATTAGTGGCCATTAATGTCATTGGGTAGGGTTAGATCACGAAATCGCCTCATACTAAATTAATTAAGCCAGGTCTTTAAGGTTCCATGTACAGTGTCTTCTCTGATATAGCTTGTCATATATAGGTATCTGGCTTTACAGCTAGCGCCCTTTTGACAGGTCAAGACGAGGAAGCATGCTTTGTACATCAGTTACCAGGGTGATGGAAGCTACCTCAAAGAGGGAAAATGTGGTGTCTACATCCTGGTTATACCTGCTGTACAAACAAGATAAGGAACTTCTTCAATGTATGTAGTCTAATACTGTAGTTTGATTGGCTGCATATATATAAATTTAATTAATATAAACCCCCCTAATGTGTAGAGGATCGATTTGTGAGATTGAGATTATTGCAGAAATACAGTCCACTTAACATCATACAAATTGCTATCGAAGTATATAAATTAACGTAAATATAAATTCATATAAATTAAATAAATATAAATCTCACAGGTCGGTTCCCACAGTCATACGTCAGTAGCACGTCACTCATACGACAGTAGCACGTCACTCATATGTCACTTATACGTCAGTAGCACGTCAGTCATACGTCAGTAGCACGTCACTCATACGTCAGTAGCACGTCACTCATACGTCAGTAGCACGTCACTCATATGTCACTTATACGTCAGTAGCATGTCACTCATATGTCACTTATACGTCAGTAGCACGTCACTCATACGTCAGTAGCACGTCACTCATACGTCAGTAGCAGGTCAGACATATATCAGTAGCACGTCACTCATACGTCAGTAGCACGTCACTCATACGTCAGTAGCACGTCACTCATACGTCAGTAGCACGTCACTCATACGTCAGTAGCACGTCACTCATACGTCAGTAGCACGTCACTCATACGTCAGTAGCACGTCACTCATACGTCAGTAGCACGTCAGACATATATCAGTAGCACGTCACTCATACGTCAGTAGCACGTCACTCATACGTCAGTAGCACGTCACTCATACGTCAGTAGCACGTCACTCATACGTCAGTAGCACGTCAGGCATACGTCAGTAGCACGTCAGGCATACGTCAGTAGCACGTCAGTCATACGTTAGTATGACTAATGACGTGCTACTGACGTGCTAATGACGTATGACTGACGTGCTACTGACGTATGACTGACGTGCTGCTGACGTAGTAGAGACGTGCTACTGACGTATGACTGACGTGCTACTGACGTATGTCTGACATGTAAGTCATACGTCAGTAGCACGTCAGTCATACGTCAGTAGCACGTCAGTTATACGTCAGTAGCACGTCAGTCATACGTCAGTAGCACGTCAGTCATACGTCAGTAGCACGTCAGTCATACGTCAGTAGCACGTCAGTCATACGTCAGTAGCACGTCAGTCATACGTCAGTGGCACGTCACTCATACGTCAGTGGCACGTCATTCATACGTCAAAAGCACGTCAGGCATACGTCAGTGGCACGTCAGTCATACGTCAGTGGCACGTCACTCATTCGTCAGTGGCACGTCACTCATACGTCAGTGGCACGTCATTTATACGTCAAAAGCACGTCAGGCATACGTCAGTGGCATGTCAGGCATACGTCAGTGGCACGTCAGGCATACGTCAGTGTCACGTCAGGCATACGTCAGTCATACGTCAGTAGCACTTCAGTCATACGTCAGTAGCAGTCAGACATACGTCAGTAGCACGTCAGTCATACGTCAGTAGCACGTCTCTACTACGTCAGCAGCACGTCAGTCATACGTCAGTAGCACGTCACTCATACGTCAGTAGCACGTCACTCATACGTCAGCAGTACGTCACTCATACGTCAGCAGCACGTCACTCATACGTTAGCAGCACGTCAGGCATACGTCAGCAGCACGTCAGGCATACGTCAGCAGCACGTCACTCATACGTCAGCAGCACGTCACTCATGTACGTCATTAGCACGTCAGTCAAGAACACAACATAAGCACTGCTCCTTTAAACCTTTTGTTCCAACCTTTGAAAATCTTATAATTTGTTTCTATATTGGAGAAAACACATTTATTTTAATTAAGTCATTTGCGGCGCTATATAAATTTAACAGCGATAGAAAAGTTGATGGTCCAGGACGGTATGATAATGGTCGATTACGGCGTGATAATGGTCCAGGACGGTATGATAATGGTCTATTACGGCGTGATAATGGTCCAGGACGGTATGATAATGGTCTATTACGGCGTGATAATGGTCCAGGACGGTATGATAATGGTTTATTACGGCGTGATAATGGTCCAGGACGGCGTGATAATGGTCCAGGACGGCGTGATAATGGTCTATTACGGCGTGATAATGGTCCAGGACGGCGTGATAATGGTCCAGGACGGCGTGATAATGGTCCAGGACGGCGTGATAATGGTCTATTACGGCGTGATAATGGTCTATTACGGCGTGATAATGGTCCAGGACGGCGTGATAATGGTCTATTACGGCGTGATAATGGTCCAGGACAGCGTGATAATGGTCTATTACGGCGTGATAATGGTCCAGGACGGCGTGATAATGGTCTATTACGGCGTGATAATGGTCCAGGGCGGCGTGATAATGGTCTATTACGGCGTGATAATGGTCCAGGACGGTGTGATAATGGTCCAGGACGGTATGATAATGGTCTATTACGGCGTGATAATGGTCCAGGACGGCGTGATAATGGTCCAGGACGGCGTGATAATGGTCCAGGACGGCGTGATAATGGTCCAGGACGGCGTGATAATGGTCCAGGACGGCGTGATAATGGTCCAGGACGGCGTGATAATGGTCCAGGACGGCGTGATAATGGTCCAGGACGGCGTGATAATGGTCCAGGACGGCGTGATAATGGTCCAGGACGGCGTGATAATGGTCCAGGACGGCGTGATAATGGTTATGGACGGCGTGATAATGGTCCAGGACGGCGTGATAATGGTCCAAGACGGCGTGATAATGGTCCAGGACGGACCGAAACGTCGTCTTGTTTCACTTGCGGACGTGTGGTTTTGTCATCAAATCTTCAGTCCCGTTATTGTGACTCTTCGTCTGCAAGTTGATGTATTTTAAAACTTGTAAAAACTAGTTGTTTTTATATTTATAACTAATTATTGAGCCAGCTAAACTGAAGCATAGTTGAACAAACTTAATGTTCACTGAAATGCAAAGTAATTGAGTTTATTATTGACTGTAATCTTCAGAAGATTATAATCAATGAAAAACCTGCGATTGTTTATTTCTTCATCAATTTTTGGCTCGGCGGAGGAGTGGGAGAGATGTCACTCCGCATCTCATCCTCCAATCCACTTTGTTGCTTCGGTTTCACTTGCAACAAAGCCTTAAAGTCTGACTCAGAAAGATATGTCGACACAAATAAAAGCAAGGTTTGGATAGCTCATTCCGTCCATCTAAGGCCAAAATTGTGTAATTGTTTTCTCGTCTCCTGAGCCTGAATTAGTCTCAAGTAATTCATCTTGACAATCATCAGTAACTTTTTCAACTGACAACTTGAATGGATTTCGTGCTAGATCCATCGCCTCATCGTTGAATTCAGGAAAATATTTGTTGAATTTTTTTTCCAGTTCTGTCAAATGCCGCAAAAGTTCATTTTTTGTCAAATTCTGTAAGCACTTAGTCGTCACCAGTATCAAGAACTGATGACGGTTTCTAGAATATTACAATATTATCATATTTTGACCTTCCTCTTCCGGTTTTGCAGCTTGCTCATGGAAGCTTTCCATGGAATCAATGAATTTTATGATTATATCTTGATTCTATTATCTAAGCTCGGCTTAGATGAGCTCACATTACCTAAGTAATGTGAGTTCATCTCTAAGTTCAAATACTCGCTCAGTTACATTTCCTCTTTAAAGTAATTGAACATTTGTGTGGCAAAGAATCAAATGATGGTTTGTATCAGTGTTGATACATAACTGCTTGAAAAGTCAAGAGTTGAGAGCTCCTCCTTCTACAAAACTCAGAACATTTATTGTTTGATTCTAAAGCTTCTGTATTGGAGCTGGACGTGTTTTTTTTAGGACATTGACGATGGACCATAAAACTAATACCTTTCGCTTTTGGAACTCGCTTTTCACACTAACTTGAAGTCCAGGTTTTGTCCCTAACACAGCTGGTGCTCCGACTGTACAACATGCAAACACATTATCTCACAACAGATTTTCTGATGCAAAGATGAAACCTTTTCCAATATATCTGAGGCTCTGGAAGTTGTCTCAAGAGTAACTAGTAGGGTGCTCCAGTGAATAAGGGAGTACTTAAGCAAAAGGAAGCAGAGAGTTACAATGAGGGGGTGAGAGCTCCGAATGGAGTGAAGTCACCAGCGGAATCCCACAGGACCTATCCAGTTTCTGATATACGTAAGTGATCTTCCAGAGGGTATAGACTCATTCCTCTCAGTGGCCGCATCCGTGTGCAATAATTCTCCACCTCGGCGGCTCAGATGCCTCCCTGGCGAGTTTTAGCAAGCGAAATAAAAAAATCGTAATTATTAACATTTGTTATGTTACATTACCATTATTTTAGGTAACTTCATAGCATTTAACAACCTTATAATTCATTAGTGAAACGTCACTAATCAAATTGATTAAATAGAATTTCCATTAATTAATTACTTTAATAATTAACAAATAGAATTAACAAATAGGTGTTATTTACTCAATACGTTACAGAATTTTTATACAGTTACAGAGACAATATCTAAATGAGCAATAAGAGCTAGAAGCGCTCTACATATATAAAGAATACTGTAAATGATACTAGCCGAGTAACGCCACGTCCAACAGCCAGACTCTCCATAGTATGGTGCTGGTACATTCACCAGAGGACAGGGTTGACACAAGACCTGAGCACCCGGGCTCCTGTACCAAGTAGGGTAATGATTTACGGTATTGTTAATTGACGCCAATTTATGTACCTGTGTCATTTACCTGTTCATTGCAGGGCCTGATTACAACATGTGGTCATTACCACAAACAAAGTAAGTAAATCATTCTTGAATAGTGATTTATATTCATATAAATAGCTGGAAGAATTTTTGTAGCCAAACAAATCTAGAATTTAAAATAATTTTAAATCATTGAGTTAGGCTAATTTTGTTGATTGTAACATTGGAAGGGTTCGGTGATACAAACCAGTGAGGTCGCTGCAATAATTATATTAATAATTTTTATTGACCTCTCGGCAGGTGAACAAAAGCAGCGATCTGGCTCTGCGAATGACCTTTCCCAGCACCAAATTACTTGAGAAAGTCCACACTAATTAATCAGCTGTGTTACTGGTTTTTGTTCACTTCCGGAGTAATGAGCAACAGCACTTAATTTGTTGGTTTCATAAATTATATTATTTTATCTTATCATTTTGGCATATTTTTATAAATTTATTTTACGCCTCTATAATTCGTTTATGCTGGAAATTAATTCAGGGAAACAGATCGAAGAGAAAAATCCTACATGGACAAACTGAAAATGGTCTAACAAATGGCTGTTAGAGTTTAACCCAAGTAAATGTAAAATAATGAAGATGGGTACAGGGAGTAGGAGGGCCAGATACAAGGTACCATTAACGAGATGAAATTATTTAAGAATCAGAGAAAGACATATGGGGTAATATCACGCCAGACCTGTCCCCTGAGGCCCACATCAAGAAGATATCACCAGCAGCATATGCAAGGTTCGTCATCATAAGAACCTCCTTAAGAAACTTGTGTAAGTAATCATTCAGAACCTTTTATATCACATTTGTCAAACTAATTCTGAAGTATGCAGTTCCAGCATGAAGTCCATATCTCGTGAAGCCCAAGACTAAACTGGAGAAGGTTCAAAAGTATGCCACCCGACTAGTACCCGAACTGAATGGTTTGAGCTATGAGGAGAGATTGCGGGATCTAAATCTCACGTCGCTGGAAGACAGAAGAGTTAGGAGAGACATGATCAATCACCACATGCAAGATTCTCAAAGGAATTGATATGGTAATAGAGACAGGCTATTTAACACAAGGGGCACACACACTAGGAGACAGAAATTATGTACATAGATGAGCCATAGACATATTTGAAAGAACTTGTGTAGTGTCAGTAGTTAACAGATGGAATGCTTTGGGAAGTGATGTGGAGGAGGCAGACTCCATACACAGTTTCAAAGGTAGATATGATAAAGCCCAGTAGGCTCAGAAACCAGTTCACCAGTAGAGTGACAGTTGAGAGGCGGGACCAAAAAGCCGAAGCTCAACCCTCGCAAGCATAATTACGTGAGAACATGACAAACTACCAAAATGACACCTTCACACTCGCCTCTTGATAGGACCATTCTTTAACTGATCGACCCAGTGTTCCCAGCACCTTGGGGGCCCAGCAGCACCTGGGGGGCCAGCAGCACCTGCGGCCCCAGCAGCACCTGGGGGGCCAGCAGCACCTGCGGCCCCAGCAGCACCTGCGGCCCCAGCAGCACCTGGGGGGCCCAGCAGCACCTGCGGCCCCAGCAGCACCTGGGGGCCCAGCAGCACCTGCGGCCCCAGCAGCACCTGGGGGGCCCAGCAGCACCTGCGGCCCCAGCAGCACCTGGGGGGCCCAGCAGCACCAGGGGGGCCAGCAGCACCTGCGGCCCCAGCAGCACCTGGGGGGCCCAGCAGCACCTGGGGGGCCCAGCAGCACCTGGGGGGCCAGCAGCACCTGCGGCCCCAGCAGCACCTGGGGGGCCCAGCAGCACCTGGGGGGCCAGCAGCACCTGCGGCCCCAGCAGCACCTGGGGGGCCCAGCAGCACCTGGGGGGCCAGCAGCACCTGGGGGGCCCAGCAGCACCTGGGGGCGCAGCAGCACCTGGGGGCCCAGCAGCACCTGGGGGCGCAGCAGCACCTGGGGCCCCAGCAGCACCTGGGGGCCCAGCAGCACCTGGGGGCCCAGCAGCACCTGGGGGCCCAGCAGCATCAGTAGTGTAAACCGGGCCAATGACCGGCAATTTTTATTTTTTCCCATGCCGGTCATTGGCCCCGGGCCAATAACCGGCAATTTTGATTTTTTCCCATGCCGGTCATTGGCCCCTGGGTTTTTCGAACTTTTTTTCCCCATGCCGGTCATTGGCCCCTGGGTTTTTCGAACTTTTTTTCCCATGCCGGTCATTGGCCCCTGGGTTTTACGAACTGTTTTCACCATGCCGGTCATTGGCCCCTGGGTTTTACGAACTGTTTTCACCATGCCGGTCATTGGCCCCTGGGTTTTACGAACTTTTTTTCTCCATGCCGGTCATTGGCCCCTGCCATTTTCGCTCAAGGGGATTAAACGGCCGCCTTCAGTCATCCCCAAATTTCGTTAGCTTAGTGACCCTGCACAGGCATGTTAAAGGGGATTAAAAAGCCGGTCATTGGCCCCAGGGTTTTCTCGAATTTTCTTTCATGGCCTGACCCATGCACAGGCATAGCCAATGGTCAATGACGTCATCAACTTACCTCGGGATTAAAAGGCCGGCTCCTGGCCCCATCATATTTCGTTACCTGAGCAACCCTGCACAGGCATCGCTAATGGATAATGACGTCACCCCCGTCTTCATTTTCCCTGTATAAGCCCGTTTTCTGTTACAGTGTAATTATTCCCATTTTCGATATTTATAGCAAAGGGGGATTCAAATGCTGCCTTCTGTCAAGCCTAATGTGCAATGGCGTTAATCATTATAAGCTCGTTTTTCTCAATAAGGTATTGCCGTACTGTTTCCCATTGTCTAAGATTACATAATAATAACATAAGAAATGACTTCAAACCCTGTTTACAGAACCAGTATTTACCCAGGTCTTTTTCCTAAATCTAAAACTTATTCCAATTTATGTCCATTGTTTCATGTTCTGTCTAGTGTTGATAATTTTAATAGTCTATTAATATTCCCCCTTTATCATGTCCATTCATTCACAGCTCTATCATGTCACCTCTATTTCTTTTCCTTTCTAGAGAATGTAATTTAAGCTTTGTCAATCTTTCTTCAGAAATTGCTTATTGAGCATAGGGCAAAATAAAAATGAAAACTTACTATCTTTCATTTGTATGAAAACAATCCCCTGCCGGGCGTAGTGACTTCAATGCGATTTCAGTACTTATCCAATATTACTGTATAAACTAACAGTACCCTGCCAGGCATGGTGACTTCAATGCGATTTCAGTACTAATCCAACATTACTGTATAAACTAACAGTCCCCTGCCAGGCATGGTGACTTCAATGAAAAGCAAGCCTCTCATGTTTTGAAATAAAGCCTTCGTTTCTGACGTCATCATCCCTAATGTGGCGCGAGGCGCGCTAAATGCGGATCCCAGGAGGTTCACACATAAGTGTGAACTCTTAATCAGGCTTAATACCTCACCTATACTCTATGCTTCATCAGAGTTGATATTCAGCTACAATAGCTCGTATTTTCGGTCATTGCTTATATTTTCTGTTATTCATAAACCCGATCAAACCTTCCTAACCTAACCTAACCTAACATATTATTTATAACAAACAAATACATTCTACAGAACAGTTTTTGTTGTTGTTTAGTGACATCGTGAAAAGCGAGCTCAGGTATAGGGACAATGTATTGATGGTCATTAGCATATAGGTGTGAAGGTATTACAGTACCTTACTGGTCAACTATGTATGACGTCACCAGACAACCAATGCGCCCTTTGGCGTCCTACTGGCATGTGTATTTAATGTTATTATTCAAAAATGACTAGACTATCCATCCCCACCTAACCTAATCAGAGGTTAAAAAATATACATTTTAATCAACCGTGACTGTAATCATTATTCAGTGATAAGTTCAAACGTATAACAGAAGCCCAAATGTCGTACTGCAATTTAAGCAGAATCGTACATCTGGCAGCATAGCAGGTGAGCTGAACATAAGAATAAAGGTAACTGCAGAGGTCCTATTGGCCCATACGAGGCAGCTCCTATATATTTCCACCCAATCTCATTCATGTCCACCCTATGCTTAAAACAACCAAGGGATCCCACTTAAAGTATTAGTTTACAATAATAGTTTTAATAAATAGCTCTTATTCTAGTTTTATACACAACAGCAATTATGAAACCCTATAGCTAGATATTCTACTATAATCCACAAGTAGTTACCACACATCTGGCAGTACAGCGGATTAGTGGCTGTGTTCATAGGCTAGTCAACTGTCCTCACATCCATCAAATAGATATCCAAATGTCGCACCTCAATTCATCCATCTAGCAACTCAGCTGGATGTTAGCCACTATATTCATAGGCTAATCATTTCTACACCTCAAAAAATCCTAGTCTTGCTACGCAAATCAGCTAACTTGTTTCTAAACCAACACTCACAAATACAATCATGCATACCTACACATACTTCAAAACCTATGCATTCATAGAGAATAGCCTAGTTTTTTTCCACCATTTCCCCATTAATCAGATGTAATTTATGCCATACACACAGAAAATACAGCATTTACACACCAAATATGCCATTTATGCATAAAATATATTATTTACACTCAAAATATACCATCACATAAAAAAATATGAGATTTTCATACAAAATATGTCAGTTGCAAACAAAAATATACCATTTACACAATATTGCATGTACACTCAGAGTATGACATTTACACAAAGTACGGTATTTTGCACAAATATATCAAAATGCTTATGCATTTAGACAATCAAAAATGCGCTTTAACTAAAATTACACAATTTCACAAACGTAATTTTCACAAATTACCCACACATTGTCTCATAAACCAAAATACACTTACACCATGAAGATCTATTTTATCAAATTACAGAGCTTACACAAAATACACAATTTTCACACACAAATACAGTTGCACCAGTTCCACTTCAACAAATTAAAAACACAACTTGCATAAATGCACTATTATCACAAAAATTATTATAAAACATGGACATTTATTACACAGTTTGTGTAATTATTTTACATCTTTGCACAATTAATACAAGAAAACTTGCTATATAATTACTCAGCTTGCACAATGACAATCAATACGCAAAGGTATAAATAAACAATTCGTCCATATGCAATTACACATCATGCGCAATTAATACACAACTTATGCAATATTACACATCTTTCATAATTATTGCACACAACTTGCACAAATGCATATCTAGCACAAATACGTACAATACATAACTACCCCAAATATGAAAATACACAACTAGCATAAATACACGATTTACACAAATACAATTGCGACATTTACACAACTTGCTCAAAAATATAATCAATACACAACTTACCAAAATATGAACAATACATAACTAGCACATATTCATTAAATACACAACTATGCAATTTCCGCAAATGCACATACAAAAACATATACAATTAATACATACAACTTTCACAAAACAATACACAATTTATAGAAATATAATCAATACATAATTTCAATAATCATACAACTTATGCAAAATACATAATCTGCACAATTAATACACAAGTATATTAATTGTGCTATATATGTACAAACACAACCAACTGGGTCAAACAATACACAATTTGCATGATATTTTTCTGGGTATATTTAGGACATTAATTATAATATGCTAAGTTTAACCAACTCCCCAAAAGTCAGAATTTCACATATAAAAATGGTTCATATAACTTCCGATAAGCTCAATATATAACACATTCTTTTTCCATTAAGATATCAACATTATTAGTGCTAAACTATTCATCTAACATATGTCCACTATTTTTATGTCTTATTAATACCTTGTTACATTCTCTCCAATCAGACCACCATATTTAAGTATTTATTCAAACCATCTAACAGACATATTTGTTCTAGCCTTAGTTATGTTAGGGCAGGTGGGGTTAGGTGGAGTCAGTATTTTCTATGATAATTTTAGACAAATTTGCTATATCTTATCAAAATGCATCTTGTTAAAACTTAAATTATCTAAATCTATCAAAAATATACTTATACTACGCAAATTTGACTAAATTCAACCTAGCTAAACTAACTAAATATGAGCATCCCATATCCTCACATACAAGCCTATGTCGCCTCTGTCCATACATTATATGAGTCTGCCATATAGCACGAACCCCAAATAGGAAAATTTACACTATTTCTTAAACATACTAGTTCATTACCCTAAGATATTATATATGTCCTTCCCTACAGGACCTCACATAACCTGACCTAGCATATCCAACCCTGGATTTGTTAAAGTTTGCGAAATTTATGCTATGCCACCTAAATTTCACCAAATTTTAGGCAATTTCCACCAAATATACCCAAATGTTGCGTAGCATAGCACTGCCAAAGCCCATTTTCTCCTATTCCATACTACCCTACACAACCTCACCTAACCTGACCTAGCATATCCAAACCTGGATTTGGTTAAAGTCTGCGAAATTTATGCTATGCCACCTAAATTTGACCAAATATACCCAAATGTTTCATATCACAGCACTGCCAAAGCACATTTTTACCTACATTTTCTCCTATTCCATCCTACCCTATGCAACCTTACCTAACCTATCCTACCATATCCAAACCTAGATTTGGTTAAAGTCTGTGAAATTTAAGCTATCCCACCTAAATTCTATCTAATTTAAGGCAATTCCCACCAAATATATCCAAATGTTCTGTATCACAGCACTGCCAAAGCCCATTTTTACCTACATTTTCTCCTATTCCATCCTACCCTACGCAACCGTACCTAACCTATCCTAGCATATCCAAACCTAGATTTGGTTAAAGTCGGCGAAATTTAAGCTATCCCACCTAAATTCTATCTAATTTAAGGCAATTCCCACCAAATATATCCAAATGTTCTGTATCACAGCACTGCCAAAGCCCATTTTTACCTACATTTTCTCCTATTCCATCCCACCCTACGCAACCTTACCTAACCTATCCTAGCATATCCAAACCTAGATTTGGTTAAAGTCGGCGAAATTTAAGCTATCCCACCTAAATTCTATCTAATTTAAGGCAATTCCCACCAAATATATCCAAATGTTCTGTATCACAGCACTGCCAAAGCCCATTTTTACCTACATTTTCTCCAATTCCATCCTACCCTACGCAACCTTACCTAACCTATCCTAGCATATCCAAACCTAGATTTGGTTAAAGTCGGCGAAATTTAAGTTATCCCATATAAATTTGACCTAATTTAAGACAATTTCCACCAAATATACCCAAAAATGTTTTGGAACATAGCACGGCCAAAGCTCATTTTAGCTGAGTTTTCACCTATTCCAACCTGCCCTAGACAACCCTACCCATCCTCTCCTGGCATATCCAAAGTCAGATTTGATTATAGTTTGCAAAATTTATGCCTTTCCCACCTAAATTGTACCTTAATTTATGCCAATTTCCACCGAATATACCCAAATGTTTTGTATCTTAGCATGGTCAAAGTTCATTTCACCCAAGTTTTCACCTATTCCATCTTACCTCACACAGCCTCACCTAACCTGACCTAGCATATCCCAAGCTAGATTTGATTAGAGTTCGTGAAATTTATGCTTACTCACCTAAATTCAACATAATTTAAGACAATTTCTACCCAAAATGATTTGTTACATAGCTCAGCCAAAGACCATTTACCCGAGTTTTAACACATTCCAACCTACCCTACATAGCCTTACCTATCCTTGACCTAGCAGATTTGATTAAAGTTGGGGAAATCTAAGCTATCGCCATCAAATTGGAGACAATTCCCACCAAATACGCCTAAATGTTGTGTATCATAGCACAGCCAAAACCCATTTTACCCACATTTTCATCCATTCCATCTAAACCTGGACCTAGCCTCTGATACACAACATTTAGGCGTATTTGGTGGGAATTGTCTCCAATTTGATGGCGATAGCTTAGATTTCCCCAACTTTAATCAAATCTGCTAGGTCAAGGATAGGTAAGGCTATGTAGGGTAGGTTGGAATGTGTTAAAACTCGGGTAAATGGTCTTTGGCTGAGCTATGTAACAAATCATTTTGGGTAGAAATTGTCTTAAATTATGTTGAATTTAGGTGAGTAAGCATAAATTTCACGAACTCTAATCAAATCTAGCTTGGGATATGCTAGGTCAGGTTAGGTGAGGCTGTGTGAGGTAAGATGGAATAGGTGAAAACTTGGGTGAAATGAACTTTGACCATGCTAAGATACAAAACATTTGGGTATATTCGGTGGAAATTGGCATAAATTAAGGTACAATTTAGGTGGGAAAGGCATAAATTTTGCAAACTATAATCAAATCTGACTTTGGATATGCCAGGAGAGGATGGGTAGGGTTGTCTAGGGCAGGTTGGAATAGGTGAAAACTCAGCTAAAATGAGCTTTGGCCGTGCTATGTTCCAAAACATTTTTGGGTATATTTGGTGGAAATTGTCTTAAATTAGGTCAAATTTATATGGGATAACTTAAATTTCGCCGACTTTAACCAAATCTAGGTTTGGATATGCTAGGATAGGTTAGGTAAGGTTGCGTAGGGTAGGATGGAATTGGAGAAAATGTAGGTAAAAATGGGCTTTGGCAGTGCTGTGATACAGAACATTTGGATATATTTGGTGGGAATTGCCTTAAATTAGATAGAATTTAGGTGGGATAGCTTAAATTTCGCCGACTTTAACCAAATCTAGGTTTGGATATGCTAGGATAGGTTAGGTAAGGTTGCGTAGGGTAGGATGGAATAGGAGAAAATGTAGGTAAAAATGGGCTTTGGCAGTGCTGTGATACAGAACATTTGGATATATTTGGTGGGAATTGCCTTAAATTAGATAGAATTTAGGTGGGATAGCTTAAATTTCGCCGACTTTAACCAAATCTAGGTTTGGATATGGTAGGATAGGTTAGGTAAGGTTGCATAGGGTAGGATGGAATAGGAGAAAATGTAGGTAAAAATGGGCTTTGGCAGTGCTGTGATATGAAACATTTGGGTATATTTGGTCAAATTTAGGTGGCATAGCATAAATTTCGCAGACTTTAACCAAATCCAGGTTTGGATATGCTAGGTCAGGTTAGGTGAGGTTGTGTAGGGTAGTATGGAATAGGAGAAAATGGGCTTTGGCAGTGCTATGCTACGCAACATTTGGGTATATTTGGTGGAAATTGCCTAAAATTTGGTGAAATTTAGGTGGCATAGCATAAATTTCGCAAACTTTAACAAATCCAGGGTTGGATATGCTAGGTCAGGTTATGTGAGGTCCTGTAGGGAAGGACATATATAATATCTTAGGGTAATGAACTAGTATGTTTAAGAAATAGTGTAAATTTTCCTATTTGGGGTTCGTGCTATATGGCAGACTCATATAATGTATGGACAGAGGCGACATAGGCTTGTATGTGAGGATATGGGATGCACATATTTAGTTAGTTTAGCTAGGTTGAATTTAGTCAAATTTGCGTAGTATAAGTATATTTTTGATAGATTTAGATGAATTTAAGTTTTAACAAGATGCATTTTGATAAGATATAGCAAATTTGTCTAAAATTATCATAGAAAATACTGACTCCACCTAACCCCACCTGCCCTAACATAACTAAGGCTAGAACAAATATGTCTGTTAGATGGTTTGAATAAATACTTAAATATGGTGGTCTGATTGGAGAGAATGTAACAAGGTATTAATAAGACATAAAAATAGTGGACATATGTTAGATGAATAGTTTAGCACTAATAATGTTGATATCTTAATGGAAAAAGAATGTGTTATATATTGAGCTTATCGGAAGTTATATGAACCATTTTTATATGTGAAATTCTGACTTTTGGGGAGTTGGTTAAACTTAGCATATTATAATTAATGTCCTAAATATACCCAGAAAAATATCATGCAAATTGTGTATTGTTTGACCCAGTTGGTTGTGTTTGTACATATATAGCACAATTAATATACTTGTGTATTAATTGTGCAGATTATGTATTTTGCATAAGTTGTATGATTATTGAAATTATGTATTGATTATATTTCTATAAATTGTGTATTGTTTTGTGAAAGTTGTATGTATTAATTGTATATGTTTTTGTATGTGCATTTGCGGAAATTGCATAGTTGTGTATTTAATGAATATGTGCTAGTTATGTATTGTTCATATTTTGGTAAGTTGTGTATTGATTATATTTTTGAGCAAGTTGTGTAAATGTCGCAATTGTATTTGTGTAAATCGTGTATTTATGCTAGTTGTGTATTTTCATATTTGGGGTAGTTATGTATTGTACGTATTTGTGCTAGATATGCATTTGTGCAAGTTGTGTGCAATAATTATGAAAGATGTGTAATATTGCATAAGTTGTGTATTAATTGCGCATGATGTGTAATTGCATATGGACGAATTGTTTATTTATACCTTTGCGTATTGATTGTCATTGTGCAAGCTGAGTAATTATATAGCAAGTTTTCTTGTATTAATTGTGCAAAGATGTAAAATAATTACACAAACTGTGTAATAAATGTCCATGTTTTATAATAATTTTTGTGATAATAGTGCATTTATGCAAGTTGTGTTTTTAATTTGTTGAAGTGGAACTGGTGCAACTGTATTTGTGTGTGAAAATTGTGTATTTTGTGTAAGCTCTGTAATTTGATAAAATAGATCTTCATGGTGTAAGTGTATTTTGGTTTATGAGACAATGTGTGGGTAATTTGTGAAAATTACGTTTGTGAAATTGTGTAATTTTAGTTAAAGCGCATTTTTGATTGTCTAAATGCATAAGCATTTTGATATATTTGTGCAAAATACCGTACTTTGTGTAAATGTCATACTCTGAGTGTACATGCAATATTGTGTAAATGGTATATTTTTGTTTGCAACTGACATATTTTGTATGAAAATCTCATATTTTTTTATGTGATGGTATATTTTGAGTGTAAATAATATATTTTATGCATAAATGGCATATTTGGTGTGTAAATGCTGTATTTTCTGTGTGTATGGCATAAATTACATCTGATTAATGGGGAAATGGTGGCAAAAAACTAGGCTATTCTCTATGAATGCATAGGTTTTGAAGTATGTGTAGGTATGCATGATTGTATTTGTGAGTGTTGGTTTAGAAACAAGTTAGCTGATTTGCGTAGCAAGACTAGGATTTTTTGAGGTGTAGAAATGATTAGCCTATGAATATAGTGGCTAACATCCAGCTGAGTTGCTAGATGGATGAATTGAGGTGCGACATTTGGATATCTATTTGATGGATGTGAGGACAGTTGACTAGCCTATGAACACAGCCACTAATCCGCTGTACTGCCAGATGTGTGGTAACTACTTGTGGATTATAGTAGAATATCTAGCTATAGGGTTTCATAATTGCTGTTGTGTATAAAACTAGAATAAGAGCTATTTATTAAAACTATTATTGTAAACTAATACTTTAAGTGGGATCCCTTGGTTGTTTTAAGCATAGGGTGGACATGAATGAGATTGGGTGGAAATATATAGGAGCTGCCTCGTATGGGCCAATAGGACCTCTGCAGTCACCTTTATTCTTATGTTCAGCTCACCTGCTATGCTGCCAGATGTACGATTCTGCTTAAATTGCAGTACGACATTTGGGCTTCTGTTATACGTTTGAACTTATCACTGAATAATGATTACAGTCACGGTTGATTAAAATGTATATTTTTTAACCTCTGATTAGGTTAGGTGGGGATGGATAGTCTAGTCATTTTTGAATAATAACATTAAATACACATGCCAGTAGGACGCCAAAGGGCGCATTGGTTGTCTGGTGACGTCATACATAGTTGACCAGTAAGGTACTGTAATACCTTCACACCTATATGCTAATGACCATCAATACATTGTCCCTATACCTGAGCTCGCTTTTCACGATGTCACTAAACAACAACAAAAACTGTTCTGTAGAATGTATTTGTTTGTTATAAATGATATGTTAGGTTAGGTTAGGTTAGGAAGGTTTGATCGGGTTTATGAATAACAGAAAATATAAGCAATGACCGAAAATACGAGCTATTGTAGCTGAATATCAACTCTGATGAAGCATAGAGTATAGGTGAGGTATTAAGCCTGATTAAGAGTTCACACTTATGTGTGAACCTCCTGGGATCCGCATTTAGCGCGCCTCGCGCCACATTAGGGATGATGACGTCAGAAACGAAGGCTTTATTTCAAAACATGAGAGGCTTGCTTTTCATTGAAGTCACCATGCCTGGCAGGGGACTGTTAGTTTATACAGTAATGTTGGATTAGTACTGAAATCGCATTGAAGTCACCATGCCTGGCAGGGTACTGTTAGTTTATACAGTAATATTGGATAAGTACTGAAATCGCATTGAAGTCACTACGCCCGGCAGGGGATTGTTTTCATACAAATGAAAGATAGTAAGTTTTCATTTTTATTTTGCCCTATGCTCAATAAGCAATTTCTGAAGAAAGATTGACAAAGCTTAAATTACATTCTCTAGAAAGGAAAAGAAATAGAGGTGACATGATAGAGCTGTGAATGAATGGACATGATAAAGGGGGAATATTAATAGACTATTAAAATTATCAACACTAGACAGAACATGAAACAATGGACATAAATTGGAATAAGTTTTAGATTTAGGAAAAAGACCTGGGTAAATACTGGTTCTGTAAACAGGGTTTGAAGTCATTTCTTATGTTATTATTATGTAATCTTAGACAATGGGAAACAGTACGGCAATACCTTATTGAGAAAAACGAGCTTATAATGATTAACGCCATGGCACATTAGGCTTGACAGAAGGCAGCATTTGAATCCCCCTTTGCTATAAATATCGAAAATGGGAATAATTACACTAACAGAAAACGGGCTTATACAGGGAAAATGAAGACGGGGGTGACGTCATTATCCATTAGCGATGCCTGTGCAGGGTTGCTCAGGTAACGAAATATGATGGGGCCAGGAGCCGGCCTTTTAATCCCGAGGTAAGTTGATGACGTCATTGACCATTGGCTATGCCTGTGCATGGGTCAGGCCATGAAAGAAAATTCGAGAAAACCCTGGGGCCAATGACCGGCTTTTTAATCCCCTTTAACATGCCTGTGCAGGGTCACTAAGCTAACGAAATTTGGGGATGACTGAAGGCGGCCGTTTAATCCCCTTGAGCGAAAATGGCAGGGGCCAATGACCGGCATGGAGAAAAAAAGTTCGTAAAACCCAGGGGCCAATGACCGGCATGGTGAAAACAGTTCGTAAAACCCAGGGGCCAATGACCGGCATGGTGAAAACAGTTCGTAAAACCCAGGGGCCAATGACCGGCATGGGGAAAAAAGTTCGAAAAACCCAGGGGCCAATGACCGGCATGGGGAAAAAAAGTTCGAAAAACCCAGGGGCCAATGACCGGCATGGGAAAAAATCAAAATTGCCGGTCATTGGCCCGGTTTACACTACTAGCATCTGGGGCCCCAGCAGCACCTGGGGTCCCAGCAGCATTTGGGGGCCCAGCAGCACCTGGGGGCCGAGCAGTACCTGGGGGCCCAGCAGCACCTGGGGGCCCAGCAGCACCTGGGGTCCCAGCAGCACCTTGGGGCCCAGCAGCACCTGGGGCCCCAGCAGCACCTGGGGGCCCAGCAGCACCTGGGATCCCAGCAGCACCTGGGGGCTCAGCAGCACCTGGGGTCCCAGCAGCACCTGGGGGTCAAGCAGCACCTGGGGTCCCAGCAGCACCTGGGGGCCCAGCAGCACCTGCGGGCCCAGCAGCACCTGGGGGCCCAGCAGCACCTGCGGCCCCAGCAGCACCTGGGGGCGCAGCATCACCTGGGGGCCCAGCAGCACCTGGGGTCCCAGCAGCACCTGGGGGTCCAGCAGCACCTGGGGGCCCAGCAGCACCTGCGGCCCCAGCAGCACCTGGGGGCGCAGCAGCACCTGGGGTCCCAGCAGCACCTGGGGGTCCAGCAGCACCAGGGGGCCCAGCAGCACCTGGGGGCCCAGCAGCACCTGGGGTCCCAGCAGCACCTGGGAGTCCAACAGCACCAGGGGGCCCAGCAGCACCTGGGGGCCCAGCAGCACCTGGGGGCCCAGCAGCACCTGGGGGCGCAGCAGCACCTGGGGGCCCAGCAGCACCTGGGGGCACAGCACCACCTGGGGGCCCAGCAGCACCTGGGGGCGCAGCAGCACCTGGGGGCGCAGCAGCACCTGGGGGCCCAGCAGCACCTGGGGACCCAGCAGCACCTGGGGGCGCAGCAGCACCTAGGGGCCCAGCAGCACCAGGGGGCCCAGCAGCACCTGCGGCCCCAGCAGCACCAGGGGCCCCAGCAGCACCTGGGGGCCCAGCAGCACCTGGGGGCTTATCAGCACCTGGGGGCCCAGCAGCACCTGGGGGCCCAGCAGCACCTGGGGGCCCAGCAGCACCTGCGGACCCAGCAGCACCTGGGGGCCCAGCAGCACCTGGGGGCCCAGCAGCACCTGGGGGCCCAGCAGCACCTGCGGCCCCAGCAGCACCTGGGGGCCTAGCAGCACCTGGGGGCCCAGCAGCACCTGGGGGCGCAGCAGCAGCTGGGGGCCCAGCAGCACCTGCGGCCCCAGCAGCACCTGGGGGCCCAGCAGCAGCTGGGGGCACAGCAGCACCTGGGGGCGCAGCAGCAGCTGGGGGCCCAGCAGCACCTGGGGGCCCAGCAGCACCTGGGGGCCCAGCAGCACCTGGGGGCCCAGCAGCACCTGCGGCCCCAGCAGCACCTGGGGGCCCAGCAGCACCTGGGGGCCCAGCAGCACCTGGGGGCCCAGCAGCACCTGGGGGGCCAGCAGCACCTGCGGCCCCAGCAGCACCTGGGGGCCCAGCAGCACCTGGGGGCACAGCAGCACCTGGGGGAGCAGCAGCAGCTGGGGGCGCAGCAGCACCTGGGGGCGCAGCAGCACCTGGGGGCGCAGCAGCACCTGGGGGCCCAGCAGCACCTGGGGGCCCAGCAGCACCTGGGGGCGCAGCAGCAGCTGGGGGGCGCAGCAGCACCTGAGGGGCCCAGCAGCACCTGAGGGGCCCAGCAGCACCTTGGGGCGCAGCAGCACCTGGGGGCCCAGCAGCACCTGGGGGCCCAGCAGCACCGGGGGGCCCAGCAGCACCTGGGGACCCAGCAGCATCTGGGGGCCCAGCAGCACCTGGGGGCCCAGCAGCACCTGGGGGCCCAGCAGCACCTGGGGGCCCAGCAGCACCTGGGGGCCCAGCAGCACCTGGGGCCCAGCAGCACTTGGGTGCCCAGCAGCACCTGGGGGCCCAGCAGCACCTGGGGGCCCAGCAGCACCTGGGGGCGCAGCAGCACCTGGGGGCGCAGCAGCACCTAGGGGCCCAGCAGCACCTGGGGGCGCAGCAGCACCTGGGGGCCCAGCAGCACCTGGGGGCGCAGCAGCACCTGGGGGCGCCGCAGCACCTGGGGGCCCAGCAGCAACTGGGGGCCCAGCAGCTGCTGGGGGCGCAGCAGCACCTGGGGTGCCCAGCAGCACCTGGGGGCGCAGCAGCACCTGGGGGCCCAGCAGCACCTGGGGGCGCAGCAGCACCTGGGGCCCCAGCAGCACCTGGGGGCGCAGCAGCACCTAGGGGCCCAGCAGCACCTGGGGGCCCAGCAGCACCTGGGGGCCCAGCAGCACCTGGGGGCGCAGCAGCACCTGGGGGCCCAGCAGCACCTGTGGGCGCAGCAGCACCTGGGGGCGCCGCAGCACCTGGGGGCACAGCAGCACCTGGGGGCCCAGCAGCACCTGCGGCCCCAGCAGCACCTGGTGGCGCAGCAGCACCTGGGGGCGCCGCAGCACCTGGGGGCCCAGCAGCACCCGGGGGCGCAGCAGCACCTGGGGCCCTAGCAGCACCTGGGGGCGCCGCAGCACCTGGGGGCCCAGCAGCTCCTGGGGGCGCAGCAGCACCTGGGGGCCCAGCAGCACCTGGGGGCCCAGCAGCACCTGGGGGCCCAGCAGCACCTGGGGCCCCAGCAGCACCTGGGGGCCCAGCAGCACCTGGGGGCCCAGCAGCACCTGGGGGCCCAGCAGCACCTGGGGTCCCAGCAGCACCTGGGGGCCCAGCAGCACCTGGGGGCCCAGCAGCACCTGGGGTCCCAGCAGCACCTGGGGGCCCAGCAGCACCTGGGGCCCCAGCAGCACCTGGGGCCCCAGCAGCACCTAGGGCCCCAGCAGCCCCTGGGGGCCCAGCAGCACCTGGGGGCCCAGCAGCACCTGGGGGCGCAGCAGGACCTTGGGGCCCAGCAGCACCTGAGGCCCCAGCAGCACCTGTGGGCCCAGCAGCACCTGGGGTCCCAGCAGCACCTGGGGCCCCAGCAGCACCTGGGGGCCCAGCAGCACCTGGGGGCACAGCAGCACCTGGGGCCCCAGCAGCACCTGGGGCCCCAGCAGCACCTGGGGGCCCAGCAGCACCTGGGGGCACAGCAGCACCTGGGGCCCCAGCAGCACCTGGGGGCCCAGCAGCACCTGGGGGCCCAGCAGCACCTGGGGGCCCAGCAGCACCTGGGGCCCCAGCAGCACCTGGGGGCCCAGCAGCACCTGGGGGCACAGCAGCACCTGGGGCCACAGCAGCACCTGGGGCCCCAGCAGCACCTGGGGGCCCAGCAGCACCTGGGGGCACAGCAGCACCTGGGGCCCCAGCAGCACCTGGGGGCCCAGCAGCACCTGGGGGCCCAGCAGCACCTGGGGGCCAAGCAGCACCAGGGGGCCCAACAGCACCTGGGGGCACAGCAGCACCTGGGGCCCCAGCAGCACCTGGGGGGCCCAGCAGCACCTGGGGGCGCAGCAGCACCTGGGGGGCCCAGCAGCACCTGGGGGCGCAGCAGCACCTGGGGCCCCAGCAGCACCTGGGGGCCCAGCAGCACCTGGGGGCCCAGCAGCATCTGGGGTCCCAGCAGCACCTGGGGTCCCAGCAGCACCTGAAGGCCCAGCAGCACCTGGGGGCCCAGCAGTACCTGGGGGCCCAGCAGCACCTGGGGGCCCAGCAGCACCTGGGGTCCCAACAGCACCTGGGGGCCCAGCAGCACCTGGGGTCCCAGCAGCACCTGGGGGCCCAGCAGCACCTGGGGGCCCAGCAGCACCTGGGGGCCCAGCAGCACCTGGGGTCCCAGCAGCACCTGGGGGCCCAGCAGCACCTGGGGGCCCAGCAGCACCTGGGGGCCCAGCAGCACCTGGGGTCCCAGCAGCACCTGGGGGCCCAGCAGCACCTGGGGCCCCAGCAGCACCTGGGGCCCCAGCAGCACCTAGGGCCCCAGCAGCCCCTGGGGGCCCAGCAGCACCTGGGGGCCCAGCAGCACCTGGGGGCGCAGCAGGACCTTGGGGCCCAGCAGCACCTGAGGCCCCAGCAGCACCTGTGGGCCCAGCAGCACCTGGGGTCCCAGCAGCACCTGGGGCCCCAGCAGCACCTGGGGGCCCAGCAGCACCTGGGGGCACAGCAGCACCTGGGGCCCCAGCAGCACCTGGGGCCCCAGCAGCACCTGGGGGCCCAGCAGCACCTGGGGGCCCAGCAGCACCTGGGGCCCCAGCAGCACCTGGGGGCCCAGCAGCACCTGGGGGCCCAGCAGCACCTGGGGGCCCAGCAGCACCTGGGGCCCCAGCAGCACCTGGGGGCCCAGCAGCACCTGGGGGCACAGCAGCACCTGGGGCCACAGCAGCACCTGGGGCCCCAGCAGCACCTGGGGGCCCAGCAGCACCTGGGGGCACAGCAGCACCTGGGGCCCCAGCAGCACCTGGGGGCCCAGCAGCACCTGGGGGCCCAGCAGCACCTGGGGGCCAAGCAGCACCAGGGGGCCCAACAGCACCTGGGGGCACAGCAGCACCTGGGGCCCCAGCAGCACCTGGGGGGCCCAGCAGCACCTGGGGGCGCAGCAGCACCTGGGGGGCCCAGCAGCACCTGGGGGCGCAGCAGCACCTGGGGCCCCAGCAGCACCTGGGGGCCCAGCAGCACCTGGGGGCCCAGCAGCATCTGGGGCCCCAGCAGCACCTGGGGTCCCAGCAGCACCTGAAGGCCCAGCAGCACCTGGGGGCCCAGCAGTACCTGGGGGCCCAGCAGCACCTGGGGGCCCAGCAGCACCTGGGGTCCCAACAGCACCTGGGGGCCCAGCAGCACCTGGGGTCCCAGCAGCACCTGGGGGCCCAGCAGCACCTGGGGCCCCAGCAGCACCTGGGGCCCCATCAACACCTGGGGCCCCAGCAGCACCTGGGGTCCCAGCAGCACCTGGGGTCCCAGCAGCACCTGGGGGCCCAGCAGCACCTGGGGGCCCAGCAGCACCTGGGGGCGCAGCAGCACCTTGGGGCCCAGCAGCACCTGGGGCCCCAGCAGCACCTGGGGGCCCAGCAGCACCTGGGGTCCCAGCAGCACCTGGGGGCCCAGCAGCACCTGGGGTCCCAGCAGCACCTGGGGGTCCAGCAGCACCTGGGGTCCCAGCAGCACCTGGGGGCCCAGCAGCACCTGCGGGCCCAGCAGCACCTGCGGGCCCAGCAGCACCTGGGGGCCCAGCAGCACCTGCGGCCCCAGCAGCACCTGGGGGCGCAGCATCACCTGGGGGCCCAGCAGGACCTGGGGTCCCAGCAGCACCTGGGGGTCCAGCAGCACCTGGGGGCCCAGCAGCACCTGCGGACCCAGCAGCACCTGGGGGCGCAGCAGCACCTGGGGTCCCAGCAGCACCTGGGGGTCCAGCAGCACCAGGGGGCCCAGCAGCACCTGGGGGCCCAGCAGCACCTGGGGTCCCAGCAGCACCTGCATGGGGGTCCAGCAGCACCAGGGGGCCCAGCAGCACCTGGGGGTCCAACAGCACCATTGGGCCCAGCAGGACCTCGGGGCCCAGCAGCACCTGGGGGCCCAGCAGCACCTGGGGGCGCAGCAGCACCTGGGGGCCCAGCAGCACCTGGGGGCACAGCAGCACCTGGGGGCCCAGCAGCACCTGGGGGCGCAGCAGCACCTGGGGGCGCAGCAGCACCTGGGGGCCCAGCAGCACCTGGGGGCCCAGCAGCACCTGGGGGCGCAGCAGCACCTGGGGGCCCAGCAGCACCTGGGGGCACAGCAGCACCTGCGGCCCCAGCAGCACCAGGGGCCCCAGCAGCACCTGGGAGCCCAGCAGCACCTGGGGGCCCATCAGCACCTGGGGGCCCAGCAGCACCTGGGGGCCCAGCAGCACCTGGGGGCCCAGCAGCACCTGCGGACCCAGCAGCACCTGGGGGCCCAGCAGCACCTGGGGGCCCAGCAGCACCTGGGGGCCCAGCAGCACCTGCGGCCCCAGCAGCACCTGGGGGCCCAGCAGCACCTGGGGGCCCAGCAGCACCTGCGGCCCCAGCAGCACCTGGGGGCCCAGCAGCACCTGGGGGCACAGCAGCACCTGGGGGCGCAGCAGCAGCTGGGGGCCCAGCAGCACCTGGGGGCCCAGCAGCACCTACGGCCCCAGCAGCACCTGGGGGCCCAGCAGCACCTGGGGGCCCCGCAGCACCTGCGGCCCCAGCAGCACCTGGGGGCCCAGCAGCACCTGGGGGCCCAGCAGCACCTGGGGGCCTAGCAGCACCTTGGGGGCCCAGCAGCACCTGGGGGCCCAGCAGCACCTGGGGGCCCAGCAACACCTGGGGGCCCAGCAGCACCTGCGGCCCCAGCAGCACCTGGGGGCCCAGCAGCACCTGGGGGCCCAGCAGCACCTGGGGGCCCAGCAGCACCTGCGGCCCCAGCAGCACCTGGGGGCCCAGCAGCACCTGGGGGCACAGCAGCACCTGGGGGAGCAGCAGCAGCTGGGGGCGCAGCAGCACCTGGGGGCGCAGCAGCACCTGGGGGCGCAGCAGCACCTGTGGTGCCCAGCAGCACCTGGGGGCGCAGCAGCACCTGGGGGCCCAGCAGCACCTGGGGGCGCAGCAGCACCTGGGGGCCCAGCAGCACCTAGGGGCCCAGCAGCACCTGGGGGCCCAGCAGCACCTGGGGGCGCAGCAGCACCTGGGGGCCCAGCAGCACCTCGGGGCGCAGCAGCACCTGGGGGCGCCGCAGCACCTGGGGGCACAGCAGCACCTGGGGGCCCAGCAGCACCTGCGGCCCCAGCAGCACCTGGGGGCGCAGCAGCACCTGGGGGCGCCGCAGCACCTGGGGGCCCAGCAGCACCTGGGGGCGCAGCAGCACCTGGGGCCCTAGCAGCACCTGGGGGCGCAGCAGCACCTGGGGGCGCAGCAGCACCTGGGGGCGCCGCAGCACCTGGGGGCCCAGCAGCTCCTGGGGGCGCAGCAGCACCTGGGGGCCCAGCAGCACCTGGGGGCCCACCAGCACCTGGGGACCCAGCAGCACTTGGGGGCTCAATTTCCGGGTGATACACCGGGGAAAATATGTCGGGCAAGGCTTACCATGAAGGGAAAGCTCTCAGCCTGCCAGCACGAGTCAAAATGAGTGTGCTCCTGTACCCACCTACGAAAAGAAAGAAAGAAAGAAAGAGAGAGACAGATAGAAAGAGACAAAGAGAAAGAGAGAGAGAGAGAAAGAGAGAGAGAGAGAGAGAGAGAGAGAGAGAGAGAGAGAGAGAGAGAGAGAGAGAGAGAGAGAGAGAGAGAGAGAGAGAGAGAGAGAGAGAGACAGACAGACAGACAGACAGACAGACAGACATATATATATATATAGAGAGAGAGAGAAAGAGACATATATATATATATATATATATATATATATATATATATATATATATATATATATATATATATATATATATATACATATATATATATATTATTAAATATGACCGAAAAAGTAAGATTAATAATTCTAACACGAATTTTCTCAATCTTTCGTACATTTCGTTTCACTGTTGGAGGTAAATCAAAAATCAATTCTCCAAAATTCATTTTTTTTACCTGTTTTTCTAGCAGGTCCTAGTCAATAACGGCTTCTCCAATGGTTTCGTCGAAGATATCATAAGAAGGAAAGTGAAAAGCCATGCAACCTCTGAAGAGACAACTAACACAACACCTATACCCCCTATTAGACTATTTTACAGGAACTTCTTTTCCACAGCTCATAAAACGGAGGAAAGGGTCCTGAAAGATATTGTTAATAGAAACGTTATCCCTACAGACAAAAATCAGAGGATACAACTGACGATTTACTATAAAACCAGAAAAACGGCCAGCCTACTCATGAGAAACTCTCCAGACACAAAACAGAACGCTTTAAAAGAGACTAACGTCGTCTATGCCTTCAAATGCCCTCTTGGGGACTGTAAGCTTCAAAAAACCCAGTATATAGGCAAGACAACAACATCTCTTTCTAGGCGTTTAACGATGCATAAGCAACAGGGCTCCATTAAGGAACATATAATCTCTTCCCACAACCAAACCATCGCCAGAGAAATCCTAGTAAACAACACAGAAATCATCGATAGATACAGCGATAGCAGGCGGCTTGACGTTTGCGAGGCACTACACATCAAGAAGTCAACACCAGCAATCAACAGCCAATTATTGCACAACTATATTCTACCCACCTCAAGACTCCGCTCCAATATAGAAGCATCAAGAAATATGGACCAATAGGCTTTCTACAAACACTTCGATTCAATATCCATTGTTTCGTGTTCTGTCTTGTGGTGATGAAATTAATACCCTATTAATACTCTTGTTCTGTCTTGTGTTGATGAAATTAATTCCCTATTAATACCACATCTTGTTCTGTCTTGTGTTAATGCCACATCACCACCTCACTCTAATGTAGATATAAAATCGGAGATGCCAAAGTTCTATTCAGTTGTGTATTTGTGAACTAAAGTCTTTGAAAATGTAATAAGTTTTACGAAACGCGCTCGTGTCGCGTCAGACTAGAAATAAAAATGAATTTTGGAGAATTGATTTTTGATTTACCTCCAACAGTGAAACGAAATGTACGAAAGATTGAGAAAATTCGTGTTAGAATTATTAATCTTACTTTTTCGGTCATATTTAATAATATATGTCTACAGGAAAGACTGCTACCAAAATATACTAATATATATATATATATATATATATATATATATATATATATATATATATATATATATATATATATATACAGAGAGAGAGAGAGAGAGAGAGAGAGAGAGAGAGAGAGAGAGAGAGAGAGAGAGAGAGAGAGAGAGAGAGAGAGAGGGAGAGAGAGAGAGAGAGAGAGAGAGAGAGAGAGAGAGAGAGAGAGAGAGAGAGAGAGAGAGAGAGAAAGACTGGCAAAGTGTGACGTGTTTTTGTGTTATTGATCATTCTATTTCCTGTGTTCCTGTGTGAAGATCTTAGTGTGTGAAGAGCCTAGTGTGTGAAGATCCTAGTGTGTAAAGATCCTAGTGTGTGAAGAGCCTAGTGTGTGAAGATCTTAGTGTGTGAAGAGCCTAGTGTGTGAAGATCCTAGTGTGTAAAGATCCTAGTGTGTGAAGAGCCTAGTGTGTGAAGATCTTAGTGTGTGAAGAGCCTAGTGTGTGAAGATCCTAGTGTGTAAAGATCCTAGTGTGTGAAGAGCCTAGTGTGTGAAGATCTTAGTGTGTGAAGAGCCTAGTGTGTGAAGATCTTAGTGTGTGAAGAGTCTAGTGTGTGAAGATCTTAGTGTGTGAAGAGCCTAGTGTGTGAAGATCTAAGTGTGTGAAGAGCCTAGTGTGTGAAGATCCTAGTGTGTAAAGATCCTAGTGTGTGAAGAGCCTAGTGTGTGAAGATCTTAGTGTGTGAAGAGCCTAGTGTGTGAAGATCTTAGTGTGTGAAGATCCTAGTGTGTGAAGATCTTAGTGTGTGAAGAGCCTAGTGTGTGAAGATCTTAGTGTGTGAAGAGCCTAGTGTGTGAAGATCTTAGTGTGTGAAGAGCCTAGTGTGTGAAGATCTTAGTGTGTGAAGAGCCTAGTGTGTGAAGATCTTAGTGTGTGAAGAGCCTAGTGTGTGAAGATCCTAGTGTGTGAAGATCCTAGTGTGTGAAGAGCCTAGTGTGTGAAGATCTTAGTGTGTGAAGAGCCTAGTGTGTGAAGATCTTAGTGTGTGAAGAGCCTAGTGTGTGAAGATCTTAGTGTGTGAAGAGCCTAGTGTGTGAAGATCTTAGTGTGTGAAGAGCCTAGTGTGTAAAGATCCTAGTGTGTGAAGAGCCTAGTGTGTAAAGATCCTAGTGTGTGAAGAGCCTAGTGTGTAAAGATCCTAGTGTGTGAAGAGCCTAGTGTGTGAAGAGCCTAGTGTGTGAAGAGCCTAGTGTGTGAAGAGCCTAGTGTGTGAAGATCCTAGTGTGTGAAGAGCCTAGTGTGTGAAGATCCTAGTGTGTGAAGATCCTAGTGTGTGAAGAGCCTAGTGTGTGAAGAACCTAGTGTGTGAAGAGCCTAGTATGTAAAGATCCTAGTGTGTATAGATCCTAGTGTGTGAAGAGCCTAGTGTGTGAAGAGCCTAGTGTGTGAAGAGCCTAGTGTGTGAAGAGCCTAGTGTGTAAAGATCCTAGTGTGTGAAGAGCCTAGTGTGTGAAGAGCCTAGTGTGTGAAGAGCCTAGTGTGTGAAGATCCTAGTGTGTGAAGAGCCTAGTGTGTGAAGAGCCTAGTGTGTGAAGAGCGTAGTGTGTGAAGATCCTAGTGTGTGAAGATCCTAGTGTGTGAAGATCCTAGTGTGTGAAGAGCCTAGTGTGTGAAGATCCTAGTGTACTCACCTAATTGTACTCACCTAATTGTGCTTGCGGGGGTTGAGCTTTAGCTCTTTGGTCCCGTCTCTCAACTGTCAATCAACTGGTGTACAGGTTCCTGAGCCTATTGGGCTCTATCATATCTACGTTTGAAACTGTGTATGGAGTCAGCCTCCACCACATCACTTCCTAGTGCATTCCATTTACTAACTACTCTGACACTGAAAAAGTTCTTTCTAATGTCTCTCTGGCTCATTTGGGTACTCAGCTTCCACCTGTGTCCCCTTGTTCGCGTCCCTCCAGTGTTGAATAGTTCATCCTTGTTTACCCGGTCGATTCTCCTGAGGATTTTGTAGGTTGTGATCATGTCCCCCCTTACTCTTCTGTCTTTCAGTGTCGTAAGGTACATTTCCCGCAGCCGTTCCTCATAACTCATACCTCTTAGTTCTGGTACTAGTCTAGTAGCATACCTTTGGACTTTTTCCAGTTTCGTCTTGTGCTTGACAAGGTACGGGCTCCATGCTGGGGCCGCATACTCCAGGATTGGTCTAACATATGTAGTGTACAAGATTCTGAATGATTCCTTACACAGGTTCCTGAACGCCGTTCTGATGTTAGCCAGCCTCGCATATGCCGCAGACGTTATTCTCTTTATGTGGGCTTCAGGAGACAAGTTTGGTATGATATCAACTCTTAGATCTTTCTCTCTGTCTGTTTCATTAAGTACTTCATCTCCTATTCTGTATTCTGTGCCTGGCCTCCTGTTTCCACTGCCTAGTTTCATTACTTTGCATTTACTCGGATTGAACTTCAACAGCCATTTGTTGGACCATTCACTCAATCTATCTAGGTTTATCTTGTAGCTTCCTACTATCATCCTCTGTTTCAATCCTTCTCATAATTTTTGCATCGTTGGCAAACATTGAGAGGAACGAATCTATACCCATCATTTATCATTTACATATACCAGAAACAGTATAGGTCCAAAGACTGACCCCTGCGGGACTTCACTTGTAACGTCTCGCCAATCTGAGACCTCACCCCTCACACAGACTCGTTGTCTCCTGTTGCTTAGGTACTCGTCTATCCACCGGAGTACCTTCCCTTTCACTCCAGCCTGCATCTCCAACTTTCGCACTAGCCTCTTGTGTGGCACTGTATCAAAGGCTTTCTGACAATCCAAAAATATGCAGTCTGCCCACCCTTCTCTTTCTTGTCTTATTTTTGTTGCCTGGTCGTAGAATTCAAGTAACCCTTTGAGGCAAGACCTGCCATCCCTGAACCCATGTTGATGCTGTGTTACAAAGTTCCTTCGCTCCAGATGCTCCATAGTTTTTTTCGCACAATCTTCTCCATCAGCTTGCATGGTATGCAGGTTAGGGACACTGGCCTGTAATTCAGTGCCTCCTGTCTATCCCCTTTCTTGTATATCGGGACTACGTTAGCTGCTTTCCAAATATCTGTCAGTTCCCCTGTTGCCAGAGATTTGTTATACACTATGGAGAGTGGTAGGCACAGTTCTCTTGCTCCTTCCTTGAGAACCCAAGGGGAGATTCCATCTGGGCCTATAGCCTTTGTCACATCCAACTCTAGTAAACACTTCCTTACTTCCCAGCTGGTAATCTCAAAGTCTTCCAGTGGTCCCTGGTTAGGTATTCCCTCACTTATCTCTGGAATTTCTCCTTGCTCTAAGGTGAAGACCTCCTGGAATTTCTTATTCGGTTACTCACACACTTCCTTGTCATTTGTAGTGAATCCTTCCGCCCCTATCCTTAATTTCATAACCTGTTCTTTTACTGTTGTTTTTCTCCTGATGTGGCTATGCAACAATTTAGGCTGAGTCTTTGCCTTGTTTGCGATGTCATCTTCGTATTGTCTTTCTGCCTCTCTTCTCATCCTGACATATTCTTTCCTGGCATTCTGGTATCTTTCTCTGCTCTCCAGTGTCCTGTTATTCCTATAGTTTCTCCATGCCCTTTTACTTTGCTGCTTAGCTAGCCTACATCTCTGATTAAACCATGGGTTTCTCATCTTCATTTCTCTGTTTTCCTTTTGGACTGGGACAAACTTGTTTGCTGCGTCCTTGCACTTCTGCGTGATATAATCCATCATATCTTGGGCCGTCTTTCCCCTGAACTCTGTTTCCCATGCTATATCTTTTAGGAATTTTCTTATCCCCTTATAGTTTCCCTTTCGGTATGCTAACCTTTTGGTTTCGGTATTCCTCCTCGAGTTCAATAACCCTTCTTCAATCAAGTACTCAAACACCAGTACACTGCGGTCGCTCATTCCTAATGGGTCCTCAAAACCGATTTCACTTATGTCGGAGTCGTTCAGAGTGAAGACTAGGTAGAGTCTCGCTGGTTCGTCATTGCCTCTCATCCTTGTGGGTTCTCTGACATGCTTGGTTAAAAAGTTTCTTGTCACCACCTCCGATAGTTTGGCTCTCCATGTATCCTCGCCTCCATGCGGTTCCTTGTTCTCCCAGTCAATCCTTCTGTGACTGCAGTCGCCCATGATGAGCAAGTGAGACCTATTTCTACAGGCAGCAGAGGCTGCCCTCTCAATTATAGTGTTAACTGCTATGCTGTTGTTTTCATACTCTTGACTGGGTCGTCTGTCATTTGGTGGAGGGTTGTATATTTCTGCTACTACTATTCTTGATCCTCCCATTGTCATGGTGCCTGCTATGTAGTCTCTGAACACCTCACAGCCCGGGATGGCCATCTCCTTAAAACTCCATTCCTTTCTCATGAGTAGGGCCACTCCGCCTCCTCCCCTGCCTTCCCTCTCTTTCCTTATTACTGTGTACTTCTGGGGAAATACGGCATTCGTTATGATTCCAGAGAGTTTTGTTTCAGTGAGTCCGATTACATCTGGGTTCAATTACATCTGGGTTCAATTACATCTAGTGTGTAAAGATCCTAGTGTGTGTGAAGATCCTAGTGTGTGTGAAGATCCTAGTGTGTGTGAAGATCCTAGTGTGTGTGAAGATCCTAGTGTGTGTGAAGATCCTAGTGTGTGTGAAGATCCTAGTGTGTGAAGATCCTAGTGTGTGAAGATCCTAGAGTGTGAAGAGCCTAGTGTGTGAAGATCCTAGTGTGTGAAGAGCCTAGTGTGTGAAGAGCCTAGTGTGTGAAGAGCCTAGTGTGCGAAGAGCCTAGTGTGTGAAGAGCCTAGTGTGTGAAGAGCCTAGTGTGTGAAGAGCCTAGTGTGTGAAGAGCCTAGTGTGTGAAGAGCCTAGTGTGTGAAGAGCCTAGTGTGTGAAGAGCCTAGTGTGCGAAGAGCCTAGTGTGCGAAGAGCCTAGTGTGTGAAGAGCCTAGTGTGTGAAGAGCCTAGTGTGTGAAGAGCCTAGCGTGTGAAGAGCCTAGTGTGTGAAGAGCCTAGGGTGTGAAGAGCCCAGTGTGTGAAGAGCCTAGTGTGTTAAGAGCCTAGTGTGTGAAGAACATAGTGTGTGAAGGACCTTGTGTGTGAAGAGCGAAATGTGAGAAGAGCCAAGTGTGGGAAGAGATTGCATGCATGTGCTTATAAGCGCCATGACCCCACAGCGGACCCCGCATCTTTCTCTCAAAGGTCTTTGATTTTAGCCACACACCGCTACGTCGTCCTCTCTAACCCGGACTCTGACACCTGGGGCCCGGTCTGTCGCGCCATTACCATCTCAAATTTTGAGGAGTTAAATCTTCCTGGGAATGCACACCTGGTAGCTACTGCTCTCTTTATGGCTACACCATCAGGGAAAAGGATTCTACTGTCTTGAGATTATCTTGAGATGATTTCGGGGCTTTAGTGTCCCCGCGGCCCGGTCCTCGACCAGGCCTCCACCCCCAGGAAGCAGCCCGTGACAGCTGACTAACTCCCAGGTACCTATTTACTGCTAGGTAACAGGGGCATTCAGGGTGAAAGAAACTTTGCCCATTTGTGTCTGCCTCGTGCGGGAATCGAACCCGCGCCACAGAATTACGAGTCCTGCGCGCTATCCACCAGGCTACGAGGCCCTTCAGGCTACTAGGTGCTATCTGAAAGACTGCCCTAACGCATACATTCATGCTTCAAAATGGACGATGAATGTTGGTGTACACGGGAAGTGGGGGGAGGGGGGGGATAGTTCTCAGGACTCTTGCAGTAAGTTTATGGTTCTGGGTGTTCATTTCTGTGAAAAATCCATTAAGACAGCAGAGCAGGTAGTGTGATAGATTACTTCACAGACCAAATGTTCGTGCTCAGTTAGTGCTTGAAAGTTTCCCAGCGGATTACCCAACACAGGCATACACTGATCGATCTTTGGGGTGCATGAGCTCAGTCACGAGAATCTGTGATATTCAGATCGCACCTTCAACATGAGAGACTGGCTGCTCAACCAGTGCTGAGGGAATGGACAGTAACTACAACTCTCACACTGCAAACAGCTTGGCAGTAAACTTTTGGCGGGAATCTCTCTGTGTCAGTTCAAAACAGGAAATTAGTACCCACAAGTCGAGCACCGAAAATCACTCCACAGGACATCCAATCACCTAAGAGTTGCGACCAATTGTTGCAATTGTTAACATACAACCTGAGAAAATACCCAGTATTGACAGTTTCATCTCAAAGTCCACTGGGTCCACTACTATGACCAAGCTGAGACCGCGATTTCCTGCGTCTTCAAAAACTAAGAATCAAGAGGCATCCGCAGCACATCTTCAAGGGCCAACACCAAACATTAAAAATTGAGAAAAGCTGCCAGTGGGTCCAACGGTGAACGTTCTCCTCATCTCCAACGGTCTCAACCTTCACACCCACGTCATTAACAACAGTCAGATACTGCATCACCAACATTATACTCGTGCTGAACAACGTGGACAACGATCTCAACGAGCCGCTCAAGTACAATTCAGCAGGAAAGATAATGCGGTGATCTGACAAGGCACCCTCACTACCCAGTAACTGGGTCCTGCTCCTTTTGCAGTCGCAAATGCTGATAACAGCCACGTGATATCAAGTGTAACAGCTACATGAACCAGTATCAGATATTGAATCACAATAACTTGACTAAAGATTAGACCTCAACCTACAAATCTGAAAATGAAGAATTAACGACTTGATAATGGTCAAGTGCCGACGGAAACGTCGTCAATTATTCATTTTCAGATTTGCGGAAACACCGCTTCCGAAATCAAAAAAAGATTTGGAAAGACATGATCAAATATTTAGAGATATAATCTCTGAACAGACCGAGAAGTACTTACAACCCGTGTACATCCAGATTGGCACCGCGGCTATCCATACAAAGCTCTGTATGTGGGTTGTACCTTATCAAAGACCAGTTATGTACACCTGTAGCAGACCAGCTATGAGGCCAGCCACCATACACCAATATTGATAAACTCGCGTGTATCATGAACAATCATCATCCGGATATGGTTCTTGTGCTGGGAATTAGTCAGAAGGAATCCATGTGAAGGTTGGTAGTTTATGCTACGTCAGGAATGCTTCGTGACAGGCTGGGTCAAGGCAGGATAGTTACTGGTTGTTTCAATAAATCTGTTCAGACTGAACTTAATCATGTCATTCCTGTTTGCCTTTAAATTATGTTCTTTATACTATGCATGTACTATACAGTGGAATGTGAACTGCCAAGCAAACATGTTCACTACATATGGAGTCTCCGGGAGTGTACATCGTCCATCGTCAGTATATGACCAAACTATTTGTACATCACCTGCCTGCAATCGTCTAAAAGCATTCTTCTACCTTCGTTAAAAGTCTTACTCCCCCAAGAGTAACATTGCAGGCTGCACAGAACAAGTTTTGTTAGTTTTAAGATGTTTCAGATATATTTAAAAATTGTAATTATGTTTTTTGTGAATTTATGGAACAGTAACCTTAATTTACGTTGCGTTGATTCCGGGGGTCCAGGGGCCAGATCCACGAAGAAGTTATACAATCACTTACGAACCTGTAAATCTTTTCTCAATCTTTGGCGGCTTTGTTTACAATTATTAAACAGTTAATGAGCTTCGAAGCACCAGGAGGCTGTTTATAACAATGGCAACAGTTGATTGGGACGTTTTCATGCTTGTAAACTGTTTAATAAAGATAACCAAAGTCGTCAAAGATAGAGGAAAGATGTACACGTTCGTAAGTACTTGCATAACTGCTTAGTGCATCCGGGTCAAGGGCTCCCACGGCCCGGTCTCTGACTAAGCCTCTTGAGTGATGGTCTCGTCTAATGATGATTTTCGATTTTCATGCCTGTTGAAATCGCTGCTCTCTGCTTGAACTGAAGCACAGTGCTGAACAGAAGCACAGTGCTGAACAGAAGCACAGTGCTGAACAGAAGCACAGTGCTGAACAGAAGCACAGTGCTGAACAGAAGCACAGTGCTGAACAGAAGCACAGTGCTGAACAGAAACACAGCACAAGACTAAGTGCTGGATCGCTAGCTCTATGGCTTCGGATAAAAGCACACATAATCATTGATCCTTGCCCATGTCGATCACCCCCAATCATGGAGAGTTCTGAGATCACAATACTCCAGCTTGATGGACCCAGATTAGAAATTTCAAGGGCGTATGTAGACCAGAAAGCATCATTGAGAAGGAAGGCTCAGCCTTAGACGAGAGTCTAAGGGTTTACCAACACTCAAGCAAACCGGACAACAATTTCTGGAAGAAGGATTAGCTACGACTGCAGGATTTAGTGGTGTCTCTGAGACGTTGCTCTATGTTACATCCTTGGCACTTCTCCTTCCATTAGGTAGTGATCTGAGATTCCTCACTTACCATCACCAAATTGATGGGGCGTATTTAATCCTCTCTGTTGAAAGCAGCCACAGGTTCTGGTAAGAACATCGACATGAAGACAAGATCAAGGCGGACCAGAGAGCCAGGTAGGCAGTGATGTGGTGAGGACAGTGCAATTCTAAAGATCCGTCCAAGGAGCGATGTTGTTTAGTGTAATAGGTGGTAAGTAATTATCAAAAGAAGGCACCAAACCGGGAAGGCTATATGTGATAGGTGGCAGACAACAAGACTTGCTACGTTATTATTTATCATCTAGCAGTCGCCAAGAGAAGTGGCGTTGCACAGTGACATTCTGTGACATTTATTCTTATGTCAAGAGGAACAGTGCCACAATGTGGTGTTTAGTACATACACACCAGAACCAACGAAGTGAACACTGCGTGCTCACAAGAGTCGGAGTACACAAGGTGTACGTGTACATAAAGCTCTCTCCCTCACTCATCTGTGTAACCAGACATTGAGGTGAGTTTGAAAGAAAACTTTCTCTTAATGGGTATCAGAAACAGGAATAAAACGTGCCTCAGGAGGAGTTGGACCCAAAGTTTGGTGGTCTGTGGACAACGACTGCTAGGAATATTCATCTGAGGATACAATCCCATCACGAAATCAAGACTATGGAAATGTTGCAATCATCAATCAAGAAATTGCTGACACTTACAGACCATTTTAATGCTAACGAGAACCTCCCAACTTGTACCATACACTTGTCTCAAAGTTGTTTGCAGAGGCTATTAAATCACTTCATATAGGTAAGTCATTGGAGCCTGCTATGGTTAACCAGAGAGAGTTACCTAACTGTTCAGACTTGCTGGGCGTGGCCTTAGAAACTCTGTTTAGCTGAAAGGGAATATGCCATTTCCAATGGAAAAAGGCCAATATAGTTTCAGTTCACAAGAGGATAGACCATTCAGTGGTCAACAATTACAGTGTCCTGTCAACACAGTTACACAATGACAACAATTTCTTTGTTTAAAGCAATGAAGTTGACACCAAAGAGATGAAGTTTAATTAGTCATTGGCCATTAAGAGTCCTTCGTTTAACAAGTCACACAGGCAGCCAAGAAACTTACTGCACTAAGGTGCATTCTTTACAGAAAATATTGCAAATCATCATCTTGCATCTCGAGTATACACGACCCTCCTGCATGGCCTTACCCACACACCTTGGTTGACTTTAAGACAAGGAAGAGAACTCTGTAAGAAGACTTATCACGAGTCTTCATCCATCTTCACAGGACCTGTCAGTATATGAGAGCCTTCAACGCTAGGTATATAGTTGTGGTCTTACTGTCAAGTATAAGGCCAATGTTCTCAAGGTTCCCCACTTTTCTGACTTCAGGGTCAACGAGAAGACAAGTAAAACCCATGACGCGTGATTGTCAATAATTCTTTCCTTAATTACTCTCACGTTCGCAACATGTTTTGTACTGGAGTAGATAATGCTGTCATGAAGTCAAGAGGCCATATTAAGACTCTGGTACACACCTGGCTCCTACACTGCCAACTTTGCATTACCTGATGTTCAGATAATGAAAACAATGAACTCACTAAATATTTGAGTTTCTAGAACTAGCCTTCATATGAACTGATGCATGACAGCAACGTGTAGGTTACATTATTCATTACGGAACATCGATATACTTCCTATTGAATCCTCGTCTTTGCTATATGTGTAAACAAGAGTGAGAGAGCAGGGAAATAAGGGGGATGGGGGACGCAGGTTAACAAACACAAAAACAAATGCAGTTAAGAATTTTTGAGGGAAACCTATTGGGGAAAAAATGACATATGATCTTGTTTATAAATGGAGAAATTTTGTATATTTATACAATAATGAAATAGTATTAGGTTACCTGGCATGGTGGAGACGAGAGGGAGGGAGAGGCCGCAGGAGAGGGCCAGGAGCGCCCACACTACCTGCCGCCTCCAGCACCACGCCCTTCGCATCCCCTGGGGTCCACACACGCCCCTGGCCGCCCGCGCAGGGACCTCGGTAGTGTGGGTAAAGTCGAGTCTTCCTTCAGGAGAGATGCTTCGCTCTCCTCTTGTCACGCGGGGAGGCTCTTCTAGCGGCTGAGGGACGGCCATCATCCACGGGTGCCCTCTGGGGACCATATGTGCCCCCACGCACCACCACACCTCTCACTGCTACACTAAGCTGCCAACACTGCAGTTTGTGGCCCTGACCAGTTGTGAAATAGTTAACTTTCCTTAGAACAGTTTTTCTGTGGCGGCTATAGTCACTGCCGACTTTACAGCTTCTCTGCTTCTCTAAACATTGGGAGAATTTTAGGTGTGTCGGAGCTCAGGTTGTGCACTGATGCTGCTCGAGTCTCTAGCGGGTAGACGCTCCCTAACACGACTATTGGTTGACCTCAACACTGATGGTTGGCCCTGATCACTGATAGGAGCTGCTACTGAACACTGAGGAGGGCTGCTAGCGTGTGGTTGGTTAAGATTGCGTCACGTGAGCCGGGTCAAGAAACCTGTCTGGCGAGCCGGGACGGGTGTCGACTCCCACTACACGCTGCTCGCATCCCATCAAATTTCAGGCATCTGCAAGTGTATATATATTGAGAACATTATCGAACTTCCAGCCACTATAAACTTATAGCTAGCAGAGAGTCTCTGAGACCCTCAGCATCCCGCACTCTTAGCTCGAAGGTGTTGATGCTGTGGCTGGCTCTCATGAGAGAGTGTGGTAAGGCAGACTGAGATATGTCGGTATTTTGATTATAAGTAATAAAGTACAAAAATATGCAGCTTGCTTATGATAGCTGTTGTAGTTATTGTGAGAGTTCCCTGTTCTGTGAGAACATGTAGGCGCTCTCTCTCTAGTCCTTGTGCTCTCTCTCTCTCTCTCGCTCTCTTACTTGTTCTTATGTTCTTCTCTTTGTTTCACTTCTTCTTTCACATCTCGTACGTGTTTTCCTTGTTAACTTTCTCACTCGTGTTTCTTGCTTTCTGAAATAGAAAACAGATATAATTTGTGGTCTCTTACTCATAACTATAGGATCAAAAATATAATGAAACAAATTCATTTAGAAAAAATCGACACATCGTATCAAAGTAGAGTTTATATTATAATATATATTATATTATATATATTATATATCAACCCGTTCTCGCAAATTTAATAAGTCAATATTGACTTATTAAATATGTGCATAGGTCACATACTTAACATAATAGATACCCTTAAAAAGATTCATAGAAAACACCGACCTTACCTAACCTACTTAGTATGTTAAGATAAGCATCTTATTGTTTCGTAATTACAATTATTACCTAACCTATAATAGGTATAGGTTAAGTAATAATTGTAATTACGAAGCAATAAGATGCTTATCTTAAGATACTAACAAGGTTAGGTAAGGTCGGTGTTTTCTATGAATCTTTTCAAGGGTATCTATTATGTTTAGTATATCACCTATGCACGTAGTTAATAAGTCAATATTGACTTTACGAATTTGCGAGAACGGGTTGTATATATATATATATATATATATATATATATATATATATATATATATATATATATATATATATATATATATATATATATATAATATGTTGTACCTAGTAGCCAGAACGTCGTACTCGGCCTACTATGCAAGGCCAGATTTGCCTAATAAGCCAAGTTTTCCTGAATTAATATATTTTTTCTATTTTTTTCTTATGAAATGATAAAGCTACCCATTTCATTATGTATGAGGTCAATTTTTTTATACTGGAGTTAGAATTAACGTAGATATATGACCGAACCTAACCAACCCTACCTAACCTATCTTTATAGGTTAGGTTAGGTTAAGTAGCCGAAAAGTTAGGTTCGGTTAGGTAGGTTAGGCAGTCGAAAAATAATTAATTCATGAAAACTTGGCTTATTAGGCAAATCGGGCCTTGCATAGTAGGCTGAGAAGTGCGTTCTGGTTACTAGGTACGACACACACATTATATATATATATATATATATATATATATATATATATATATATATATATATATATATATATATATATATATATATATATATATATATATATATGTCGTACCTAGTAGCCAGAACTCACTTTTTGGCCTACTATTCAAGGCCCGATTTGCCTAATAAGCCAAGTTTTCCTGAATTAATATATTTTTTCTAATTTTTTTCTTATGAAATGATAAAGCTACCCATTTCATTATGTATGAGGTCATTATTTTTTATTGGAGTTAAAATTAACGTAGATATATGACCGAACCTAACCAACCCTACCTAACCTAACCTAACCTAACCTATCTTTATAGGTTAGGTTTGGTTAGGTAGCCGAAAAAGTTAGGTTAGGTTAGGTTAGGTAGGTTAGGTAGTCGAAAAACAATTAATTCATGAAAACTTGGCTTATTAGGCAAATCGGGCCTTGCATAGTAGGCTGAGAAGTGCGTTCTGGCTATTAGGTACGACATATATATATATATTAGTATATTTTGGTAGCAGTCTTTCCTGTAGACATATATTATTAAATATGACCGAAAAAGTAAGATTAATAATTCTAACACGAATTTTCTCTTTCTTACGTTTCTTTTCACTGTTGATGGTAATTCAAAGATCAATTCTCCAAAATTCATTTTTATTTCTAGCCTGACGCGACACTTGAGCGCGTTTCGTAAAACATATTACATTTTCAAAGACTTTAGTTTACAAACACACAACTGAAACTGAATAGAGCTTACACATCTACGAGGTTTATATCTACATTTGGGTGAGGTGGATGAGGTGAAAAACGAACTTTCAACAATGGGTATTCAATGGGTATTAAATTCCAACACAAGACAGAACACGAAACAATGGGTATTGAATGGATATTAAATTCAAACACAAGACAGAACACAAAACAATGGGTATTGAATGGAAGTAATTGTAGAAAGCCTATTGGTCCATATTTCTTGATGCTTCTATATTGGAGTGGAGTCTTGAAGTGTCTTCTAATAAGTATATAATGAAGTGAAGTATATATATTATATATATATATATATATATATATATATATATATATATATATATATATATATATATATTTATATATATTATATATATATATACATATATATATATATATACATATATATATATATATATATATATATATATATATATATATATATATATATATATGCAATTGACGATCACTAAACACTGATCATTTTATGCGGAAAAACCACAAAGAAATGTGAAAGAGAGATGAACGTTTCAGCCTGTTAAAGCCGTTGTCAACATCAGACTGACTAGAGGAAGAGAGAGTGGATGCAGGCCAGCACTAAGGAACCTGACCAACCCATCTCTAGGGAAAGGATTACCAAAAACAGGAGAGGTCAAAGAGGATTAAGCGGTCAGAGAATAAGGAATAAGATTAAAGAAAAGCCTCACGAACACACAATAAATGAATATAAAATTGTAATGAGACTTTATATGCCTCCCTTTCAGAGTTTTTTCTTAAACTGTTGTGTAATATTGTAACTTAAAACTGGGTCAAGTTTGTACATACCACAGTACTAACATTGAGAAGATTTGGACATTGACTAATTAGGGCAGACTCAATTAAATTTCGTTCCACAAAGCCATTGCAATTGGCAATGCTTTTCGCCCCATCCCAATTAATAGTGTGATGATACAAACTTGTATGTAGATACAAAGCATTAGACGTTTGGGTAGTTCTTATACTATAAGCATGTTGGGACATACGTAATTGTAAAGATTTTCCTCTTTGTCCAAGGTACACAGACTCACAATCATTGCAGGGAATCGAATACACACAACCTGCTGTACCAGGGGAGTTTTTTATTAGACTTGATTGTATTATTTGTGAACACTAAATTGATATTAAGGTTCTTAAAAACTGGGGAAAGTTTCTCAAATCCCATCGCATAAGGTACCACCATTGAATTTTTAATTTCTGGTTTCGTTTTGGAGACATCATTATAAAAGGTACGTTTAGTTTTCCCAAACGAACAATCCAAAAACATCTTAGGATACTGTAAACTCTTCCCAGTTTCATATATCTTTACTATCTCTTCATAAAAAAACTCAGGGCTGCATACCCTCAAAGCTCGAAGGAACATTCCTGAAAATACTGCCTGTTTAACTTTACTATGATGATTGGAATAATAATGAACAAACGACCCCACGTTGGTAGGTTTTCTATACACATTAAATTTGAACCTTCTCTTGACTCTATGAATCATAATGTCCAAAAACGGAAGAGTACAATTCTCCTCATTTTCACATGTGAATTTTATTGAAGGTTCCAAAGAGTTAAGTTCATTAAGAAAAACAATTTGGTCTTGGTCACTCGGCCATTAGCACAAAATATCGTCGACATACATAAACCAGACTACATTATAGGGGATAATCCTGTATAAGATTTTTCTTTCGAAGAACTCCATATACAAGTTGCTCAAAACTGGAGATAGGGGATTGCCCATTGCCATTCCAAATGTTTGTTTGAAAAATTTTACATTGAAACTAAAATAATTGTCTTTTATACATAATTTGATAAGTTCAAACACATTATTGGTCTGCGAGCTCAAATTATATTTAGGCAGTTTCTCACGTAGGTTTTCCAACAAATCATCAACAGGTACTCTAGTGAACAAAGTAGTCACGTCAAAACCCCCAGTTTAAAATCAAAATTCAAATTTAGTGTGGATAGCTTATTAATTAAGTCTACATTGTTAAGTGTGAGTTGGTAATAGTACCAACGATAGGGAACAAAACTTTTACCAACCACTTACAAAGTTTATTAGCCGCCGAACCAAGACACAATGAGGTCAATGACATCATCAAGAGAATCCTCGTCTCAGCTCAGTGCTCATCGGAGAGAGAACCTCGCATCCTAGGGGACCAAAACCCGGATATCCCCGCACTTCGCCCTGATGGCATCACCATATACTCCTGGAAGGGGGGCAGACACTTGGTGTGGGACTCCCCGTGTGTATCCACCCTGGCTGACACCTATGTACACTTCGGTGCAGATCAAGCAGGTGGAGCAGCCAACCACAGGGAAATAGCAAAATCAGTCAAGTACAGGCGATTGGAAGGTCAATACATCTTTGTTCCCATAGCGTCTGAAACGCATGGCCCCTGGGGTAAGAGTGCCTTGAGATTTCTCAAGGAATTGAGCTCCAAGCTCATTGACGTCACCAGGGACCCAAGGGCTGCCAGTTTTTTGTTTCAGCGCCTCACTGTGGTAATCCAGAGGGGAAACGCCTGCTGCGTCCTCGATTCCCGTCCTGAAACGGAGGAGCTTCAAGAGATCTATAACCTTTCAGCACTTTTTGTATCAACCAATGTATATCTTGTAACCTTCAAATACATAATAAAGCACAAAAAAACACACAAAAGTAAGGGGTGGTAGGAGAAAAGCACACAGAAACTGAATTGGAGGGGACATAAACATTCTCTCTAATGCGTTATGTGTGATTTTTTCCGAGGCTATGGGTCCCCATCTTCCAGCCAGAGGTGGTACTCCCTTCCTTATATTTTATTAAAAAACAAATATATATATATATATATATATATATATATATATATATATATATATATATATATATATATATATATATTATTAAATATGACCGAAAAAGTAAGATTAATAATTCTAACACGAATTTTCTCAATCTTTCGTACATTTCTTTTCACTGTTGGAGGTAATTAAAAAATCAATTCTCCAAAATCCATTTTTATTTCTAGTCTGACGCGACACTTGAGCGCGTTTCGTAAAACTTATTACATTTTCAAAGACTTTACACATACACAACTGAATAGAAATTACATATCTCCGATTTGTTTATATCTACATTTGAGTGAGGTGGATGGGGTGAGGTGGTATTTAATAGGGTATTAATTTCATCAACACAAGACAGAACAGGAAACAATGGGTATTGAAATGGAAGTGATTGTAGAAAGCCTATTGGTCCATATTTCTTGATGCTTCTATATTGGAGCGGAGTCTTGAGGTGGGTAGAATATAGTTGTGCATTAATTGGCTGTTGATTGCTGGTGTTGACTTCTTAATGTGCAGTGCCTCGCAAACGTCAAGCCGTCTGCTATCGCTGTATCTATCGATGATTTCTGTGTTGTTTACTAGGATTTCTCTGGCGATGGTTTGGTTGTGGGAAGAGATTATATGTTCCTTAATGGAGCCCTGTTGCTTATGCATCGTTAAACGCCTAGAAAGAGATGTTGTTGTCTTGCCTATATACTGGGTTTTTTGGAGCTTACAGTCCCCAAGTGGGCATTTGAAGGCATAGACGACGTTGGTCTCTTTTAAAGCGTTCTACTTTGTGTCTGGAGAGTTTCTCATGAGTAGGCTGGCCGTTTTTCTGGTTTTATAGTAAATCGTCAGTTGTATCCTCTGATTTTTGTCTGTAGGGATAACGTTTCTATTAACAATATCTTTCAGGACCCTTTCCTCCGTTTTATGAGCTGTGGAAAAGAAGTTCCTGTAAAATAGTCTAATAGGGGGTATAGGTGTTGTGTTAGTTGTCTCTTCAGAGGTTGCATGGCGTTTCACTTTCCTTCTTATGATGTCTTCGACGAAACCATTGGAGAAGCCGTTGTTGACTAGGACCTGCCTTACCCTACAGAGTTCTTCGTCGACTTGCTTCCATTCTGAGCTGTGGCTGAGAGCACGGTCGACATATGCGTTAACAACACTCCTCTTGTACCTGTCTGGGCAGTCGCTGTTGGCATTTAGGCACATTCCTATGTTCGTTTCCTTAGTGTAGACTGCAGTGTGGAAACCTCCGCTCTTTTCCATGACTGTTACATCTAGAAAGGGGAGCTTCCCATCCTTTTCCATCTCGTAAGTGAAACGCAGCACGGAACTCTGCTCAAATGCCTCCTTCAGCTCCTGCAGATGTCTGACATCAGGTACCTGTGTAAAAATGTCGTCAACATACCTGCAGTATATGGCCGGTTTCAAGTTCATGTCGACTAAGACTTTTTGCTCGATGGTACCCATGTAGAAGTTTGCAAACAGGACACCTAGGGGAGAACCCATGGCGACCCCATCTACTTGCTTATACATGTGCCCATCCGGGCTCAAGAAGGGTGCCTCTTTAGTACAAGCTTGGTGTAGTTTCCTCAGAATATTTTTTGGTGTGTCAAGAGGAGTACAGGCTGGATCACGATACACTCTGTCGGCTATCATCCCGATTGTCTCGTCCACAGGTACGTTGGTAAACAGCGATTCTACGTCCAACGAGGCTCTTATCCCTGTGGCCCGTGTGCCCCGCAGTAAGTCAACAAAGTCCTTTGGAGACTTCAGGCTGAAGGCGCAAGGAAGATAAGGAGTCAGCAGGCCGTTGAGTCGCTTCGCCAGTCTGTACGTGGGTGTGGGTATCTGGCTAATGATTGGCCGAAGTGGGTTTCCAGGCTTGTGTGTCTTGACATTTCCATACGCATATCCAGGTTTATATTCCCCAATGATCTTTGGCAGGTGGAGTGTGCGGATTTCTTGGCGTTCACAGTTTCAATCAGTTTGTTGACCTTAATATTTAATAATATATGTCTACAGGAAAGACTGCTACCAAAATATACTAATATATATATATAGATATATATATATATATATATATATATATATATATATATATATTTATATATATGTTGTACCTAGTAGCCAGAACGTCGTACTCGGCCTACTATGCAAGGCCCAATTTGCCTAATAAGCCAAGTTTTCCTGAATTAATATATTTTCTCTAATTTTTTTCTTATGAAATGATAAAACTACCCATTTCATTATGTATGAGGTCAATTTTTTTTATTAGAGTTAAAATTAAAGTAGATATATGACCGGACCTAACCAACCCTACCTAACCTAACCTAACCTGTCTTTATAGGTTAGGTTAGGTTTGGTAGCCGAAAAAGTTATGTTAGGTTAGGTTAGGTAGGTTAGGTAGTCGAAAAACAATTAATTCATGAAAACTTGGCTTATTAGGCAAATCGGGCCTTGCATAGTAGGCTGAGAAGTGCGTTCTGGCTACTAGGTAGGTTATCTTGAGGTTATCTTGAGATGAATTCGGGGCTTTTTAGTGTCCCCGCGGCCCGGTCCTCGACCAGGCCTCCACCCCCAGGAAGCAGCCCGTGACAGCTGACTAACACCCAGGTACCTATTTTACTGCTTGGTAACAGGGGCATAGGGTGAAAGAAACTCTGCCCATTGTTTCTCGCCGGCGCCTGGGATCGAACCCAGGACCACAGGATTACAGGTCCAGCGTGCTGTCCGCTCGGCCGACCGGCAGGTACGACATTATATATATATATTATACATATATTATATATATATATATATATATATATATATATATATATATATATATATATATATATATATATGTCGTACCTAATAGCCAGAACGCACTTCTCAGCCAACTATGCATGGCCCAATTTGCCTAATAAGCCAAGTTTTCATGAATTAATGTTTTTTCGACTACCTAACCTACCTAACCTAACCTAACTTTTTCTGCTACCTAACCTAACCTAACTGATAGAGATAGGTTAGGTTAGGTTAGGTAGGGTTGGTTAGGTTCGGTCATATATCTACGTTATTTTTAACTCCAATAAAAAAAATTAACCTCATACATAATGAAATGGGTAGCTTTATCATTACATAAGAAAAAAAATAGAAAAAATATATTAATTCAGGAAAACTTGGCTTATTAGGCAAATCGGGCCTTGCATAGTAGGCTGAGAAGTGCGTTCTGGCTATTAGGTACGACATATATATATATATATATATATATATATATATATATATATATATATATATATATATATATATATATATATATATATATATTCACTAAAGAACTCTATGGCTGGATTAGGAGTGTACACCACCATTGTCCGGGATCACCCCTGGTGTACACCACCAGTCAGGGATCACCCCTGGTGTACACCACCAGTCAGGGATCACCCCTGGTGTACACCACCAGTCAGGGATCACCCCTGGTGTACACCACCAGTCAGGGATCACCCCTGGTGTACACCACCAGTCAGGGATCACCCCTGGTGTACACCACCAGTCAGGGATCACCCCTGGTGTACACCACCAGTCAGGGATCACCCCTGGTGTACTCCCCCAGTCAGGGATCACCCCTGGTGTACGCCACCAGTCATGGATCACCCCTGGTGTATACTACCAGTCAGGGATCACCCCTGGTGTACACTACCAGTCAGGGATCACCCCTGGTGTACACTACCAGTCAGGGATCACCCCTGGTGTACACCACCAGTCAGGGATCACCCCTGGTGTACACACCACCATAACCACTTCACCAGCGGTCATCTATAAGGACTGCCTAATCCTCCAGCTTGTTAACTAAGCTGCAAGACTAAGCTCCGTGACCAGCCAATCACCGCCAACACAGGTGGTGTGATTTGGGCAGAGGTTGTCCATCCCGGAGCTTAGTCGATAACCTGCAGGATTATGACCAGTTGGTGTAGAGGGCGGCTGGGGTAGTGGTTACGGTACTCTGCCTGCCAGGGGAGGTGCTTCCGGGCATCGAGCGTTCGAACCCTGGACGGGTTATTGCGTTCGAACATTGATTTATGGCTTGGGGCCCGTTCAAAATGGTGTGATGTATGTAAGGCAATAATCAATGAGGAATATGTGCAGCCTTATTCAGTGAAACTGGTCTCTATGACAACCTGCTACCAGTATACACCAGTACTCACGCTTCCAGTATACTCCAGTACTCACGCTGCAAGTATACACCAATACTCATGGTGCTAGTATACACCAATACTCACGCTGCCAGTTTACACCAATACTCACGCTGCCAGTATACACCAATATACACGCTGCCAGTATACACCAATACTCACGCTGCCAGTATACTCCAGTACTCACGCTGCCAGTATACACCAATACTCACGCTGCCAGTATACACCAATATACACGCTGCCAGTATACACCAATATACACGCTGCCGGTATATACCAATACTCACGCTGCCAGTATACTCCAGTACTCACGCTGCCAGCATACACCAATACTCACGCTGCCAGTATACACCAATATACACGCTGCCAGTATACACCAATATACACGCTGCCAGTATACACCAATACACACACTGCCAGTATACACCAATACTCACGCTGCCAGTGTACACCAATACACGCCGCCAGTATACACCAATATACACGCTGCCAGTATACACCAATATACACGCTGCCAGTATACACCAATATACACGCCGCCAGTATACACCAATACTCACGCTGCCAGTATACACCAATACTCACGCTGCCAGTATACACCAATACACAGGCTGCTAGTATACACCAATATACACGCTGCCAGTATACACCAATATACACGCTGCCAGTATACACCAATATACACGCTGCCAGTATACACCAATACTCACGCTGCCAGTATACACCAATACACAGGCTGCCAGTATACACCAATATACACGCCGCCAGTATGCACCAATACTCACGCTGCCAGTATACACCAATACACACACTGCCAGTATACACCAATACTCACGCCGCCAGTATACACCAATACACGCCGCCAGTATACACCAATACTCACGCTGCCAGTATGCACCAATACTCACGCTGCCAGTATGCACCAATACACACGCTGCCAGTATACACCAATACACATGCTACCAGTATACACCAATATACACGCTGCCAGTATACACCAATACACATGCTACCAGTATACACCAATATACACGCTGCCAGTATACACCAATACTCACGCTGCCAGTATACATCAATACTCACGCTGCCAGTATACACCAATACTCACGCCGCCAGTATGCACCAATACTCACTCTGCCAGTATACACCAATACACACGCTGCCAGCATTCACCAATATACACGCTGCCAGTATACACCAATATACACGCTGCCAGTATACACCAATACACGCTGCCAGTATACACCAATACACGCAGCAGTATACACCAATACACGCTGCCAGTATACACCAATACACACAGCAGTATACACCAATACACGCTGCCAGTATACACCAATACACACAGCAGTATACACCAATACACGCTGCCAGTATACACCAATACACGCAGCAGTATACACCAATACACACAGCAGTATACACCAATACACGCTGCCAGTATACACCAATACACGCTGCCAGTATACACCAATACACACAGCAGTATACACCAATACACGCTGCCAGTATACACCAATACACACAGCAGTATACACCAATACACGCTGCCAGTATACACCAATACACGCAGCAGTATACACCAATACACACAGCAGTATACACCAATACACGCTGCCAGTATACACCAATACACGCTGCCAGTATACACCAATACACACAGCAGTATACACCAATACACGCTGCAGTATACACCAATACACACAGCAGTATACACCAATACACACAGCAGTATACACCAATACACACAGCAGTATACACCAATACACACAGCAGTATACACTAATACACACAGCAGTATACACCAATACACACAGCAGTATACACCAATACACACAGCAGTATACACCAATACACACAGCAGTATACACCAATACACACAGCAGTATACACCAATACACACAGCAGTATACACCAATACACACAGCAGTATACACCAATACACACAGCAGTATACACCAATACACACAGCAGTATACACCAATACACACAGCAGTATACACCAATACACACAGCAGTATACACCAATACACACAGCAGTATACACCAATACACGCTGTCAGTATACACCAATACACATCGTATACACTCTGATGTTGTGTGTTGGTGTGTAGGTTGTTAGCGAGGGTCGGTGTCTGGCCAGGTGCTGGGTGCTGCCTCCATCACTCACCACGCCGGGAGTAACTTGTGGGAGGAGGCCAACACAGTAGCATGGATGGGTTGATGAGCAGTGGATGGGCTCAGGAGTTACTGAGAGTTACTCTGGGATGTTTGGCGATGTTGAGAAGGGGCCTGATAGCTGAGTGGACAGCGCTCGGGATTCGTAGTCATGAGGTTTCGGGTTCCATCCCCGGTGGAGGCGGAAACAAATGAGCAGAGTTTCTTTCATCTGTTCATCTAGCAATAAATAGGTACCTGGGAGTTAGACAGCTGCTACGGGCTGCTTCTTGGGGTTGTGTAACAAAATGAAGGCCTGGTCGAGGACCGGGCCGAGGGAACACTAAACCCCGAAATCATCTCAAAATAACCTCAATATATGAGCTGGCACGAGGGAGATCAGGATATGATGGGCTGGAAGGAGGGAGATCAGGATATGATGGGCTGGTAGGAGGGAGATCAGGATATGATTGACTAGAAGGAGGGAGATCAGGATATGATGGGCTGGTAGGAGGGAGATAAGGATGTGATGGGCTGGAAGGAGGGAGATCAGGTTATGATGGGCTGGTAGGAGGGAGATAAGGATGTGATGGGCTGGTAGGAGGGAGATAAGGATGTGATGGGCTGGTAGGAGGGAGATCAGGTTATGATGGGCTGGTAGGAGGGAGATAAGGATGTGATGGGCTGGTAGGAGGGAGATAAGGATGTGATGGGCTGGAAGGAGGGAGATCAGGTTATGATGGGCTGGTAGGAGGGAGATAAGGATGTGATGGGCTGGTAGGAGGGAGATCAGGATATGATGGACTGGTAGGAGGGAGATCAGGATGTGATGGGCTGGAAGGAGGGAGATCAGGATATGATGGACTGGTAGGAGGGAGATCAGGATGTGATGGGCTGGAAGGAGGGAGATCAGGATATGATGGGGGATAGAGAGTCGGACATGAACTGGTTAGATGGGTGGAAAGTTAAGTGGGTTAAGCTTCTCTTGACCCACTCTCTCTTGTTGCAGGCTGTGCATCATTGGTTGCGTACTTGCGTCCAGGGCTGGGGAGCTGGAGCCTGCGGGTGCCTCAGCTCCCCTTCCTGTCCTGAACGCGTCTCTCCTTTCACCGTGAAAGTCTGAATAAAAACTCAGTTTTCGTACATTTACAACTTTGTTCCTTTTTCCTTACATTGTATATGTATACAACTTGCGTTTACTATTTGTGTCTGTAGGCTCGAACTGTTAGCTCTTGGACCCCGCCTTTCTAACTGTCGGTTGTCTAATGTAATGGTTCCCGGCCTATTTTCTTCTATTATATCTACTTCTATATATATATATATATATATATATATATATATATATATATATATATATATATATATATATATATAAATATATATATATATATATTATATATTTATAATCAGACCCCCCCCCCAGAAAGCAGCCCGTAGCAGCTGTCTAACTCCAAGGTATTTACAGCTAGGTGAACAGGTGCATCAGGGTGAAAGAAACTCTGCCCATGCCCATTTGTTTGTGCCTCTGCCGGGGATCGAGCCCGGGCCCATAGGAATACGAGCACAGAGCGCTGTCCACTAAGCCGCGAGGCATCCCCCCCTCCCATGTAGACTCACGTACTTGTGCCTGCAGGATCGAGCTCTGGCTCTTGGACCGCGCTTTTCTAGCAGTTGGTTGTCTAATACAATGACTCCTGGCATATTTCCCTGTCATACCTGCTTTTAAAGTTATGAATAGAGTTAGCCTGACTGGGGCCCGGCAGCTGAGTGGACAGCGCTTTGGATTCGTAGTCCTGAGGTTCTGGGTTCGATCCCCGGTGAAAGCGGAGACAAATGAGCAAAAAGTTTCTTTCACCTTGATGCCCCTGTTACCTTTCAGTAAAATAGCTACCTGGGCGTTAGACAGCTGCTACAGGCTGCTTCCCGGGGATGTGTAACAAAAAGGAGGTCTGGTCGCGGGGACGCTAAACCCCGACATCATCTCAAGGTAACCTCAAGATAGCCTCTAAAACCTGCTCCTTTCGGTTATTCCATTTACTCACTACCCATACGCTAAAACAAAACTTCCTAACATCTCTATGACATATCTGAGTCTCAAGCTTCAATCTCTTTTTTAAGACGGGGCTTCGTGATGGGACGGGATACTCTAAGACTGGCGGTATACAGTGATCTAAAAGTCTCCTTATTCAAGTTTCTGAAGGATGTTCTGACTTTTGCTAGAGTAGAGACCGCGGCTGACGTTATTCTATTTATATCAGCCTCTGGAGTTAGGTTTGGTGTTATGTTCACTTTCATGTATTTTTCTCTAGACGTTATAGGGAGGTAGTTCCCCTTCATCATGTACCGGCCTTTCAGCCTCCTGGCTCCTGAACCCCTTTTCCAAAACCTTACACTTTCTGAAGTTGAACTCTAGCTGCCATTTCTCGGACCAGCTCTGTAATCTGTTCAAGTTGTCCTGGAGAATCTAACAATCCTCACCTGTCTCAAGCCTCCTCATTAGTTGTGCATCATCTGCAAACATTGACATATAAGACTCAACTCCTTCAGTCAAGTCCTTTACATAAATGAGGAATAGTATGGGCCCCCAGCACCGTTCCTTGAGGCACCCCGCTTGTTACAATATACCAGTCCGACTCCTCGCCCTCACTGTCGCTCTCTGACACCTGTCTATCGGGTAATTCCTTACCCATGTTAATGCAGTGCCGCCTATTCCCGCCTGTCTCTCAAGTGTGTATAGTAACCTCCTGTGTTGTACTATATCAAGGGCTTTTTGGCAGCCCGGAAATAGGCAATCTACCCAGCCTTCCCTATTTTGCCCTATTTTCGTTACCTTATCTTAAAACTCCAGGAGGTTTGTCAGGCATTATTTACTTGCTCTAAAGCCGTGTTGTTGTTTACTTACAAACCTAATTCTTTCTACGTGTGCAACTAGTCTTAACCTTACAGTTCTATCAAGTACTGTGTAAGGGATGCTTGTGAGCGGCACTTGTCCGTAGTTACCCACCTCTTCTCTATTTCCTTTCTTATAGATTGGCACCAAATTTGCCTTCTTCCAGCATTTTGGCAATTCCCCCTGTGTGAGTGACTCATGATAGATCAGTGCTGATCTAGGTATGCTGAGGGCCTGTGCTGCTTCTTATAACATCCATGATATTCTATCTGGCCCAGTAGCTTTAGTTATATCCAGTGATGCTGGTTGTATTGTTACTTCCTCCGCTGTTACCTCAGTATTTAGTAGTTTCTCATTACGGGCTGCTTCCTCATCTAGCTCGGGGAGCTCTTCGGGCTCAGCAGTGAACACTCCATGGAGCTGGCACTGAGCTCCTCACAAATTTCTTCATCATTTTCTGTATACTGGTCTCCCCCTTTTCGTAACCTGGTCATTTGGTCATTCACTGTTATTTTCCTTCTTATATGTCTATGTAGGAGTTTCGCTTGTCTCTTTGCTTTGGAGGCAATATCATTTTCAAACTTTCTGCCAATTTTCTTATGTTTATATAGTCATTCCTGGCTCTGTTGCATCTATTCCGGTTCATGTCTGTCCTTTGCCTTCTGTATTTCCTACACTCCCTCCTGCTTCTTGCTCTTGCCTCCTGGCACTGTCTATTGACCCCCGGGTTATTATATGTTCTCCTACTGTTTACCCTTAATGGTGGTATGACTCTTCTGTCTCTTTGCACCTCAGTTTTACTTGGTCCATCATTTCCTGGACCGTCTTCCCTCTAAGGTCCTCCTCCCATTGACCACTTTCAAGATACTTACTTTTTACTTTTGGCACCAAAAGTACCAAAGTGCCTTTTGACACTTTTTACTCTTACTCTTATAAAGTGTCATTTTTTATACTTTGCTCTACCTTCCCTGACTCCTTATCTTATGGGCACTGTTCTGAGTTCAATCATGTAGTGTAACACCGGGACACAACGGTCACTTGCTCCTGGTGGTATTTCATGCTCTAAGTTCTCAATGTCTTCCTCATTCTGGGTGAAGATAAAGTCCAGTAGGCTCAGTGTATCCCCCTCCCCTTTCTCGTGTGTCCTCGTGTTTGCGCGCGCTAGCTAGTGAATATGAGCGTGAGTGTGTGTGTGTGTGTGTGTGTGTGTACTCACCTAGTTGTACTCACCTAGTTGTGTTTGCGGGGGTTGAGCTCTGGCTCTTTGGTCCCGCCTCTCAACCGTCAATCAACAGGTGTACAGATTCATGAGCCTATCGGGCTCTGTCATATCTACACTTGAAACTGTGTATGGAGTCAGCCTCCACCACATCACTTCCTAATGCATTCCATTTGTCAACCACTCTGACACTAAAAAAGTTCTTTCTAATATCTCTGTGGCTCATTTGGGCACTCAGTTTCCACCTGTGTCCCCTTGTGCGTGTTCCCCTTGTGTTAAATAGACTGTCTTTATCTACCCTATCAATCCCCTTCAGAATCTTGAATGTGGTGATCATGTCCCCCCTAACTCTTCTGTCTTCCAGCGAAGTGAGGTTTAATTCCCGTAGTCTCTCCTCGTAGCTCATACCTCTCAGCTCGGCTACTAGTCTGGTGGCAAACCTTTGAACCTTTTCCAGTTTAGTCTTATGCTTGACTAGATATGGACTCCATGCTGGGGCTGCATACTCCAGGATTGGCCTGACATATGTGGTATACAAAGTTCTGAATGATTCTTTACACAAGTTTCTGAATGCCGTTCGTATGTTGGCCAGCCTGGCATATGCCGCTGATGTTATCCGCTTGATATGTGCTGCAGGAGACAGGTCTGGCGTGATATCAACCCCCAAGTCTTTTTCCTTCTCTGACTCCTGAAGAATTTCCTCTCCCAGATGATACCTTGTATCTGGCCTCCTGCTCCCTACACCTATCTTCATTACATTACATTTGGTTGGGTTAAACTCTAACAACCATTTGTTCGACCATTCCTTCAGCTTGTCTAGGTCTTCTTGAAGCCTCAAACAGTCCTCGTCTGTTTTAATCCTTCTCATAATTTTAGCATCGTCCGCAAACATTGAGAGAAATGAATCGATACCCTCCGGGAGATCATTTACATATATCAGAAACAAGATAGGACCGAGTACAGAGCCCTGTGGGACTCCACTAGTGACTTCACGCCAATCGGAGGTCTCACCCCTCACCGTAACTCTCTGCTTCCTATTGCTTAGATACTCCCTTATCCACTGGAGCACCTTACCAGCTACACCTGCCTGTCTCTCCAGCTTATGTACCAGCCTCTTATGCGGTACTGTGTCAAAGGCTTTCCGACAATCCAAGAAAATGCAGTCCGCCCAGCCCTCTCTTTCTTGCTTAATCTGTGTCACCTGATCGTAGAATTCTATCAAGCCTGTAAGGCAAGATTTACCCTCCCTGAATCCATGTTGGCGATTTGTCACGAAGTCCCTTCTCTCCAGATGTGTTACCAGGTTTTTTCTCACGATCTTCTCCATCACCTTGCATGGTATACAAGTCAAGGACACTGGCCTGTAGTTCAGTGCCTCTTGTCTGTCGCCCTTTTTGTATATTGGGACCACATTCGCCGTCTTCCATAGTTCTGGTAGGTCTCCCGTCTCTAGTGACTTACTATACACTATGGAGAGTGGCAGGCAAAGTGCCTCTGCACACTCTTTCAGTACCCATGGTGAGATCCCATCTGGACCAACAGCCTTTCTAACATCCAGATCCAGCAGGTGTCTCTTGACCTCCTCTCTCGTAATTTCGAACTCCTCCAAGGCCGCCTGGTTTACCTCCCTTTCTCCTAGCACAGTGACCTCACCCTGTTCTATTGTGAAGACCTCCTGGAACCTCTTGTTGAGTTCCTCACACACCTCTCTGTCATTCTCTGTATACCTGTCCTCGCCTGTTCTAAGTTTCAATACCTGTTCTTTCACTGTTGTTTTCCTTCTGATGTGACTGTGGAGTAGCTTTGGTTCGGTCTTGGCTTTGTTTGCTATATCATTTTCAAAATTTTTCTCTGCTTCTCTTCTCACCCTGACGTACTCATTCCTGGTTCTCTGGTATCTCTCTCTGCTTTCTGGTGTTCTGTTATTCCGGAAGTTCCTCCACGCCTTTTTGTTCAGTTTCTTCGCTTCCATACATGCCCTATTATACCATGGATTCTTCTGTTGCTTCTCGGATTTTTCCCTTTGGGCCGGGATGAACCTGTTTACTGCCTCCTGACACTTTTGGGTAACATAGTCCATCATACCCTGTACAGACTTGTCTCTGAGGTCTGTGTCCCAAGGTATTTCACTTAGGAAACTTCTCATCTGTTCATAATTCCCCTTTCGGTATGCCAGCCTTTTGATTCCTAGTTCTTTTTGGGGGGAGATAAGTCCTAGCTCTACCAGGTACTCAAAGTTCAATACACTGTGGTCACTCATTCCCAAGGGCGCTTCCATCTTAACTTCCCTTATATCCCATTCATTTAGGGTAATGTTTTGTGTGTGTGTGTGTGTGTGTGTGTGTGTGTGTGTGTGTGTGCGTGTGTGTGTGTTTGTGTGTGGACCCACCTAGTTGTGCTTGCGGGGATTGAGCTCTGGCTCTTTGGTCCTGCCTCTCAACTGTTAATAAAATGATGTACAGATTCCTGAGCCTGCTGGGCTCTATCATATCTACATTTCAAACTGCGTATGGGGTTAGCCTCCACCACATAACTGCCTAATGCATTTCACCTGTTAACTACTCTGACATTGAAAAAGTTCTTTCTAACGCGTCTGTGGCTAATTTGGGTACTCAGTTTTCACCTGTTGTGGTCAGCGTCGAGGGGAATACACCTCAGGTGGTATTATCACCCCAGGTGTCCCTTGGTTCGAGTACCACCTGAGTTAAACATTTCATCTTTATATACCCCTGTCAATTCCTCTGATAATTGTTTAGGTAGTGATCATGTCTCCACTATCTCTTCTGTCTTCCAGCGACGTGAGGTGCATTTTTCGCAGTTACCTTAGCCATGTGGTGCAGTACCATAGCCATGTGGTGCAGTACCGTAACCATGTGGTACAGTACCGTAGCCATGTGGTACAGTACCGTAGCCATGTGGTGCAGTACCGTAGACATGTGGTACAGTACCGTAGACATGTGGTACAGTACCGTAGACATGTGGTACAGTACCGTAGCCATGTGGAACAGTACCGTAGACATGTGGTACAGTACCGTAGCCATGTGGAACAGTACCGTAGACATGTGGTACAGTACCGTAGACATGTGGAACAGTACCGTAGCCATGTGGTGCAGTACCGTAGCCATGTGGTACAGTACCGTAGCCATGTGGTGCAGTACCGTAGCCATGTGGTGCAGTACCGTAGCCATGTGGTGCAGTACCGTAGCCATGTGGTGCAGTACCGTAGCCATGTGGTGCAGTACCGTAGCCATGTGGTGCAGTACCGTAGCCATGTGGTGCAGTACCGTAGCCATGTGGTACAGTACCGTAGACATGTGGTACAGTACCGTAGACATGTGGAACAGTACCGTAGCCATGTGGTACAGTACCGTAGCCATGTGGTACAGTACCGTAGCCATGTGGTACAGTACCGTAGCCATGTGGTACAGTACCGTAGCCATGTGGTACAGTACCGTAGCCATGTGGTACAGTACCGTAGCCATGTGGAACAGTACCGTAGACATGTGGTACAATACCGTAGCCATGTGGTACAGTACCGTAGCCATGTGGTACAGTACCGTAACCATGTGGTGCAGTACCGTAGCCACGTGGTACAGTACCGTAGCCATGTGGTACAGTACCGTAGCCATGTGGTACAGTACCGTAGCCATGTGGTACAGTACCGTAGCCATGTGGTACAGTACCGTAGCCATGTGGTGCAGTACCGTAGCCATGTGGTGCAGTACCGTAGCCATGTGGTACAGTACCATAGCCATGTGGTACAGTACCGTAGCCATGTGGTACAGTACCGTAGACATGTGGTACAGTACCGTAGCCACGTGGTACAGTACCATAGCCATGTGGTACAGTACCGTAGCCACGTGGTACAGTACCGTAGACATCCCACTCACAACTAAGACAAACCACATCAATTCCATAACATAACAATTTGTACGTAGCTGTGTAACAATTTCATGGCCAATTTATTTGAGATTACCCAACCATTACGAGCTTCGGGCGGTATTGCAACTGTGCTAAATTGCAATACTGAATGTTGTTGCACAATTTGCACAATATGGTCCTTAAAACCTGTTTTATTGGCTATATCGAATTTTATTTTGTACAATTAATTTTTTGTCTAAATCATGAATATGGAAGCACCTGGAGGTGTCATGAGCGGCGGGGAATTACACCTCAGGGTAGTATAATCACCCCAGATGTCCCCAGCGGCGGGGAAATAGACCTCAGGGAGGTATTATCACCCCAGAGGTCCCCAGCGGCGGGGGAAGACACCTCAGGGAGGTATTATCACCCCAGAGGTCCCCAACGGCGGGCGAATACACCTCAGGGTGGTATTTTCACCCCAGAGGTCCCCAGCGGCGGAGAATTACACCTCAGGGAGGTATTATCACCCCAGAGGTCCCCAGCGGCGGAGGAAGACACCTCAGGGAGGTATTATCACCCCAGAGGTCCCCAGCGGCGGAGGAAGACACCTCAGGGTGGTATTATCACCCCAGAGGACCCCAGCGGCGGAGAATTACACCTCAGGGAGGTATTATCACCCCAGAGGTCCCCAGCGGCGGGGGAAGACACCTCAGGGAGGTATTCTCAACCCAGAGGTCCCCAGCGGCGGGGGAAGACACCTCACGGAGGTATTATCACCCCAGAGGTATCCAGCGGCGGGGGAAGACACCTCAGGGAGGTATTATCACCCCAGAGGTCCCCAGCGGCGGGGGAAGACACCTCAGGGAGGTATTATCACCCCAGAGGTCCCCAGCGGCGGGGGAAGACACTTCAGGGTGGTATTATCACCCCAGAGGTCCCCAGCGGCGGTGGAAGACACCTCAGGGTGGTATTATCACCCCAGAGGTCCCCAGCGGCGGGGAATTACACCTCAGGGAGGTATTATCACCGCAGAGGTCCCCAGTGGCGGGGGAAGACACCTCAGGGAGGTATTATCACCCCAGAGGTCCCCAGCGGCGGGGGAAGACACCTCTGGGAGGTATTATCACGCCAGAGGTCCCCAGCGGCGGGGAAATACACCTCAGGGAGGTATAATCACCCCAGAGGTCCCCAGCAGCGGGGGAAGACACCTCAGGGAGATATTATCACCCCAGAGGTCCCCAGCGGCGGAGGAAGACACCTCAGGGAGGTATTATCACCCCAGAGGTCCCCAGTGGCGGGGGAAGACACCTCAGGGAGGTATTATCACCCCAGAGGTCCCCAGCGGCGAGGGAAGACACCTCAGGGAGGTATTATCACCCCAGAGGTCCCCAGCAGCGGGGAATTACACCTCAGGTAGGTATTATCACCCCAGAGGTCCCCAGCGGCGGGGAAATACACCTCAGGGAGGTATTATCACCCCAGAGGTCCCCAGCGGCGGGGGAAGACACCTCAGGGTGGTATAATCACCCCAGAGGTCTCCAGCGACGGGGAAATACACCTCAGGGTGGTATTATCACCCCAGAGGTCCCCAGCGGCGGGGAATTACACCTCAGGGAGGTGTTATCACCCCAGAGGTCCCCAGCGGCGGAGAAATACACCTCAGGGTGGTATTATCACCCCAGAGGTCCCCAGCGGCGGGCGAAGACACCTCAGGGTGGTATTATCACCCCAGAGGTCCCCAGCGGTGGGAATTACGCCTCAGGGAGGTATTATCACCCCAGAGGTCCCCAGCGGTGGGAATTACGCCTCAGGGAGGTATTATCACCCCAGAGGTCCCCAGCGGTGGGAATTACGCCTCATGGAGGTATTATCAACCCAGAGGTCCCCAGCGGCGGGCGAAGACACCTCAGGGTGGTATTATCACCCCAGAGGTCCCCAGCGGTGGGAATTACGCCTCAGGGAGGTATTATCACCCCAGAGGTCCCCAGCGGCGGGCGAAGACACCTCAGGGTGGTATTATCACCCCAGAGGTCCCCAGCAGCGGGGAATTACACCTCAGGGAGGTATTATCACCCCAGAGGTCCCCAGCGGCGGGGAATTACACCTCAGGGTGGTATTATCACCCCAGAGGTCCCCAGCGGCGGGGGAAGACACCTCAGGGTGGCATTATCACCCCAGAGGTCCCCAGCGGCGGGAATTACACCTCAGGGAGGTATTATCACCCCAGAGGTCCCCAGCGGCGGGGGAAGAAACCTCAGGGTGGTATTATCACCCCAGAGGTCCCCAGCGGCGGGGGAAGAAACCTCAGGGTGGTATTATCACCCCAGAGGTCCCCAGCGGCGGGGAATTACACCTCAGGGAGGTATTATCACCCCAGAGGTCCCCAGTGGCGGAGGGAGACACCTCAGGGAGGTATTATCACCCCAGAGGTCCCCAGCGGCGGGGGAAGACACCTCTGGGTGGTATTATCACCCCAGAGGTCCCCAGCGGCGGGGAAATACACCTCAGGGAGTATTATCCCCCCAGAGGTCCCCAGCGGCGGGGAAATACACCTCAGGGAGGTATTATCACCCCAGAGGTCCCCAGGGGCGGAGAAATACACCTCAGGGTGGTATTATCACCCCAGAGGTCCCCAGCGGCGGGGGAAGACACCTCAGGGTGGTATTATCACCCCAGAGGTCCCCAGCGGCGGGAATTACACCTCAGGGAGGTATTATCACCCCAGAGGTCCCCAGTGGCGGGGAAATACACCTCAGGGAGGTATTATCACCCCAGAGGTCCCCAGCGGCGGGGGAAGACACCTCAGGGGGGTATAATCACCCCAGAGGTCTCCAGCGACGGGGAATTACACCTCAGGGAGGTGTTATCACCCCAGAGGTCCCCAGCGGCGGGGGAAGACTCCTCAGGGTGGTATTATCACCCCAGAGGTCCCCAGCGGCGGGGGAAGACACCTCAGGGTGGTATTATCACGCCAGAGGTCCCCAGCGGCGGGGAATTACACCTCAGGGAGGTGTTATCACCCCAGAGGTCCCCAGCGGCAAGGAATTACACCTCAGGGAGGTGTTATCACCCCAGAGGTCCCCAGCGGCGGGGGAAGACACCTCAGGGTGGTATTATCACCCCAGAGGTCCCCAGCGGCGGGTGAAGACACCTCAGGGTGGTATTATCACCCCAGAGGTCCCCAGCGGTGGGAATTACGCCTCAGGGAGGTATTATCACCCCAGAGGTCCCCAGCCGTGGGAATTACGCCTCAGGGAGGTATTATCACCCCAGAGGTCCCCAGCGGTGGGAATTACGCCTCAGGGAGGTATTATCACCCCAGAGGTCCCCAGCGGCGGGCGAAGACACCTCAGGGTGGTATTATCACCCCAGAGGTCCCCAGCGGTGGGAATTACGCCTCAGGGAGGTATTATCACCCCAGAGGTCCCCAGCGGCGGGCGAAGACACCTCAGGGTGGTATTATCACCCCAGAGGTCCCCAGCGGCGGGGAATTACACCTCAGGGAGGTATTATCACCCCAGAGGTCCCCAGCGGCGGGGAAAGACACCTCAGGGTGGTATAATCACCCCAGAGGTCCCCAGCGGCGGGGAATTACACCTCAGGGAGGTATTATCACCCCAGAGGTCCCCAGTGGCGGGGAATTACACCTCAGGGAGGTATTATCACCCCAGAGGTCCCCAGCGGCGGGGAATTACACCTCAGGGAGGTATTATCACCCCAGAGGTCCCCAGCGGCGGGGAATTACACCTCAGGGTGGTATTATCACCCCAGAGGTCCCCAGCGGCGGGGGAAGACACCTCAGGGTGGCATAATCACCCCAGAGGTCCCCAGCGGCGGGAATTACACCTCAGGGAGGTATTATCACCCCAGAGGTCCCCAGCGGCGGGGGAAGAAACCTCAGGGTGGTATTATCACCCCAGAGGTCCCCAGCGGCGGGGGAAGAAACCTCAGGGTGGTATTATCACCCCAGAGGTCCCCAGCGGCGGGGGAAGACACCTCAGGGTGGTATTATCACCCCAGAGGTCCCCAGCGGCGGGGAAATACACCTCAGGGAGGTATTATCACCCCAGAGGTCCCCAGCGGCGGGGGAAGACACCTCAGGGTAGTATAATCACCCCAGAGGTCCCCAGCGGCGGGGGAAGACACCTCAGGGTGGTATTATCACCCCAGAGGTCCCCAGCGGCGGGGAAATACACCTTAGGGTGGTATTATCACCCCAGAGGTCCCCAGCGGCGGGCGAAGACACCTCAGGGTGGTATTATCACCCCAGAGGTCCCCAGCGGCGGGAATTACACCTCAGGGAGGTATTATCACCCCAGAGGTCCCTAGCGGCGGGGAATTACACCTCAGGGAGGTATTATCACCCCAGAGGTCCCCAGCGGCGGGGGAAGACACCTCAGGGAGGTATTATCACCCCAGAGGTCCCCAGCGGCGGGGAATTACACCTCAGGGAGGTATTATCACCCCAGATGTCCCCAGCGGCGGGGAAATACACCTCAGGGGGGTATTATCACCCCAGAGGTCCCCAGCTGCGGGAATTATACCTCAGGGAGGTATTATCACCCCAGAGGTCCCCAGCGGCGGGGAATTACACCTCAGGGAGGTATTATCACCCCAGAGGTCCCCAGCGGCGGGGAATTACACCTCCGTGAGGTATTATCACCCCAGAGGTCCCCAGCGGCGGGGGAAGACACCTCAGGGTGGTATAATCACCCCAGAGGTCTCCAGCGACGGGGAAGACACCTCATTGTGGTACAATCACCCCAGAGGTCCCCAGCGGCGGGGAATTACACCTCAGGGAGGTATTATCACCCCAGAGGTCCCCAGCGGCGGGGAATTACACCTCCGTGAGGTATTATCACCCCAGAGGTCCCCAGCGGCGGGGGAAGACACCTCAGGGTGGTATAATCACCCCAGAGGTCTCCAGCGACGGGGAAGACACCTCATTGTGGTACAATCACCCCAGAGGTCCCCAGCGGCGGGGAATTACACCTCAGGGAGGTATTATCACCCCAGAGGTCCCCAGCGGCGGGGGAAGACACCTCAGGGTGGTATTATCACCCCAGAGGTCCCCAGCTGCGGGGGAAGACACCTCCGGGAGGTATTATCACCCCAGAGGTCCCCAGCGGCGGGGGAACATACCTCAGGGAGGTATTATCACCCCAGAGGTCCCCAGCGGCGGAGGAAGACACCTCAGGGAGGTATTATCAGCCCAGAGGTCCCCAGCGGCGGGGGAAGACACCTCAGGGAGGTATTATCACCCCAGAGGTCCCCAGCGGCGGGGGAAGACACCTCAGGGAGGTATAATTACCCCAGAGGTCCCCAGCGACGGGGGAACACACCTCAGGCTGGTATTATCACCCCAGAGGTCCCCAGCGGCGGGGGAATACCACAGACACGGACTCGAGAGGGGGACGTGTCACGGCAGGATCCTGACACGCACTAAACAGCTTCGTAAGGTAGTAAAGCAGTTCACTTCTCAGCTTTAGAATAAGAAAGGCTGATGGGAAGGAGAAGGACTGATGACGTGAAGAAAGTGAGAAGGACTAGGTAGTATGTGATAAGAACAACGTATTAAACGAGTATATACAACACAAATGGCTCCTTAAATATTTCATAAACCTCTTTAACTGCACTTAATTTTAACATTATGTACTCATATTTCCTGTGATAATCCATGTTAAAATAAAGTAACACATGTTGCAAAAAGCTTCCAAACGGATTAACTTAAAAATAAAAATTTTGCGTGACTAGCCCAGAGGGACTGGAGCTCTTGGCTGACTGGAGCCAAGAGGCAGTTACTCCGGCAGGTGGAGACTTGGAGAGCCGGCGGCAAGGCCAGTCGGGTCGTTACGATGGAAGTTGTTCCAACTCGCAGACAATTAGGCCAAGAGTCCCACCCAGTCCGATTTTAATGTTGCAACTTGCGGTGGTTTGGGGAGGCGGGGTGTTAATTGTGGGTGTTTATTGTGGTGGGCGGTAGTGGGTGGGGGAGGTGGGTGCCTGGGGGAGAGAGGGAGGGAGGCTGGGGGAGAGAGGGAGGGAGGCTGGGGGAGAGAGGGAGGGAGGCTGGGGGGGGAGAGGGGGAGGGAGGCTGGGGGAGAGAGGGAGGGAGGCTGGGGGAGAGAGGGAGGGAGGCTGGGGGAGAGAGGGAGGGAGGCTGGGGGGGGGAGAGGGGGAGGGAGGCTGGGGGAGAGGGGGAGGGAGGCTGGGGGAGAGAGGGAGGGAGGCTGGGGGAGAGAGGGAGGGAGGCTGGGGGGGGAGAGGGAGGCTGGAGAAGAGAGAGGGAGGGAGGCTGGGGGAGAGAGGGAGGCTGGTGGAGAGAGAGAGGGAAGCTTGGGGAGAGAGAGGGAGGGAGGCTGGAGGAGAGGGGGAGGGAGGCTGGGGGAGAGAGAGAAGGAGGCTGGAGAAGAGAGAGGGAGGCTGGAGAAGAGAGAAGGGGGGAGGCTGGGGAAGAGAGAGGGAGGCTGGGTGAGAGAGAGGGAGGCTGGGGGAGAGAGAGAGGAAGGCTGGGGGAGACAGGGGGAGAGAGGGAGGCTGGGGAAGAGAGAGAGAGGGAGGCTGGGGAAGAGAGAGGGAGGCTGGGGGAGAGAGAGGGAGACTGGGGGAGAGAGGGAGGGAGGCTGGGAGAGAGAGGGAGGCTGGGGAAGAGAGGGAGGGAGGCTAGGGGAGAGAGGGAGGCTGGGAGAGAGAGAGAAGGAGGCTGGAGAAGAGAGAGGGAGGCTGGAGAAGAGAGAAGGGGGGAGGCTGGGGAAGAGAGAGGGAGGCTGGGTGAGAGAGAGGGAGGCTGGGGGAGAGAGAGAGGAAGGCTGGGGGAGACAGGGGGAGAGAGGGAGGCTGGGGAAGAGAGAGAGAGGGAGGCTGGGGAAGAGAGAGGGAGGCTGGGGGAGAGAGAGGGAGACTGGGGGAGAGAGGGAGGGAGGCTGGGAGAGAGAGGGAGGCTGGGGAAGAGAGGGAGGGAGGCTAGGGGAGAGAGGGAGGCTGGGGGAGAGAGGGAGGCTGGGGGAGAGAGAGAGGGAGGCTGGGGGAGAGAGAGGGAGACTGGGGGAGAGAGAGGGAGGCTGGGGGAGAGAGGGAGGGAGGCTGGGGGAGAGAGGGAGGCTGGGGGAGAGAGAGAGGGAGGCTGGGGGAGAGAGGGAGGCTGGGGGAGAGAGAGGGAGGCTGGGGGAGAGAGAGGGAGGCTGGGGGAGAGAGGGAGGGAGGCTGGGGGAGAGAGGGAGGGAGGCTGGGGGAGAGAGGGAGGCTGGGGGAGAGAGGGAGGCTGGGGGAGAGAGAGGGAGACTGGGGGAGAGAGAGGGAGGCTAGGGGAGAGAGGGAGGGAGGCTGGGGGAGAGAGGGAGCTAGGGAGGCTGGGGAAGAGAGAGGGAGGCTGGGGAAGAGAGGGAGGCTGGGGAAGAGAGAGGGAGGCTGGGAGAGAGTGGGAGGCTGGGAGAGAGCGGGAGGCTGGTGGAGAGAGGGAGGCTGGGGAAGAGAGGGAGGGAGGCTGGGGGAGAGAGGGAGGGAGGCTGGGGGAGAGAGGGAGGGAGGCTGGGGGAGAGAGAGAGGGAGGCTGGGGGAGAGAGAGGGAAGCTGGGAGAGAGAGGGAGGCTGGGGGAGAGAGGGAGGCTGGGGGAGAGAGGGAGGCTGGGAGAGGGAGGGAGGCTGGGGGAGAGAGGGAGGGAGGCTGGGGGAGAGAGGGAGGGAGGCTGGGGGAGAGAGGGAGGGAGGCTGGGGGAGAGAGGGAGGGAGGCTGGGGGAGAGGGGGAGGGAGGCTGGGGGAGAGAGAGGGAGGCTGGGAGAGAGGGAGGCTGGGGAAGAGAGAGAGGGAGGCTGGGGGAGAGAGAGAGGGAGGCTGTGGGAGAAAGGGAGGCTAGGGGGAGAGAGGGAGGCTAGGGGGAGAGAGGGAGGCTGCGATCCAAGAGCCGGAGCTCAACTCTGCTGGCAGGGACAGGGGACAAAGACGGGTAAACACAAACAACAATATTATATATATATATATATATATATATATATATATATATATATATATATATATATATATATATATATATATATATATATATATATATATGTGTGTGTGTATGTGTGTATATCACGAAAATAAACACGTGATTAAGAATGTGACAATGTCAGACCACGAAGGAAATTGAAACAGGAATTTCCTTAAGTACTTTCGTATATTAAATACATCTTCAGAAGGAATGAAGGATTCCTTCTGAAGATGTATTTAATATACGAAAGTACTTAAGGAAATTTCTGTTTCAATTCCCTTCGTGGTCTGACATTGTCATATATATATATATATATATATATATATATATATATATATATATATATATATATATATATATATATTAACCTAGAAGGGGTACCACCTCTGGTGCAAGTGTAGGGACCCATAGCCTCGGAGAAGAAAATAAAGAGTACTCAGAGAAGACCTTGTGGATCCTCACTGAACACTTTGATATTTTCTTCTCCTACCACCCCTATTCTTTTGGTATGAGTGTATATTTATCTAACTTTATTTGAAAATGTCATTACACAAAAAGTTATAATATTGATTACATGCAGGGTACAAGGCTGCTTGTCACAAGTTGAACAGCTCCTCCAGCTCCTAAGATGGCGGGCAGGAACCATGGATGCAGTGAGCATTTCCTCTATGGATTGCCACACTAAGGCGCTGAAAAAGAAAACTGGCAGCACTAGGGTCTCTAGTTGTTTCGATTAGCTTAGACCCAACTCCTTCAAAAAGCCAGCAGCACTTTTACCCCAGGCACCAAGTGTCTCTGAGGCAATGGGGACAAAATTGTAGTGGTGCTCAAGGTCTCTGTAAATACGTGACTTGGCCGCTTCCCGGTGATTGGCAGCTCCTCCTGCTTGTGTAGCACTGAAGGCAACATAGGTATTGGCTAAAGTTGAAACGCAAGTGTAGTCCCACACCAACTGTCTACCATTCTTCCAGGGGTTCACCGTGATTCCGTCTGGGCGACCGACAGGCTCATCAGAGTTGCGGGACATTAGGTAACGGGGCTCTCTCTCTGCTGGACAACCGGCTGTGGTAAGGCTTCTCTTAATAATGTCATTGACCTCGCCGTGTCTTGCATGCCATCCTCCTGTCCTTTGGCAGAGAAGGCCATGCCGTCCGTATCTGTCGGCCTCTGCCTCGCCGCAAATACACCTGTATTCGGTGTGGATTGGGGCAGCGAGGCGGAGAGCCACGACAATTCGGAGGGCCTGCGGTGTGAGACGGGTGCCGGTTGCTAACATTAGGGTTGCTAATATATATATATATATAATGCTCGAAAGCGTATGATTAATAATTCTAACACGAATCTTCTCAATATTTCTTACGTTTTTCTTCACTGTCGAGAGTAATTGAAAAATTAACTCTCCAAAATTCATTCATGTAATTTTGGTCTGACGCTTGAACGTGTTTCGTAATGCTTATTACATTTTCAAAGATAAGTTTAAACATAACATACATCATACTTATACTCGTTTTGGGTGAGGTGATATGGCACAAAAGTTTTAGGTGAGGTGCAAAGCTATGCCAGAACACAAATCTATGGGTATAAATTAGGTATGAAAACATTAGAATGGAAGTAACTGCAGAAGGCCTATTGGTCCATACCTCCTCTTGCTGCTATGTTGGTTCGGGGTCTTGAAGTGGGTAGAAAATAGTTGTGTTATCATGCATCTGTTGTTAAGTTTCACTAGTGAGATGGAGAACGATGGGAAGCTGCCCTTTCTAGATGTAACAGTCACGGAAAGGAACGGAGGCTTCCACACTGCAGTCTAAGGAAACAAATATAGGAATGTGCCTCAATGCTAATAGTGACTGCCCAGACAGGTACAAGAGGAGTGTTGTCAACGCTTACGTCGACCGGGCTCTCAGTCACAGCTCAGGATAGAAGCAAGTCAATGAAGAACTCTGTTGGTAAGGCAGGTCCTAGTAAACAATGGCTTCACTAACGGATATGTTGAAGACGTCATAAAAAGAAAGGAGAAACGCTATGCAACCTCTGAAGAGTCAACTAGCACAACACTTGTAGCCCCTATTAGACTGTTTTACAGGAACTTCTTTTCGACGGCTCATAAAACGGAGGAATGAAAGATATCATTGATAGGAACGTTATCCCAACAGAAAATAAATCAGAAAATACAATTGACAATTTACTTCAAAAACAAAAAAGCGGCCCACCTACTCATGAAAATATCCCTAGACACCAAACAGAACGTCTTGATGGAAACCAACGTCGTCTATGCCTTCACAATCCCGCTTGGGGACTGTAAGCCCCAAAGAACTTAGTATATAGGCAAGACAACAACGTCTCTTTCTAGGCGATTAACAATGCACAAACAACAGTGCTCTATCAAAGAACATACAATCTCTTCTCACAACCAGATCATCACCCGAGAAATCCTAACAAGGAACACAGAAAGCATCGATAAATACAGCGATAGCAGGAGACTCGACATCAGCGAGGCACTACACATCAAAAAGTGAACACCAGCAATCAATAGCCAATTAATGAACAGGTCGATTTGTTCATGCGTTCAAAAATCTCAAAAAAGATAGTTCATTACACATTACCAAAGCTGATAAGTCAAACGCAGTAGTTATTATGAATAGGGATGACTATGTCTGAAAAATGGAGTTACTCCTGGAAGACAGGGATACATATCTATTGATTAATAGAGATCCAACTGAAAAAGTGATTGCACATATTAACAAAACTCTTAAAACTGTGTGTAAAGGCGATAAAGAGTTGATATCTAGGCTAACAAGTCGATCCCCCTCTCTACCTTACATGTATGGTCTTATAAAAACTCATAAGCCATATAATCCGGCAAGGCCGATTATTAGTTCAATTGGTTCGGCGGCTTATAAACTCTCTAAGTGGTTAGTCAAAGTTTTGTCCCCTATAGTTGGTACTATTTCCAACTCACACTTGACAAACAATGTGGACTTAGTTAATAAGCTATCCACACTGAATTTAAATTTTGATTTTAAACTAATAAGTTTCGATGTGACCTCTTTATTCACTAAAGTACCTGTTGATGATCTGTTAGAATTTCTACGTGAGGAACTGCCCAAATATAATTTGAGCTTGCAGACCAATAAAGTACTGGAACTTATCAAATTGTGTATTAAAGACAATTATTTTAGTTTTAATGGAAAATTTTTCAAACAAACATTTGGAATGGCGATGGGCAATCCTTTTTCCCCAGTTTTGAGCAATTTGTATATGGAATTCTTCGTAACAAAAATCATATCCAGGATTATCCCTGCTAATGTAGTTTGGTTTAGGTATGTTGATATTTTGTGCTTATGGCCGTATGACAAAGACCAGATAGTTTTTCTTAATGATCTCAATTCTTTGGTACCTTCAATAAAATTCACTTGTGAGACTGAGGAGAATGGTACTCTTCCGTTTTTGGACATTATGATTCATAGAGTCACTAGAAAGTTAAAATATAATGTGTATAGGAAACCAACCAACGTGGGGTCGTATGTTAATTTTTATTCGAATCATCATAGTAAAGTTAAACAGGCAGTTTTTTCAGGAATGTTTCTACGAGCTTTGAGGGTATGCAGCCCTGAGTTTTTTGATGAGGAGATTGCTAAAATATATGAAATTGGGAAGAGTTTACAATATCCTAAGAGGTTTTTGGATTTCTCGTTTGAACAAGCCAAGCGTACGTTTTATAATCACGTCCCCAAGGCAAAACCAGAAATTATTAACTCATAGGTGGTACCTTATGCGAGTCTACTTGAAAAACTGTCTCCGATTTTTAAGAAACTTAATATAAATTTGGTGTTCACTAATAGTACGATCAAATCCAAGTTAATAAAAAACTCCCCTGATACAGCAGGTTGCGTGTATTCGATTCCCTGCAATGATTGTGATTCTGTGTACCTTGGACAAACAGGAAAGTCCTTACAATTGCGGTTGTCATAACATGCTTATAGTATTAGAACTGCCCAAATGTTTAATGCATTGTATCTACATACGAGTTTATGCGATCACAATATTAACTGGAATGGGGCGAAAAGCATTACCAATTGTGGTGGTTTCGTGGAACGGAATTTAATTGAGTCTGCTCTAATCAGTCAGGGTCCAAATCTTCTTAATGTTAGTACTGGTATGTACAAACTTGATCCAATTTTAAGTTATAATATTGCACAACAGTTTAAGAAAAAAATCCGATAGAGAGGCTTATAATGTCTCATTACAATTTTATATTCATATATTGTGTGTTCATGAGGTTTTTCTTTATCTTTCATCCTTATTCTCTGGCCATTTAATCCTCTTTGACCATTCTAAGCTAAGCTATACCTATTTTGGTTAATTCTTTCCCTAGAGATGGGTTGGTCAGGTTCCAGGTGCCGGCCTGTATCCTCTCTTTCTCCTCTGGTCAGTCTGGTGTTGACAAAGGCTTTAACAGGCCGAAACGTTCATTTCCTTTCATATTTCTCTCTTTCATATTTTATGCGGAAAAACCACATAAAATGATCAGTGTTTTGTGATCGTCAACTGCATATTATATATATATATATATATATATATATATATATATATATATATATATATATATATATATATATATATATATATATATATATATATACACACACACACAAGAGTTTTTACATTCTTGTACAGACACTAACACGCACAGTGCTTCGGGCAGGTCCTTAATCCTAATACTCTCTGGAATACCCGCCAAACCAGGTACCCATTGTTCTGTTGGGTAAGCAGAGGCTACAGTTAAGGATTGGCGCCCGGTAAATTCTCCTCGGTCAGGATACGAACCCTGGCCAGAGCGCTCGCGAAACGTCTGACGAGTGTCTTACCACTACGCCCCGGGGACTGCAAGGGGATCAGTGAGTGAGTGAGAACACTCACTCACAGACTTAGTGAGAGCAGGAGCAGCGCTCAACACGGGTGTCAGCTGGTGCTGGTGTACTTGCTCTCTTCTTGCCCTCATCCCCCGCCTTCTTCTCATTATCCTCCTCCTACTCTCTTTTTCTTCTCCCCACTTCCTCCTCCTGCTCCTCTTCCTCCTCGTTCTACTCTTCCTCTTTCTCCTCCTCCTCCTCCTCTCCCTACGGCTCCTCCTCCTCTCATTTCGCCTGCTCCCATACTCCATCACCCAACAACATATTGCACAGAGGCAAAAAAAATATATATATGTTTCGAATTTTCCACCTGGATTGTACCTGGATGGGGTTGTTACCACGCGGGTCCACTTTGGCACTCTGCTAAGGAACCCAGGATCGTAGCGTCTCTGTTTACACATGTAATAGGGACCTTAGGTATTTTAGTGAGATAACCTGAATGTTTTGGATTACGTGTGAGATTTTGGTTAGTTAAATTAGAGAGTTATGTTAGTTAGGTTGGAGTTTGAGAAGAAGTGAACTCTATACATCTTATATTTAAGAGAATTGTCCCTCAGTTTGACAAAATGGCGGTCGATCGTTTCCTTGCCAGATGTAAAATCTAGGATGTTCGTTATGCTTAGAACTGCATAATGGCAATATTATACTGTATTGGATTTTAAGTAAATGTTACTGTACGCTCAGGTAATGATCTCACAGGCAGCAAGCCGCGCGGATACATTCAGGTTTCTCTAATTAAACTCCGGGCCAGATTCACGAAAGCACTTACGCAAGTAAACAGTTTACAAGCATGAAAACTTCCCATTCAACTGTTGTTATTGTTATAAACAGCCTATTGGTGCTTCGTAACCCATTAACTTTTTAATAATTTCAAATAAACCCGCCAAAGATTGAGAAAAGATTTACAGGTTCGTAAGTGCTTGCGTAAGTGCTTTCGTGAATCTGGCCCCTGCAGACGGATCGGGCATCATGCTGTGGGCTCTCTCCTCTGAACTCCACGTGTATATTATTTGATCTCTCTCTCTTCTCCTTTCTAGTGAGTACATTTGGCTGGATCCCAATAATTTGTGTTCTTAATCTTAGCTATGTATGCTGTCTATATTCTCTGTATTTCCTATATTACAGCAATTTCTCCTGCTCTGAAGAGGGAAGTGAATATCGAGCAATACTCAAGACGGGACAGCACAAGTGATTTAAAGAGTACAACCATTGTGATGGGATCCCTGGATTTGAAGGTTTTCATAATCCATCCTATTATTTTTCTGGCTGATGTAATATTTGCTTGGTTATGCTCTCTAAACGTTAGGTCACCTGACATCATTATTCCCAAATCCTTTACATGCTGCTTTCCTACTATGGGCAGATTTTATTCCATTTTGAACCTGTATAATGTTTAACGACCTCATTTTTTACCGTACCTGAGTACCTGGAATTTATCACTGTTAAACATCATGTTATTTTGTGTTGTCGAGTCGAAAATTTTAATGTAATCTGTTTGTATTTTATTAATGTCTTCAAAAGAAGTAATTTTTATGCTGATTTTTTTTTGTCTCATTTTCAGAAGATGATACAAAGGTATGAATATTTTTGTCTATAACTGATATGAGAATAAGGAAAATCAAGGGTGCAAGGACTGTACCCTGATGTACAGGGGCCAGATTCACGAAGGTACTTACGAATATTTTTCTTCTTAGCTACGAATGTTTTCCTTCTTAGCACCTTCGTGGCGGCTACGTCGTGGCTACACTAAGAAGAAAAACATTCGTAAGTTTGGGCCGGCATCTAAGTGTACTGTCGACCACTCGTAGCTTTACGTAAACTGGATATAACTAAATTTTTCTCTACTACATAATACTGGGATCGATTTTAAGATTTTGGAACGTAATCAAAAGTTTATAGGTGGTGAATCTCGTGAAGAGGAGTCCTTCGTGTTAGTTATATATGCATTCTCTGCTTGAAACTTGAAGTAAATATGTCTTTTATGATATTAAAATTAGTTTTATAATAACAAGATATTATACCAGTAGTTAAGTAAATAAACACTAATGAACATGAAATATGAGAGGTGATGAGTCCTGCCTGATGGGAGCATTTACTATCACCAAATGCACCTGTTCACCTCGTAGTAAGGGTGTACCTTAGCTACACATACCCATTTCTAATTTATTTAGTTTGGTTTGATTTTGAAATTAAATCTGGGTGAGACATAACATAAAAATATGCTGCACAAATGATGTTAGGTAAGGAGAAGGGTAAAAATGTCAAAAACTTTATTCATTGAATACTTAAAGCTATAATTATGACTATATGGACTATTAAAAAAGAGAGAGGGAAGTAGGGGTCCAAAACCTCTTCCTGTTACACAACTTGGGTGTGGAACAAGTAATTATCAAAAGAAGGCACCATGCTGGGAAGGCTATGTAGCAGTAAGGCAGTGAGGTGAGGCAGCTACTTATTTGAGAAATGCTTATTTTATTTACCTAATAAGCTGAGGGAGCTTATTTTATTTGAGGAATACTCAGCTAATTCCTCTACATTTAGCATGGAACAAATTTGTGTCCAAGACCTCTTCCTGTTACAGAATTTGGCTGTGTGTAACCAAACTAGAAGTGCTCTACAAATCAAGGGACCCAGAATGTGGAATGACCTCCCGTATCATGTCAAAGGCTGTACCTCTCTCAACCAGTTTAAGAGTAAGCCCAAGTACTACCTAATTAACTTCATGTAACCTACCTTACCCCCTAAATGTCAACCCATGTCTTGCTATTTTTTAAACAATGCTGTTCACCAACATGTGCAATTGCTGATTTCTGCTATGTTACCCCCTTTTTTTATTTTTTATTCCTTTTTTCAACATAATTTATAGCTAATCCCGATTACTATTAAGTTTTAGTCTAAATCTTTTTCCCCCCTCACCTTGCCCGAAATGCTATGAGTATTAGTGGCTTTAGGTATTGTATGTACTAGCTCTGTCTATAAATCCAACATTATGTTTGTAAATCAACTGTATGTACTTTTCCTGAATAAAATTTATTTATTACTAGATGTACCAGGCCACAGCAACCTTCCCCGTTTCCCCCAGTGCTCCCCGCCATTTTCCATCCTCCTTCTCCTCGTCCTCCCAACCATTCCTTACTCTACTGTCCCTTCGTCCTCCCAACCATTCCCCATTCCCCCGTCCCCTGGCCTCATAGTCCCCTCGTCCTCCCCACCATTTCCTCCCTCCCCCATTCCTGTGTCTACCCCACCATCCCCCACTCCACCGTCCCCTTGTCCTAACCATTCACCACTCCACCGTCCCCTTGTCCTAACCATTCACCACTCCACCGTCCCCCTTGTACTCTCCTCTATCTCCCACTCCCCCGTCCCCACGGCCTCCCTATCATTCCCCTCTCCCCTGTTCTCTCGTCCTTCACACCATCCCCCACTCTCCTGTCTCCTTGTCCTTCCCATCATTCTCCATTCCACTCTCCCCTCATCCCCACTATCCCCAACTCCCCAGTCCCCTCATCCTCCCCCACTATTACCTCCTCCCTTGTCCCGTCGTCCTCAGTACAATCCCCCACTCCCGTTCCCTCGTCCTCCCCACCATTCCCGACTCCCTTGTCTGATGCATTCCCAAATCATCTGATGTTTCCATCAGAAAGTTGGGAACATCAAATGATCTGATGTTCCCATCACTGAAATATAAGAAAACACTTAAAAAACGAAATGAAAAACAATGAAGAAATAAAAAAAATAAACTATACTCATGAAATAAATGGTATGGTAAACAACAAAGCTCAATTCCAGCGAAGTGTCACAAAATAATTAAATCAAAATTAAAATAATTCGAAATCTATGAAAAATCAATTTATCAATGAAATTGAAAACATTGAAATAGAATCTTAACATATTTAGTATAGCGTGAGGTGTTCTTACGTGCAACAGATGGCGCCGTTTTTCTAAAATTCATGTTTTTACTGTCAAAGGTGTGTGGCATCTATACTTATTCTCACAAAATGAACGGTATGGTAGACAACATAGCTAAGTTCCATCAATATATCACACAAAATAATTAAATCAAAATGAAAATAAATCGAAATATATGAAAATTTAATTTGTCAATGCAGTCGGAAAGATTGAAGTGGAATCGTAACAATTATTATAGTGTGTATGGCTCTTATGTACAACAGATGGCGCTGTTTCTTAAAAAAGAAGAATTTTTTTACCTTTTACAAGTTTGGCGTCTATACTTATACTTACGAAATGAACAGTGTGGTAAACAACACAGATCAATTCCAACACAATGTCACACAAAATAATTAAATCAAAATTAAAATAAATCAAAATCTTTGAAAATTGAATTTATTATTGCAATTGGAAACAGTGAAGTGGAAATCATAATATATTTAGTATAGCATGTGTGTGTGTGTGTTGCTATTACGTTCAACAGATGGCACTGTTTTTTCTTTTAATTATGTTTATACCTGTCACAGGTGTGGCATCTATATAGTAGGCATATAAAAACACGCGCATATTCAAATGAAACGTTGTGTCAGAATTTCAAAACAATCAGTGAAGAACTTTGGGAGATAACAGCGTGTGTTGCTCTTACGTCATGGGAAGAATATAGTTGTGCATTATAGTTGTGCACAACTATATTCTACCCACTTCAAGACTCCGCACCAATATAGAAGCATCAAGAAATATGGACCAATAGGCCCTTTGCATTTACTTTCATTCTTCCCCTTTAACTTTACCCAATATTTCGTGTTCTATCTTGTGTTGAAAGTTTGTTTTCACCTCATCCAAAACAGTTGTAACATATCACCTCACCCAAACGCAGGTATATAAAATGGATAGCCATTTGAATTATAGCATAGAAGGAAATCTGTTTTAGTGTTTGCAGGTTATAGTTGTGTGTGTGTAAAGTAAAGTCTTTGAAAATGTAATAAGTTATTACGAAACGCGTTCAAGTGTCGCGTCAGACTAGAAATAAAAATGAATTTTGGAGAACTGATTTTTCAATTACCATCGACAGTGAAAAGAACCGTAAGAAATATTGAGAAAATTCGTGTTAGAATTATTAATCTTACTTTTTCGGTCATATTTAATAATATATTTTTATTTATATAGATTATTTATTATTTATTTATTAATCAATAAATAAGTATTAAAAGAAGGCACCAAGCTGGGAAGGCTATGTAGCACCATTGTGTGCAACAATAAACCATTTTTTTAACAAATAATGCACCTGTACGCTAAAACAAATCCTGTCAGCTGTAAAAATATTGATGCAATTATTTAAATAAAAAATATAATGAAAGAAATATTACTGGTTTATTTCTATCCTATCTTTTTGTACTGTAGAGTATATCCAAAGAAATTAAAAATTCAGACATATTGCACAATTTAATGAATGATTAAAAAATTATTAACATGGATTAGCAGTTCAAAAGAAATATGACTATTACATATCAACATGAGATCTTATGATCCATGGTTAACATGATTTAATAAGGATAATACAATATTTGTAATAATACAAACTATAATTTAAAATCTTTATTACTGATTTTTTTATCAAGAAGATTAGGTATACACAGCAATGTGCTGCTACCTTATTCTATATAGAATATTACACAGTGTAGATAAATAACTAGCTATAAGTTTATCTAATACTCCCATCTCACAGGATGGTTAGACATACATGGAATCAAGGTAGAAAATACCAGCCTCAATACAAAAAACAAATTAACTCTGACTATACAACTCTTCACTATTTTCACAAGAGGTAAGCACTGAATCATGGAAACATTATATTATAATTACTCTTGCTAGTTTCTACAAGACTCCTCTCAAACAATGTATTTTTTAATATGTTTAAGAACACAGCAATGTGCTGCTTCCCTATTCTGTATAAAGGAGCACACAGTGTAGATCAAAAACCAGCTACAAGCTCATCCAACATCCTCACCTCACAGGATGGCCAGTCATACATGTTATCAGAAGAGAACAAAATACTTAATGCTGATCTATTAGCCTCCACTGGCAAAATCTAGGTGCAGCACAAGAATATCTTCCAATTTTCTTGAGTGTATGAAGTAATTACAGAGCTCAAAGTACCTCATACCATTTGGTTTGAAGTCACTGATAACAAAGCAATCACAGATATAGTGTTGGAGAGTATGTTCTCTCAAGTAGGACTGAAAACAGATGTTTTTTCACCAAGAGGGTTATAAACCCATGGAACCGCCTACCCGCTGAAGCCGTAAATGCCAAATTTCAGCTAAAAAATATAATTAAGAAAATTAGCGGGCCCTTTAACAAGCCGCCCATTTTCTGTCCTCGTCGAGGTCACTAGATAGTTAGTGGCCCTTGGGTAAATTCAGTAAATATATACAATAATTGTCAGCGCATCTTCCGAGCAACAAGGACAGAAACACAGTATCTCTTAGAATTACGTAGGTAAACAACAAATGTAACATATTTGTTTACTACAATGTCGGTGCTGCCTGTAGAAGTTGAAAAAACATTGTTTTACTTCGAAATATACTAATTTTATGTGAAAATTCGACGTAAATAGGAGGCAGTAGAGCTCCGATAAGCCAGCGCTAAATCTTCAATATGAAGAATGTTGCTGCTCTCTGATTGGCCAAACGAAACACAGTAGTGACCTCTATCGGCACGCAGGTGTACCAGACCCAGAACCCAAATATCTTCCTAAGTGGACCTACCTGAATTGCACCTAAGCATCTTCATAGGGCATACCTAGGAACCTTCGTAGCAAACCTACTTACGAAGAAATACATGGGGCTTCGTGAATCTAGGTCCAGAGCATTAAACTGCGCTTGGACTTTATGTTATTTGGTTGACTGTTACTCTTTGTGTTCTGTTCGACAGAAAATTTTATATCCAGCGTCCTACTTTACCAGTTATTCCCACTGACCTCATTGTGTGTACTATCAGTCCATGGTCACATTTATCAAATGCCTTTACGAAGTCCGTGAATATCCCATTTTGTTTTTCTTCTAATGTTTCAGTGATTTTGTCGTAGTTGTCAAGTAGCTGTGAGAGGTACGATCTTCCTGCTCTAAATCCAAGTTGGCCTGGGTTGTGGAGGTCATTGGTCAATATGAAACTGGTGACCTGCCTCCTGATCACTCTCTCAAATACTTTTATTATGTGGGACATTACTGCAACTCATCTATAATTCTTTTGCAATTCTCTGCTCCCTCCCTTGTGTAGTGTCAGGACCCCCTGGCGACCAGTGGGTGTCAGGACCCCCCCCCCCCTCTCCTGGTGACCAGTGGGTGTCAGGTCCCCCCCCTCTCCTGGTGACCAGTGGGTGTCAGGACCCCCCCCCTCTCCTGGTGACCAGTGGGTGTCAGGACCCCCCCTCTCCTGGTGACCAGTGGGTGTCAGGACCCCCCCTCTCCTGGTGACCAGTGGGTGTCAGGACCCCCCCCCCCTCTCCTGGTGACCAGTGGGTGTCAGGACCCCCCCCCCCTCTCCTGGTGACCAGTGGGTGTCAGGACCCCCCCCCTCTCCTGGTGACCAGTGGGTGTCAGGACCCCCCCCCCCCTCTCCTGGTGACCAGTGGGTGTCAGGACCCCCCCCCTCTCCTGGTGACCAGTGGGTGTCAGGACCCCCCCCCCCCTCTCCTGGTGACCAGTGGGTGTCAGGACCCCCCCCTCTCCTGGTGACCAGTGGGTGTCAGGACCCCCCCCCCCTCTCCTGGTGACCAGTGGATGTCAGGACCCCCCCCCCCTCTTCTGGTGACCAGTGGATGTCAGGACCCCCCCCCCTCTTCTGGTGACCAGTGGATGCCAGGACCCCCCCCCCCCTCTTCTGGTGACCAGTGGATGTCAGGACCCCCCCCCCTCCCCTCCTGGTGACCAGTGGGGCATATTTTGTCCAGTGGATCAAAAATGCATCAGTGGGAATATTTTGTTGATGAATAATAATGCGGTGAGAGTTGTATGTAAATGTTGGATTATCAAGCTGTTGTTATACGCACGCAGCCATGCGTGTGTATGAAGTTGGTATTTTCAGAGAGGGCATTCGAAATGGGCCAATACAACCCCCAGAATGTTGTCAACATCACAACTCCTTGAAGTTGTAAGCAAACAACCCTCTGGCACAGTTATAAGGAACACGATCCCCTGTCAGTTATAAGCAACACAACCCCTGTCTGTTATTAGTATCACAACACCCTGGCAGTTATAAGGAACACAGCCCCTGACAGTTATAAGGAACACAACCCCTGGCAGTTATAAGCAACACAACCCCTGACAGTTATAAGCAACACAACCACTGGCAGTTATAAGCAACACAACCCCTGGCAGTTATAAGCAACACAACCCCTGGCAGTTATAAGCAACACAACCCCTGGCAGTTATAAGCAACACAACCCCTGGCAGTTATAAGCAACACAACCCCTGGCAGTTATAAGCAACACAACCCCTGGCAGTTATAAGCAACACAACCCCTGGCAGTTATAAGCAACACAACCCCTGGCAGTTATAAGCAACACAACCCCTGGCAGTTATAAGCAACACAACCCCTGGCAGTTATAAGCAACACAACCCCTGGCAGTTATAAGCAACACAACCCCTGGCAGTTATAAGCAACACAACCCCTGGCAGTTATAAGCAACACAACCCCTGGCAGTTATAAGCAACACAACCCCTGGCAGTTATAAGCAACACAACCCCTGGCAGTTATAAGCAACACAACCCCTGGCAGTTATAAGCAACACAACCCCTGACAGTTTTGAGCGAATCAGAAGTTTCAAAACACAATATTTTCTGCACAGGTAAATAAATATCAACATTTTCCACACATCACCGTTTTTTCTGAAGCATAAAAATTCCTCGTTTATTTTTGTTGTGCAAAAGTCCAACTCTGGCGTCGCTGAGCGATCATCCTCACAAATATTTAAAAAAAAATTATCAAAATAGATTGATGGATTCTGTGTTTTGCGTGGAGACTCAAGCAGACCGCCCCTCAAGCAGGGGCGGTCTGAGTCCATCGCCAAACTATCGATTTATGCAAGTTGACAAAAAACTTAAGCCCTTTTTCCTTGTCCTTTATGGGTCTTTATTAAATTTTCCTCCGTAACCTGTATCAAAATTATTTGTAGTGTGAAGAGGCAACGCACTAAATTTTTACTTTGCTCGGTGTGTATTTTATATATTACATGTATATATTATTTATATATATATATATATATATATATATATATATATATATATATATATATATATATATATATATATATATATATATATATATGTCGTACCTACTAGCCAGAACGCACTTCTCAGCCTACTATGCAAGGCCCGATTTGCCTAATAAGCCAAGTTTTCATGAAATATATGTTTTTCGACTACCTAACCTACCTAACCTAACCTAACATTTTCGGTTACCTAACCTAACCAATAAAGATAGGTTAGGTTAGGTAGGGTTGGTTAGGTTCGGTCATATATCTACGTTAATTTTAACGCCAATAAAAAAAAATTGACCTCATACATAATGAAATGGGTAGCTTTATTATTTCATAAGAAAAAAATTAAAGAAAATATATTAATTCAGGAAAACTTGGCTTGTTAGGCAAATCGGGCCTTGCATAGTAGGCCGAGAAGTGCGTTCTGGTTACTAGGTACGACATATTATATATATATATATATATATATATATATATATATATATATATATATATATATATATATATATATTTATATATATATGCACGTAGTCACCGGAGGTACTTTTAGGTACTTTTTCTCATCCTCAAATCGGACATAGACAAGGACACAATCTATAGCTCTTTGCAGATGACACTAGGATCTTTATGAGAATAGACAACATAGACAGAACAGCAAACTTCCAATTAGATGTAAATCAAGTCTTTCAATGGGCTACAGAAAATAATATGGTAGTTAATGAAGATAAGTTCCAGCTCTTGCGCTACGCAAAAATGGAAAATATAAATTCAGAAACCACGTACAAAACGCAGTCCAATCATTTTCTAGTGAAAAATCACGAGAACAACAACGAAAAAGTAATGTAAAGAATTTGGGTTTACTCATGTCGGAAGACTTAACCTTTGAAGAATACAATGAAGTAGCCGTCACAACTGCAAGAAAAATTACAGAACTTTTCAAACTAGAGATGCTATACCAATGACGATACTCTTCAACACGCTAGTGCTCTCTAGAGTGGAGTAGTGCTGCACAATGACACTCTTTCAAAGCTGGAGAAATTGCTAATTTGGAGACCGTGCAGAGATCCTTTACTGCAAGAATCCACTCAGTAAAACTTCTAAACAATTGGGACTTACTAAAATGCATAAATCTGTGTTCTCTTGAGCGCAGGCGGGAGAGAAACATAATAATTTACACGTTGACAATAGTAGAGAGGCTGGTCCCAAACCTGCACACACAAATACCATCACATGAGATATTAGAAAGAGAGGACAGAGATATTAGACAGAACTCTTTCAGTGTCAGAGTGGTTGACAATGGAATGCATTAGGAAGTGAAGGCAGACTCCATACATAGTTTGAAGTGTAGATATGATAGAGCCCAGTAGGCTCAGGAACCTGTACACCAGTTGATTGACAGTTGAGAGGCGGGACCAAAGAGCCAGAGCTCAACCCCCACAAGCAGAAATAGGTGAGTACATGAGACCAGGAGGCATGGAAGGATGTGCAGAATACCCCCGTTGAAAAGTAGAGGTGCAATAGGTACTCTGAAAGAACTCTATCAACATCAGAGGCCCGAGATTGTACAACACACTTCCACTATACATAAGGGGCATAACTGGCCGACCCCTCACAGTGTTTTTGAGAGAACTGCATAAGGACCTCCAAAGGATACCTGCTCAATCAGGCTGTGACTCATACATCAGGATGCAAGCAGCCGCGTTCAACAGTCTGGTTGACCAGTCCATCAACGAAGAGGCCTGGTCGACGACCGGGCCGCGGGGAGAACAGGAAATTTGTTAGAGAACAGGAACATAGCACACCTATATAGTTGGCACAGGCTATCTAAAACAGCAATTTATCTCACTGTCAACAACGGTTAATTAAAAAGGATATTTGAAAAACAAAGAAATAAAAGAGATGATGAAGTGTGTTTAGCTGCCCAGGTGAATCAAACCCCGACACAGTTCTTGCAGGTGTGCTGACCACAGTCTGGAGCAAAGACTGGGCCGCTGACCACAGTCTGGAGCAAAGACTGGGCCGCTGACCACAGTCTGGAGCAAAGACTGGGCCGCTGACCACAGTCTGGAGCAAAGACTGGGCCGCTGACCACAGTCTGGAGCAAAGACTGGGCCGCTGACCACAGTCTGGAGCAAAGACTGGGCCGCTGACCACAGTCTGGAGCAAAGACTGGGCCGCTGACCACAGTCTGGAGCAAAGACTGGGCCGCTGACCACAGTCTGGAGCAAAGACTGGGCCGCTGACCACAGTCTGGAGCAAAGACTGGGCCGCTGACCACAGTCTGGAGCAAAGACTGGGCCGCTGACCACAGTCTGGAGCAAAGACTGGGCCGCTGACCACAGTCTGGAGCAAAGACTGGGCCGCTGACCACAGTCTGGAGCAAAGACTGGGCCGCTGACCACAGTCTGGAGCGAAGACTGGGACTGATAATGACCAAGACATGAGTGGTATCCTAACTAAGCACTCTGTCTTTCTATCTACTCATGAAGAACTTTGCATCTTACCAACACCTGAAAAAGTCAATGTAAGTAGTGAAGATGGCAAATTGAACTGTTCAGTCGTTACGAGGGAGGAAGTTATTAAACAGAAAGAGAAAGTAAGACCAAACAAGTCTCCAGGGCCAGACGATGTATATGGATGGCACTTTCCATTGTCACTTACGCAATTGTTCTGTAATTGTTGCTTAGCTAATTAGGCAAAACTTCACCGTTTCCAACCCTCCATAATTCCAACACTTTTTACTACTCTAACGATTTATTAAATATGCAGGATAAGAGCTCACCAAGCTAACATTTAACATTTTAATAATCCAGACAAATTGATGGGTTTTAATCTTTCAATTTGTTTAACCCTGCAAACACACAACCTAACTGTTATGACCCCACATACACCAGTATGATCATACTGTGGCTGGTGTATGTGTTCAAACTGTACAGTGATATCTTGGCTGATTAGCCTAACATCACGATTATAATATCTATTTAATCTTGTTTCGACAATATACTAGTATAAATTGCATATTGCCAATGTATGTCTAATATACCTATGCATATTATATTTCAATTTCAAAGTTATATGCCATGAATTTGTGAATATATTGGAAGTGTATTAAATAGCAGAAGCCTAATGTCATGCAGCTTGGAAAACATCATTATGTGCTTATTGTATGGAATGCTACGTATTGCTGTATAGGACATGATTTGTATATTATAATGTAGAATGTATACATTTAGGTATCTGATGTATTACTTGAATGTATACTGTGAAATATCCATTCCATTATTGTTCATTGCATTGTCCTCTTGTCATATCAGTAATTTACATTCTGGTACTGTGAGATGTATACCTAAGAGACAAGGTTTTGTTACTTATTTTGGTATATGGTGCTTTACATTGTATTCATGTAAACTTATGTATAACAGCTGACTGGTAACGTCTTGAAATCCTCTCTTAACCCCCCTTCCCCTCCCCCTCCCCCTCCTGTGTACTGACTCCAGCCAGTGTTACCATGTCTTGCTAATATGAATTCCCTGTTGACTTACTTGTATATCATGATATACTCTATTATGTATTGATATGTATTATTATGTAAGGGTGTGTATTGTAACATTGGTTTAGTTATTGTATGAATTTGGAGTTATTTACTGAGAAATGTCTGCATATGAGCTTGTAATATTCAAAAGAGGCGAGTCAGCTGACTTGTGGATTTGGAAACAGTGTTGCTCGTGGGCAGCCTGGCCCCTTGGCAGTCACTACTCTGTGATCTTCCGAGTGGAATCTGGCGCGTGTGTGTCGCCCTGGTCCGGGTTTTAGTGGCCTCATTTGTGTTAATTGACTGCTAGGATATATAATGTTAAGTAGTAATGTTTGCCATGGATGATTTCTACCGTTGTACATCATGTATACCAGGTGGTAGGTGCTTTTATATGTATTATTGAGGTAGGTACCTGAGGATTTTAAGTGATGCCATTGTACTATGTATGATGTTGATTCCTCAACCTCATTCGTTAATGAGTGTGATACCAACATCCTGTATTGGTATTATCAGCATAATAGGCGCTAGTGTCCCACTGCGCCACGATAGAGCCTGGTGTCAGCTAGTGCTGAGTGTATGCAGTTTTGAGGCCTGTTGATGATCATGCAAAGCTTCAAGAAGCTGGGTAAAGTAATAGAATGCGAGTTATAGAGATTGTAGCTTTCTTATGGTGTTATGGTGACTTATGTTATATGCCCCATTAAACTGGAATATTTTTTGCTAGCGTTTGAATCCCCTAGACATTTATTGATTATTGGTTAGGCTATGTTTTCCAGCGATGCTGTAGGTTCACTACCCCATAATATTATATGGGAGCCATAACACCCACCCTCATAAACAGCACCCCCTCCACCCTCACAACAGCACCCCCTCTACCCTCACAACAGCTCAGCCTCTACCCTCACAACAGCTCAGACTCCACCCTCACAACAGCTCAGCCTCCACCCTCACAACAGCTCAGCCTCCACCCTCACAACAGCTCTGCCTCCATCCTCACAACAACACCGCCTCCACCCTCACAACACCACCACCTCCACCCTCACAACAGCACTGCCTCCACCCTCACAACACCACCACCTCCACCCTCACAACAGCACCGCCTCCACCCTCACAACAACACCGCCTCCACCCTCACAACAGCACTGCCTCCACCCTCACAACAACACCGCCTTCACCCTCACAACAACACCACCTCCACCCTCACAACAGCACCGCCTTCACCCTCACAACAACACCGCCTCCACCCTCACAACAGCACCGCCTCCACCCTCACAACAACACCGCCTCCACCCTCACAACAGCACCGCCTCCACCCTCACAACAACACCGCCTTCACCCTCACAACAGCACCTCCACCCTCACAACAACACCGCCTCCACCCTCACAACAACACCGCCTTCACCCTCACAACAACACCGCCTCCACCCTCACAACAGCACTGCCTCCACCCTCACAACAGCACTGCCTCCACCCTCACAACAACACCGCCTCCACCCTCACAACAGCATCGCCTCCACCCTCACAACAACACCGCCTCCACCCTCACAACAACACCGCCTTCACCCTCACAACAACACCGCCTTCACCCTCACAACAGCACTGCCTCCACCCTCACAACAGCACCGCCTCCACCCTCACAACAACACCGCCTCCACCCTCACAACAACACCGCCTCCACCCTCACAACAGCACCGCCTCCACCCTCACAACAACACCGCCTCCACCCTCACAACAACACCGCCTCCACCCTCACAACAGCACCGCCTCCACCCTCACAACAACACCGCCTCCACCCTCACAACAACACCGCCTTCACCCTCACAACAACACCGCCTCCACCCTCACAACAGCACCGCCTCCACCCTCACAACAACACCGCCTTCACCCTCACAACAACACCGCCTCCACCCTCACAACAGCACCGCCTCCACCCTCACAACAACACCGCCGTCACCCTCACAACAACACCGCCTCCACCCTCACAACAGCACTGCCTCCACCCTCACAACAACACCACCTCCACCCCTCACAACAGCACTGCCTCCACCCTGGGGAAGTGGTGGATGGGGAATGGACCTTCAATACCAGTCCAGATTCCCAGTGGAGGAGATTTCAGCAAATTCAACTTCAATAATAAACGGATAAACTGGGAGCAAATAAACCAGGACTTCACAGAAATAAACTGGGAAGAACAGCTAGAAAATGCAAACCTGAACCAGTGCCTGGAAAAAATAAGCTAAGTAGCACTAGAAATATGTTCAAACCGCATACCCCTAAGAAAAAAGAGAAAGAGATGCAGATTGGAACGGGAACGTCGTTCCCTATATAGGCGAAGAAAACGAATCGCGGAACAACTTGAGAGTCGCACTCTATCTCAAGAACGGCGAAGAAGGTTAGGTAGAGAAATAGAAACAATTGAACTCAAGCTACAAGAATCATACAAAACCCAGGAGAGGCAAAGAGAGCAAAAGGCCATCAGTGAAATAGAGAGAAATCCGAAATATTTTTTCTCCTATGCAAAATCAAGATAAAAAACCACATCAAGTATCGGGCCCCTGCGAAAGGGAGATGGAACTTTCACCGATGACAAAAAAGAAATGAGCGAGTTACTGAGGAAGCAGTACGACTCTGTTTTCAGCGAGCCATTAAATGCACTAAAGATTGGTAACCCAAATTAATTTTTCATGGATATGATACCAACATCAAATCATATATCAGACGTCGCCCTATTCCCACTAGATTATGAAGAAGCCATAAACAGTATGCCTATGCACTCTGCACCAGGCCCGGATTCTTGGAACTCCATATTCATCAAGAACTGTAAAAAAAAACACTATCGCAGGCCCTTCACATTCTGTGGAGAGAAAGCCTAGATACTGGCGTTATTCCTGACATACTAAAAACAGCAGAGATAGCACCACTCCATAAAGGAGGAAATAAGGCAGAGGCAAAAAATTACAGACCGATAGCACTAACATCGCACATCATAAAAATTTTTGAGAGAGTGCTAAGAAGTAAGATCACAAAATACATGAAATCACAGCATCTCCATAACCCCGGACAACATTGTTTCAGAACAGGGCGCTCTTGCCTGTCGCAGTTGCTGGACCACTATGATATGGCATTAGATGCTATAGAAGACAAACATAACGCTGATGTAATTTACACAGGTTTCGCAAAAACTTTTGATAAATGTGACCATGGTGTTATGGCACATGAAATGCGTTCAAAAGGAATTACCGGGAAAATAGGCAGATGGATCTACAATTTCCTGACTAACAGAACCCAATGTGTAATAGTCAACATAATAAAATCCAGCCCATCAACCGTGCGGAGCTAAGTCCCCCAGGGTACCTGGTTGATACCTGGTTGATGGGGTTCTGGGAGTTCTTCTACTCCCCAAGCCCGGCCCGAGGCCAGGCTTGACTTGTGAGAGTTTGGTCCACCAGGCTGTTGCTTGGAGCGGCCCGCCGGCCCACATACCCACCACAGCCCGGTTGGTCCGGCACTCCTTGGAGGAATAAATCTAGTTTCCTCTTGAAAATGTCCACGGTTGTTCCGGCAATATTTCTTATGCTTGCTGGGAGGACGTTGAACAACCGCGGACCTCTGATGTTTATACAGTGTTCTCTGATTGTGCCTATGGCACCTCTGCTCTTCACTGGTTCTATTCTACATTTTCTTCCATATCGTTTACTCCAGTACGTTGTTATTTTACTGTGTAGATTTGGTACTTGGCCCTCCAGTATCTTCCAGGTGTATATTATTTGATATCTCTCTCGTCTTCTTTCTAGTGAGTACATTTGGAGGGCTTTGAGACGATCCCAATAATTTAGGTGCTTTATTGCATCTATGCCTGCCGTATATGTTCTCTGTATTCCCTCTATTTCAGCAATCTCTCCTGCTCTGAAGGGGGAAGTGAGTACTGAACAGTACTCAAGACGGGACAACACAAGTGACTTGAAGAGTACAACCATTGTGATGGGATCCCTGGATTTGAAAGTTCTCGTAATCCATCCTATCATTTTTCTGGCTGTCGCAATATTTGCTTGGTTATGCTCCTTAAACGTTAGGTCGTCAGACATTATTATTCCCAAATTCTTTACATGCTGTTTTCCTACTATGGGTACATTTGATTGTGTTTTGTACTCTGTATTATGTTTAAGGTCCTCATTTTTACCGTACCTGAGTACCTGGAATTTATCACTGTTAAACATTATGTTATTTTTTGATGCCCAGTCGAAAACTTTATTAATATCAGCTTGAAGTTTTTTAATGTCCTGTGCTTGCTCCAGTACTTTTTCTCATCCTCATATCGGACATAGACAAGAACACAACCAATAGCACTGTATCATCCTTTGCAGATGACACTAGGATTTTCATGACAGTTGGCAACATAGAGGACACGGCAAACCTCCAATCAGATGTAGATCAGGTCTTTCTATGGGCTACAGAAAATAATATGGTGTTTAACGAGGATAAGTTCCAGCTCATGCGCTACGGAAAAATTGAAAATATAAAAACAGAAACCACGTACAAAACTCAGGCAAATCATAACATAGAACGAAAAGGCAATGTAAAGGATCTGGGTGTACTCATGTCGGAAGACCTTACCTTTAAAGAACACAATAAAGTAGCCGTCACAACTGCAAGAAAATTGACAGGTTGGATAACAAGAACTTTTCACACTAGAGATGCTATACCGATGATGATACTTTTCAAAACGCTTGTGCTCTCTAGAGAGGAGTAATGCTGCACAATGACAGCCCCTTTCAAAGCTGGATAAATTGCTGACCTGGAAAGCGTGCAGAGATCCTTTACTGCTAGAATCCACTCAGTAAAACATCTAAATTACTGGGACCGACTAAAGAGCCTAAATCTGTACTCCCTTGAGCACAGGCGGGAGAGATACATAATAATTTACACGTGGAAAATAATTGAGGGGCTGGTCCCAAACCTGCACACAGAAATAACATCACATGAGACCAGAAGACATGGCAGGATGTTCAGAATACCCCCGTTGAAGAGCATAGGTGCAACAGGTACTCTGAGAACTCTATCAACATCAGAGGCCCGAGACTATTCAATACGCTTCCACTACACCTAAGGGGCATAACTGGCCGACCGCTCACAGTGTTCAAGAGAGAACTGGATAAGCACCTCCAAAGGATACCTGATCAACCAGGCTGTGACTCATACGTCAGGCTGCGAGCAGCCGCGTCTAACAGCCTGGTTGATCAGTCCAGCAACCAGGAGGCCTGGTCGACGACCGGGCCGCGGAGACGCTAAGCCCAGGAAGCACCTCAAGGTAAGGTAACCCTCACAACAGCTCAGCCTCCACCCTCACAACAGGTCAGCCTCCACCCTCACAACAGGTCAGCCTCCACCCTCACAACAGGTCAGCCTCCACCCTCACAACAGCACTGCCTCCACCCTCACAACAGCACCTCCACCCTCACAACAGCACCGCCTCCACCCTCATAACAGCACATCCACCCTCACAACAACACCGCCTCCACCCTCACAACAGCACCTCCACCCTCACAACAACACCGCCTCCACCCTCACAACAGCACCTCCACCCTCACAACAACACCGCCTCCACCCTCACAACAGCCCCTCCACCCTCACAACAGCACCTCCACCCTCACAACACCGCCTCCACCCTCACAACAGCACCTCCACCCTCACAACAACACCGCCTCCACCCTCACAACAGCACCTCCACCCTCACAACAGCACCGCCTCCACCCTCACAACAGCACCTCCACCCTCACAACAACACCGCCTCCACCCTCACAACAGCCCCTCCACCCTCACAACAGCACCTCCACCCTCACAACAACACCGCCTCCACCCTCACAACAACACCGCCTCCACCCTCACAACAACACCGCCTCCACCCTCACAACAACAGCACCTCCACCCTCACAACAGCACCTCCACCCTCACAACAACACCGCCTCCACCCTCACAACAACACCGCCTCCACCCTCACAACAACAGCACCTCCACCCTCACAACAACAGCACCTCCACCCTCACAACAACACCGCCTCCACCCTCACAACAACACCGCCTCCACCCTCACAACAGCACCTCCACCCTCACAACAACACCGCCTCCACCTTCACAAGAACACCGCCTCCACCCTCACAACAACACCGCCTAAACCCTCACATCAACACCTCCTCCACCCTCACAACAGCACCTCCACCCTCACAACAACACCGCCTCCACCCTCACAACAACAGCACCTCCACCCTCACAACAGCACCTCCACCCTCACAACAACACCGCCTCCACCCTCACAACAACACCGCCTCCACCCTCACAACAACAGCACCTTCACCCTCACAACAACACCGCCTCCACCCTCACAACAACAGCACCTCCACCCTCACAGCACCTCCACCCTCACAACAACAGCACCTCCACCCTCACAACAACACCGCCTCCACCCTCACAACAACACCGCCTCCACCCTCACAACAGCACCTCCACCCTCACAACAACACCGCCTCCACCCTCACAACAACACCGCCTCCACCCTCACAACAACACCGCCTAAACCCTCACAACAACACCTCCACCCTCACAACAGCACCTCCACCCTCACAACAACACCGCCTCCACCCTCACAACAACACCGCCTCCACCCTCACAACAACACCGCCTCCACCCTCACAACAACACCGCCTCCACCCTCACAACAACACCGCCTCCACCCTCACAACAACACCGCCTCCACCCTCACAACAACACCGCCTCCACCCTCACAACAACACCGCCTCCACCCTCACAACAACACCGCCTCCACCCTCACAACAACACCGCCTCCACCCTCACAACAACACCGCCTCCACCCTCACAACAACAGCACCTCCACCCTCACAACAGCACCTCCACCCTCACAACAACACCGCCTCCACCCTCACAACAACACCGCCCTCCACCCCTCACAACAACACCGCCTCCACCCTCACAACAACAGCACCTCCACCCTCACAACAACAGCACCTCCACCCTCACAACAGCACATCCACCTTCACAACAACACCGCCTCCACCCTCACAACAACACCGCCTCCACCCTCACAACAACAGCACCTCCACCCTCACAACAACACCGCCTCCACCCTCACAACAACAGCACCTCCACCCTCACAACAACACCGCCTCCACCCTCACAACAACAGCACCTCTACCCTCACAACAACACCGCCTCCACCCTCACAACAACACCGCCTCCACTCTCACAACAGCACCTCCACCCTCACAACAACACCGCCTCCACCCTCACAACAACAGCACCTCCACCCTCACAACAACAGCACCTCCACCCTTACAACAGCTCCTCCACCCTCACAACAGCACCTCCACCCTCACAACAACACCGCCTTCACCCTCACAACAGCACCTCCACCCTCACAACAGCACCTCCACCCTCACAACAACACCGCCTCCACCCTCACAACAGCACCTCCACCCTCACAACAACACCGCCTCCACCCTCACAACAGCCCCTCCACCCTCACAACAGCACCTCCACCCTCACAACAACACCGCCTCCACCCTCACAACAGCACCTCCACCCTCACAACAACACCGCCTCCACCCTCACAACAGCACCTCCACCCTCACAACAGCACCGCCTCCACCCTCATAACAGCACCTCCACCCTCACAACAACACCGCCTCCACCCTCACAACAGCACCTCCACCCTCACAACAACACCGCCTCCACCCTCACAACAACACCGCCTCCACCCTCACAACAACACCGCCTCCACCCTCACAACAACAGCACCTCCACCCTCACAACAGCACCTCCACCCTCACAACAACACCGCCTCCACCCTCACAACAACACCGCCTCTACCCTCACAACAACACCGCCTCCACCCTCACAACAACAGCACCTTCACCCTCACAACAACACCGCCTCCACCCTCACAACAACAGCACCTCCACCCTCACAGCACCTCCACCCTCACAACAACAGCACCTCCACCCTCAACACCACCGCCTCCACCCTCACAACAACACCGCCTCCACCCTCACAACAGCACCTCCACCCTCACAACACCGCCGCCTCCACCCTCACAACAACACCGCCTCCACCCTCACAACAACACCGCCTAAACCCTCACAACAACACCTCCTCCACCCTCACAACAGCACCTCCACCCTCACAACAACACCGCCTCCACCCTCACAACAACAGCACCTCCACCCTCACAACAGCACCTCCACCCTCACAACAACACCGCCTCCACCCTCACAACAACACCGCCTCCACCCTCACAACAACAGCACCTCCACCCTCACAACAACACCGCCTCCACCCTCACAACAACAGCACCTCCACCCTCACAGCACCTCCACCCTCACAACAACAGCACCTCCACCCTCACAACACACCGCCTCCACCCTCACAACAACACCGCCTCCACCCTCACAACAGCACCTCCACCCTCACAACAACACCGCCTCCACCCTCACAACAACACCGCCTCCACCCTCACAACAACACCGCCTAAACCCTCACAACAACACCTCATCCACCCTCACAACAGCACCCTCCACCCTCACAACAACACCGCCTCCACCCTCACAACAACACCGCCTCCACCCTCACAACAACACCGCCTCCACCCTCACAACAACACCGCCTCCACCCTCACAACAACACCTCCACCCTCACAACAACACCGCCTCCACCCTCACAACAACACCGCCTCCACCCTCACAACAACACCGCCTCCACCCTCACAACAACACCGCCTCCACCCTCACAACAACACCGCCTCCACCCTCACAACAACAGCACCTCCACCCTCACAACAGCACCTCCACCCTCACAACAACACCGCCTCCACCCTCACAACAACACCGCCTCCACCCTCACAACAACACCGCCTCCACCCTCACAACAACAGCACCTCCACCCTCACAACAACAGCACCTCCACCCTCACAACAGCACATCCACCCTCACAACAACACCGCCTCCACCCTCACAACAACACCGCCTCCACCCTCACAACAACAGCACCTCCACCCTCACAACAACACCGCCTCCACCCTCACAACAACAGCACTCCACCCTCACAACAACACCGCCTCCACCCTCACAACAACAGCACCTCTACCCTCACAACAACACCGCCTCCACCCTCACAACAACACCGCCTCCACTCTCACAACAGCACCTCCACCCTCACAACAACACCGCCTCCACCCTCACAACAACAGCACCTCCACCCTCACAACAACAGCACCTCCACCCTCAACACAGCACCCTCCACCCTCACAACAACACCGCCTTCACCCTCACAACAGCACCTCCACCCTCACAACAGCACCTCCACCCTCACAACAACACCGCCTCCACCCTCACAACAGCACCTCCACCCTCACAACAACACCGCCTCCACCCTCACAACAGCCCCTCCACCCTCACAACAGCACCTCCACCCTCACAACAACACCGCCTCCACCCTCACAACAGCACCTCCACCCTCACAACAACACCGCCTCCACCCTCACAACAGCACCTCCACCCTCACAACAGCACCTCCTCCACCCTCATAACAGCACCTCCACCCTCACAACAACACCGCCTCCACCCTCACAACAGCACCTCCACCCTCACAACAACACCGCCTCCACCCTCACAACAACACCGCCTCCACCCTCGCAACAACACCGCCTCCACCCTCACAACAACAGCACCTCCACCCTCACAACAGCACCTCCACCCTCACAACAACACCGCCTCCACCCTCACAACAACACCGCCTCCACCCTCACAACAACAGCACCTTCACCCTCACAACAACACCGCCTCCACCCTCACAACAACAGCACCTCCACCCTTACAGCACCTCCACCCTCACAACAACAGCACCTCCACCCTCACAACAACACCGCCTCCACCCTCACAACAACACCGCCTCCACCCTCACAACAGCACCTCACCCCTCACAACAACACGCGCCTCCACCCTCACAAACAAACAGCACCTCCACCCTCACAACAGCACCTCCACCTCACAACAACACCGCCTCCACCCTCACAACAACACCGCCTCCACCCTCACAACAACAGCACATTCACCCTCACACAACACCGCCTCCAACCCTCACAACAACAGCACCTCCACCCTCACAGCACCTCCCACCCTCACAACAACGCACCTCCACCCTAACAAACAACACCGCCTCCACCCTCACATCAACACCGCCTCCACCCTCACAACAGCACCTCCACCCTCACAACAACACGCCTCCCACCCCTCACAACAACACCGCCTCCACCCTCACAACATACACCGCCTAAACCCTCACAACAACACCTCATCCACCCTCACAACAGCACCTCCCACCCTCACAACAACACCGCCTCCACCCTCACAACAACACTGCCTCCACCCTCTCAACAACACCTCCTCCACCCTCACAACAAACACCGCCTCCACCCTCACAACAACACCGCCTCCACCCTCACAACAACACGCCTCCACCCTCACAACAACACCGCCTCCACCCTCAACAACAACACCGCCTCCACCCTCACAACAACACCGCCTCCACCCTCACAACAACACCGCCTCCACCCTCACAACAACAGCAACCTCCACCCTCACAACAGCACCTCCACCCTCCAACAAACACCGCCTCCACTCTCACAACACACCGCCTCCACCCTCACAACAACAGCACTCCACCCTCACAACAACAGCACCTCCACCCTCACAACAGCACATCCACCCTCACAACAACACCGCCTCCACCCTTCACAACAACACCGCCCTCCACCCTCACAACCACAGCACCTCCCCCCTCACAACAACACCGCCTCCACCCTCACAACAACAGCACCTCCACCCTCACAACAACACCGCCTCCACCCTCACAACAACAGCCCCTCTACCCTCACAACAACACCGCCTCCACCCTCACAACAACACCGCCTCCACCTCACAACAGCACCTCCACCCTCACAACAACACCGCCTCCACCCTCACAACAACAGCACCTCCACCCTCACAACAACAGCACCTCCACCCTACAACAGCACCTCCACCCTCACAACAGCACCTCCACCCTCACAACAACACCGCCTTCACCCTCACAACAGCACCTCCACCCTCACAACAGCACCTCCACCCTCACAACAACACCGCCTCCACCCTCACAACAGCACCTCCACCCTCACAACAGCACCTCCACCCTCACAACAACACCGCCTCCACCCTCACAACAACAGCACCTCCACCCTCACAACAACACCGCCTCCACCCTCACAACAGCCCCTCCACCCTCATAACAGCACCTCCACCCTCACAACACCGCCTCCACCCTCACAACAGCACCTCCACCCTCACAACAACACCGCCTCCACCCTCACAACAGCACCTCCACCCTCACAACAGCACCGCCTCCACCCTCACAACAGCACCTCCACCCTCACAACAACACCGCCTCCACCCTCACAACAGCCCCTCCACCCTCACAACAGCACCTCCACCCTCACAACAACACCGCCTCCACCCTCACAACAACACCGCCTCCACCCTCACAACAACAGCACCTCCACCCTCACAACAGCACCTCCACCCTCACAACAACACCGCCTCCACCCTCACAACAACACCGCCTCCACCCTCACAACAACAGCACCTCACCCTCACAACAACACCGCCTCCACCCTCACAACAACAGCACCTCCACCCTCACAGCACCTCCACCCTCACAACAACAGCACCTCCACCCTCACAACAACACCGCCTCCACCCTCACAACAACACCGCCTCCACCCTCACAACAGCACCTCCACCCTCACAACAACACCGCCTCCACCTCACAAGAACACCGCCTCCACCCTCACAACAACACCGCCACCCTCACAACAACACCTCCTCCACCCTCACAACAGCACCTCCACCCTCACAACAACACCGCCTCCACCTCACAACAACAGCACCTCCACCCTCACAACAGCACCTCCACCCTCACAACAACACCGCCTCCACCCTCACAACAACACCGCCTCCACCCTCACAACCAGCACCTCACCCTCACAACAACACCGCCTCCACCCTCACAACAACAGCACCTCCACCCTCAACAGCACCTCCACCCTCACAACAACAGCACCTCCACCCTCACAACACCGCCTCCACCCTCACAACAACACCGCCTCCACCCTCACAACAGCACCTCCACCCTCACAACAACACCGCCTCCACCCTCACAACAACACCGCCTCCACCCTCACAACAACACCGCCTAAACCCTCACAACAACACCTCCACCCTCACAACAGCACCTCCACCCTCACAACAACACCGCCTCCACCCTCACAACAACACCGCCTCCACCCTCACAACAACACCGCCTCCACCCTCACAACAACACCGCCTCCACCCTCACAACAACACCGCCTCCACCCTCACAACAACACCTCCACCCTCACAACAACACCGCCTCCACCCTCACAACAACACCGCCTCCACCCTCACAACAACACCGCCTCCACCCTCACAACAACACCGCCTCCACCCTCACAACAACAGCACCTCCACCCTCACAACAGCACCTCCACCCTCACAACAACACCGCCTCCACCCTCACAACAACACCGCCTCCACCCTCACAACAACACCGCCTCCACCCTCACAACAACAGCACCTCCACCCTCACAACAACAGCACCTCCACCCTCACAACAGCACACCTTCACAACAACACCGCCTCCACCCTCACAACAACACCGCCTCCACCCTCACAACAACAGCACCTCCACCCTCACAACAACACCGCCTCCACCCTCACAACAACAGCACCTCCACCCTCACAACAACACCGCCTCCACCCTCACAACAACAGCACCTCTACCCTCACAACAACACCGTCCACCCTCACAACAACACCGCCTCCACTCTCACAACAGCACCTCCACCCTCACACAACAACACCGCCTCCACCCTCACAACAACAGCACCTCCACCCTCACAACAACAGCACCTCCACCCTACAACAGCACCTCCACCCTCACAACAGCACTCCACCCTCACAACAACACCGCCTTCACCCTCACAACAGCACCTCCACCCTCACAACAGCACCTCCACCCTCACAACAACACCGCCTCCACCCTCACAACAGCACCTCCACCCTCACAACAACACCGCCTCCACCCTCACAACAGCCCTCCACCCTCACAACAGCACCTCCACCCTCACAACAACACCGCCTCCACCCTCACAACAGCACCTCCACCCTCACAACAACACCGCCTCCACCCTCACAACAGCACCTCCACCCTCACAACAGCACCGCCTCCACCCTCATAACAGCACCTCCACCCTCACAACAACACCGCCTCCACCCTCACAACAGCACCTCCACCCTCACAACAACACCGCCTCCACCCTCACAACAACACCGCCTCCACCCTCACAACAACACCGCCTCCACCCTCACAACAACAGCACCTCCACCCTCACAACAGCACCTCCACCCTCACAACAACACCGCCTCCACCCTCACAACAACACCGCCTCCACCCTCACAACAACACCGCCTCCACCCTCACAACAACAGCACCTCACCCTCACAACAACACCGCCTCCACCCTCACAACAACAGCACCTCCACCCTCACAGCACCTCCACCCTCACAACAACAGCACCTCCACCCTCACAACACACCGCCTCCACCCTCACAACAACACCGCCTCCACCCTCACAACAGCACCTCCACCCTCACAACACCGCGCCTCCACCCTCACAACACACCCACCCCTCACAACAACACCGCCTACCCTCACAACAACACTCCTCCACCCTCACAACAGCACCTCCACCCTCACAACAACACCGCCTCCACCCTCACAACAACAGCACCTCCACCCTCACAACAGCACCTCCACCCTCACAACAACACCGCCTCCACCCTCACAACAACACCGCCTCCACCCTCACAACAACAGCACCTCCACCCTCACAACAACACCGCCTCCACCCTCACAACAACACCGCCTCCACCCTCACGCACACCCTCACAACAACAGCACCTCCACCCTCACAACAACACCGCCTCCACCCTCACAACAACACCGCCTCCACCCTCAACAACAGCACCTCCACCCTCACAACAACACCGCCTCCACCCTCACAACAACACCGCCTCCACCCTCACAACAACACGCCTCCACCCTCACAACAACACCGTACCCTCACAACAACACCTCCACCCTCACAACACACACCTCCACCCTCACAACAACACCGCCTCCACCCTCACAACACCGCCTCCACCCTCACAACAACACCGCCTCCACCCTCACAACAACACCGCCTCCACCCTCACAACAACACACCTCCACCCTCACAACAACACCGCTCCACCCTCACAACAACACCGCCTCCACCCTCACAACAACACCGCCTCCACCTCACAAACAACACCGCCTCCACCCTCACAACAACACCGCCTCCACCCTCACAACAACAGCACCTCCACCCTCACAACAGCACCTCCACCCTCACAACAACACCGCCTCCACCCTCACAACAACACCGCCTCCACCCTCACAACAACAGCACCTCCACCCTCACAACAACAGCACCTCCACCCTCACAGCAGCACATCCACCCTGACAACAACACCGCCTCCACCCTCACAACAACACCGCCTCCACCCTCACAACAACAGCACCTCCACCCTCACAACAACACCGCCTCCACCCTCACAACAACAGCACCTCCACCCTCACAACAACACCGCCTCCACCCTCACAACAACAGCACCTCTACCCTCACAACAACACCGCCTCCACCCTCACAACAACACCGCCTCCACTCTCACAACAGCACCTCCACCCTCACAACAACACCGCCTCCACCCTCACAACAACAGCACCTCCACCCTCACAACAACAGCACCTCCACCCTCACAACAGCACCTCCACCCTCACAACAACACCGCCTTCACCCTCACAACAGCACCTCCACCCTCACAACAGCACCTCCACCCTCACAACAACACCGACTCCACCCTCACAACAGCACCTCCACCCTCACAACAACACCGCCTCCACCCTCACAACAGCCCCTCCACCCTCACAACAGCACCTCCACCCTCACAACAACACCGCCTCCACCCTCACAACAGCACCTCCACCCTCACAACAACACCGCCTCCACCCTCACAATAGCACCTCCACCCTCACAACAGCACCTCCTCCACCCTCATAACAGCACCTCCACCCTCACAACAACACCGCCTCCACCCTCACAACAGCACCTCCACCCTCACAACAACACCGCCTCCACCCTCACAACAACACCGCCTCCACCCTCACAACAACACCGCCTCCACCCTCACAACAACAGCACCTCCACCCTCACAACAACACCGCCTCCACCCTCACAACAACAGCACCTTCACCCTCACAACAACACCGCCTCCACCCTCACAACAACAGCACCTCCACCCTCACAGCACCTCCACCCTCACAACAACAGCACCTCCACCCTCACAACAACACCGCCTCCACCCTCACAACAACACCGCCTCCACCCTCACAACAGCACCTCCACCCTCACAACAACACCGCCTCCACCCTCACAACAACAGCACCTCCACCCTCACAACAGCACCTCCACCCTCACAACAACACCGCCTCCACCCTCACAACAACACCGCCTCCACCCTCACAACAACAGCACCTTCACCCTCACAACAACACCGCCTCCACCCTCACAACACAGCACCTCCACCCTCACAGCACCTCCACCCTCACAACAACAGCACCTCCACCCTCACAACAACACCGCCTCCACCCTCACAACAACACCGCCTCCACCCTCACAACAGCACCTCCACCCTCACAACAACACCGCCTCCACCCTCACAACAACACCGCCTCCACCCTCACAACAACACCGCCTAAACCCTCACAACAACACCTCATCCACCCTCACAACAGCACCTCCACCCTCACAACAACACCGCCTCCACCCTCACAACAACACCGCCTCCACCCTCACAACAACACCTCCTCCACCCTCACAACAACACCGCCTCCACCCTCACAACAACACCTCCACCCTCACAACAACACCGCCTCCACCCTCACAACAACACCGCCTCCACCCTCACAACAACACCGCCTCCACCCTCACAACAACACCGCCTCCACCCTCACAACAACACCGCCTCCACCCTCACAACAACAGCACCTCCACCCTCACAACAGCACCTCCACCCTCACAACAACACCGCCTCCACCCTCACAACAACACCGCCTCCACCCTCACACAACAGCACCTCCACCCTCACAACAACAGCACCTCCACCCTCACAACAGCACATCCACCCTCACAACAACACCGCCTCCACCCTCACAACAACACCGCCTCCACCCTCACAACAACAGCACCTCCACCCTCACAACAACACCGCCTCCACCCTCACAACAACAGCACCTCCACCCTCACAACAACACCGCCTCCACCCTCACAACAACAGCACCTCTACCCTCACAACAACACCGCCTCCACCCTCACAACAACACCGCCTCCACTCTCACAACAGCACCTCCACCCTCACAACAACACCGCCTCCACCCTCACAACAGCACCTCCACCCTCACAACAACAGCACCTCCACCCTTACAACAGCACCTCCACCCTCACAACAGCACCTCCACCCTCACAACAACACCGCCTTCACCCTCACAACAGCACCTCCACCCACAACAGCACCTCCACCCTCACAACAACACCGCCTCCACCCTCACAACAGCACCTCCACCCTCACAACAGCACCTCCACCCTCACAACAACACCGCCTCCACCCTCACAACAACAGCACCTCCACCCTCACAACAACACCGCCTCCACCCTCACAACAGCACTTCCACCCTCACAACAGCACCTCCACCCTCACAACAACACCGCCTCCACCCTCACAACAACAGCACCGCCACCCTCACAACAGCACCGCCTCCACCCTCACAACAACAGCACCGCCTCCACCCTCACAACAACAGCACCTCCACCCTCACAACAGCACCTCCACCCTCACAACAACACCTCCTCCACCCTCACAACAACACCGCCTCCACCCTCACAACAACAGCACCTCCACCCTCACAACAACACCGCCTCCACCCTCACAACAGCACCTCCACCCTCACAACAGCACCTCCACCCTCACAACAACACCGCCTCCACCCTCACAACAACAGCACCTCCACCCTCACAACAACAGCACCTCCACCCTCACAACAACACCGCCTCCACCCTCACAACAACACCGCCTCCACCCTCACAACAGCACCTCCACCCTCACAACAGCACCTCCACCCTCACAACAACACCGCCTCCACCCTCACAACAACAGCACCTCCACCCTCACAACAACACCGCCTTCACCCTCACAACAGCACCTCCACCCTCACAACAGCACCTCCACCCTCACAACAACACCGCCTCCACCCTCACAACAACAGCACCTCCACCCTCACAACAACACCGCCTTCACCCTCACAACAACACCGCCTCCACCCTCACAACAACAGCACCTCCACCCTCACAACAACAGCACCTCCACCCTCACAACAGCACATCCACCCTCACAACAGCCTCCACCCTCACAACAACACCGCCTCCACCCTCACAACAACAGCACCTCCACCCTCACAACAACAGCGCCTCCACCCTCACAACAGGACCTCCACCCTCACAACAGCACCTCCACCCTCACAACAACACCGCCTCCACCCTCACAACAACAGCACCTCCACCCTCACAACAACACCGCCTTCACCCTCACAACAACACCGCCTCCACCCTCACAACAACACCGCCTCCACCCTCACAACAACACCGCCTCAACCCTCACAACAACAGCACCTCCACCCTCACAACAGCACCTCCACACAACAACACCGCCTCCACCCTCACAACAACAGCACCTCCACCCTCACAACAACAGCGCCTCCACCCTCACAACAGGACCTCCACCCTCACAACAGCACCTCCACCCTCACAACAACACCGCCTCCACCCTCACAACAACAGCACCTCCACCCTCACAACAACACCGCCTCACCCTCACAACAACACCGCCTCCACCCTCACAACAACACCGCCTCCACCCTCACAACAACAGCACCTCCACCCTCACAACAGCACCTCCACCCTCACAACAACACCGCCTCCACCCTCACAACAACACCGCCTCCACCCTCACAACAACAGCACCTCCACCCTCACAACAACAGCACCTCCACCCTCACAACAGCACATCCACTCTCACAACAACACCGCCTCCACCCTCACAACAACACCGCCTCCACCCTCACAACAACAGCACCTCCACCCTCACAACAACACCGCCTCCACCCTCACAACAACAGCACCTCCACCCTCACAACAACACCGCCTCCACCCTCACAACAACAGCACCTCTACCCTCTCAACAACACCGCCTCCACCCTCACAACAACACCGCCTCCACTCTCACAACAGCACCTCCACCCTCACAACAACACCGCCTCCACCCTCACAACAACACCGCCTCCACCCTCACAACAACACCGCCTCCACCCTCACAACAACACCGCCTCCACCCTCACAACAACAGCACCTCCACCCTCACAACAGCACCTCCACCCTCACAACAACACCGCCTCCACCCTCACAACAACACCGCCTCCACCCTCACAACAACAGCACCTCCACCCTCACAACAACAGCACCTCCACCCTCACAACAGCACATCCACCCTCACAACAACACCGCCTCCACCCTCACAACAACACCGCCTCCACCCTCACAACAACAGCACCTCCACCCTCACAACAACACCGCCTCCACCCTCACAACAACAGCACCTCCACCCTCACAACAACACCGCCTCCACCCTCACAACAACAGCACCTCTACCCTCACAACAACACCGCCTCCACCCTCACAACAACACCGCCTCCACTCTCACAACAGCACCTCCACCCTCACAACAACACCGCCTCCACCCTCACAACAACAGCACCTCCACCCTCACAACAACAGCATCCACCCTTACAACAGCACCTCCACCCTCACAACAGCACCTCCACCCTCACAACAACACCGCCTTCACCCTCACAACAGCACCTCCACCCTCACAACAGCACCTCCACCCTCACAACAACACCGCCTCCACCCTCACAACAGCACCTCCACCCTCACAACAGCACCTCCACCCTCACAACAACACCGCCTCCACCCTCACAACAACAGCACCTCCACCCTCACAACAACACCGCCTCCACCCTCACAACAGCACTTCCACCCTCACAACAGCACCTCCACCCTCACAACAACACCGCCTCCACCCTCACAACAACAGCACCGCCACCCTCACAACAGCACCGCCTCCACCCTCACAACAACAGCACCGCCTCCACCCTCACAACAACAGCACCTCCACCCTCACAACAGCACCTCCACCCTCACAACAACACCTCCTCCACCCTCACAACAACACACGCCTCCACCCTCACAACAACAGCACCTCCACCCTCACAACAACACCGCCTCCACCCTCACAACAGCACCTCCACCCTCACAACAGCACCTCCACCCTCACAACAACACCGCCTCCACCCTCACAACAACAGCACCTCCACCCTCACAAACAACAGCACCTCCACCCTCACAACAACACCGCCTCCACCCTCACAACAACACCGCCTCCACCCTCACAACAGCACCTCCACCCTCACAACAGCACCTCCACCCTCACAACAACACCGCCTCCACCCTCACAACAACAGCACCTCCACCCTCACAACAACACCGCCTTCACCCTCACAACAGCACCTCCACCCTCACAACAGCACCTCCACCCTCACAACAACACCGCCTCCACCCTCACAACAACACACCTCCACCCTCACAACAACACCGCCTTCACCCTCACAACAACACCGCCTCCACCCTCACAACAACAGCACCTCCACCCTCACAACAACACCGCCTCCACCCTCACAACAACACCGCCTCAACCCTCACAACAACAGCACCTCCACCCTCACAACAGCACCTCCACCCTCACAACAACACCGCCTCCACCCTCACAACAACAGCACCTCCACCCTCACAACAACAGCGCCTCCACCCTCACAACAGGACCTCCACCCTCACAACAGCACCTCCACCCTCACAACAACACCGCCTTCACCCTCACAACAACACCGCCTCCACCCTCACAACAACACCGCCTCCACCCTCACAACAACACCGCCTCAACCCTCACAACAACAGCACCTCCACCCTCACAACAGCACCTCCACCCTCACAACAACACCGCCTCCACCCTCACAACAACAGCACCTCCACCCTCACAACAACAGCGCCTCCACCCTCACAACAGGACCTCCACCCTCACAACAGCACCTCCACCCTCACAACAACACCGCCTCCACCCTCACAACAACAGCACCTCCACCCTCACAACAACACCGCCTTCACCCTCACAACAACACCGCCTCCACCCTCACAACAACACCGCCTCCACCCTCACAACAACAGCACCTCCACCCTCACAACAGCACCTCCACCCTCACAACAACACCGCCTCCACCCTCACAACAACACCGCCTCCACCCTCACAACAACAGCACCTCCACCCTCACAACAACAGCACCTCCACCCTCACAACAGCACATCCACTCTCACAACAACACCGCCTCCACCCTCACAACAACACCGCCTCCACCCTCACAACAACAGCACCTCCACCCTCACAACAACACCGCCTCCACCCTCACAACAACAGCACCTCCACCCTCACAACAACACCGCCTCCACCCTCACAACAACAGCACCTCTACCCTCACAACAACACCGCCTCCACCCTCACAACAACACCGCCTCCACTCTCACAACAGCACCTCCACCCTCACAACAACACCGCCTCCACCCTCACAACAACACCGCCTCCACCCTCACAACAACACCGCCTCCACCCTCACAACAACACCGCCTCCACCCTCACAACAACAGCACCTCCACCCTCACAACAGCACCTCCACCCTCACAACAACACCGCCTCCACCCTCACAACAACACCGCCTCCACCCTCACAACAACAGCACCTCCACCCTCACAACAACAGCACCTCCACCCTCACAACAGCACATCCACCCTCACAACAACACCGCCTCCACCCTCACAACAACACCGCCTCCACCCTCACAACAACAGCACCTCCACCCTCACAACAACACCGCCTCCACCCTCACAACAACAGCACCTCCACCCTCACAACAACACCGCCTCCACCCTCACAACAACAGCACCTCTACCCTCACAACAACACCGCCTCCACCCTCACAACAACACCGCCTCCACTCTCACAACAGCACCTCCACCCTCACAACAACACCGCCTCCACCCTCACAACAACAGCACCTCCACCCTCACAACAACAGCACCTCCACCCTCACAACAGCACCTCCACCCTCACAACAGCACCTCCACCCTCACAACAACACCGCCTCACCCTCACAACAGCACCTCCACCCTCACAACAGCACCTCCACCCTCACAACAACACCGCTCCACCCTCACAACACCTCACCCTCACAACAGCACTCCACCCTCACAACAACACCGCCTCCACCCTCACAACAACAGCACCTCCACCCTCACAACAACACCGCCTCCACCCTCACAACAGCACTCCACCCTCACAACAGCACCTCCACCCTCACAACAACACCGCCTCCACCCTCACAACAACAGCACCGCCACCCTCACAACAGCACCGCCTCCACCCTCACAACAACAGCACCGCCTCCACCCTCACAACAACAGCACCTCCACCCTCACAACAGCACCTCACACCCCTCACAACAACACCACTCCTCCACCCTCACAACAACACCGCCTCCACCCTCACAACAACAGCACCCTCCACCCTCACAACAACACCAGCCTCCACCCTCACAACAGCACCTCCACCCTCACATACAGCACCTCCACCCTCACAACAACACCAGCCTCCACCCTCACAACAACAGCACCTCCACCCTCCACAACAACAGCACCTCCACCCTCACAACAACACCGCCTCCACCCTCACAACAACACCGCCTCCACCCTCACAACAGCACCTCCACCCTCACAACAGCACCTCCACCCTCACAACAACACCGCCTCCACCCTCACAACAACAGCACCTCCACCCTCACAACAAACACCGCCTTCACCCTCACAACAGCACCTCCACCCTCACAACAGCACCTCCACCCTCACAACAACACCGTGCCGGTCCACACCTCACAACAAACAGCACCTCCACCCTCACAACAACACCGCCTCTTCACCCTCTACAACAACAACCGCCTCCACCCCACAAACAACAGCACTCCACCCTCACAACAACAGCACCTCCACCCTCACAACAGCACATCTAATCACCCTCACAACAGCACCTCCACCCTCCTCCACAACAACACCGCCTCCACCACTCACAACAACAGCACCTCCACCCTCACAACAACAGCGCTCCACCCTCACAACAGGACCTCCACCCTCACAACAGCACCTCCACCCTCACAACACCACCGCCTCCACCCTCACAACAACAGCACCTCCACCCTCACAACAACACCGCCTTCACCCCCTCACAACAACACCGCCTCCACCCTCCACAACAACACCGCCTCCACCCTCACAACAACACCGCCCTTCAACCCTCACAACAACAGCACTCCACCCTCACAACAGCACCTCCACCCTCACAACAACACCGCCTCCACCTCACAACAACGGCACCTCCACCTCCTCACAACAACAGCGCCTCACCCTCACACAGGACACTCCACCCTCACATACAGCACCTCCACCCTCACAACAACACCGCCTCCACCCTCACAACAACAGCACCTCCACCCTCACAACAACACCGCCTTCACCCTCACAACAACACCGCCTCCACCCTCACAACAACACCGCCTCCACCCTCACAACAACAGCACCTCCACCCTCACAACAGCACCTCCACCCTCACAACACACCGCCTCCACCCTCACAACAACACCGCCTCCACCCTCACAACAACAGCACCTCCACCCTCACAACAACAGCACCTCCACCCTCACAACAGCACATCCACCTCACAACAACACCGCCTCCACCCTCACAACAACACCGCCTCCACCCTCACAACAACAGCACCTCCACCCTCACAACAACACCGCCTCACCCTCACAACAACAGCACCTCCACCCTCACAACAACACCGCCTCCACCCTCACAACAACAGCACCTCTACCCTCACAACAACACCGCCTCCACCCTCACAACAACACCGCCTCCACCTCACAACAGCACCTCCACCCTCACAACAACACCGCCTCCACCCTCACAACAACAGCACCTCCACCCTCACAACAACAGCACCTCCACCCTTACAACAGCACCTCCACCCTCACAACAGCACCTCCCACCCTCACAACAACACGCCTTCACCCTCACAACAGCACCTCCACCCTCACAACAGCACCTCCACCCTCACAACAACACCGCCTCCACCCTCACAACAGCACCTCCACCCTCACAACAGCACCTCCACCCTCACAACAACACCGCCTCCACCCTCACAACAACAGCACCTCCACCCTCACAACAACACCGCCTCCACCCTCACAACAGCACCTCCACCCTCACAACAGCACCTCCACCCTCACAACAACACCGCCTCCACCCTCACAACAACAGCACCGCCACCCTCACAACAGCACCGCCTCCACCCTCACAACAACAGCACCGCCTCCACCCTCACAACAACAGCACCTCCACCCTCACAACAGCACCTCCACCCTCACAACAACACCGCCTCCACCCTCACAACAACACCGCCTCCACCCTCACAACAACAGCACCCTCCACCCTCACAACAACACCGCCTCCACCCTCACAACAGCACCTCCACCCTCACAACAGCACCTCCACCCTCACAACAACACCGCCTCCACCCTCACAACAACAGCACCTCCACCCTCACAACAACAGCACCTCCCACCCTCACAACAACACCGCCTCCCACCCTCACAACAACACCGCCTCCACCCTCACAACAGCACCTCCACCCTCACAACAGCACCTCCACCCTCACAACAACACCGCCTCCACCCTCACAACAACAGCACCTCCACCCTCACAACAACACCGCCTTCACCCTCACAACAGCACCTCCACCCTCACAACAGCACCTCCACCCTCAGAACAACACCGCCTCCACCCTCACAACAACAGCACCTCCACCCTCACAACAACAGCGCCTCCACCCTCACAACAGGACCTCCACCCTCACAACAGCACCTCCACCCTCACAACAACACCGCCTCCACCCTCACAACAACAGCACCCTCCACCCTCACAACAACACCGCCTTCACCCTCACAACAGCACCTCCACCCTCACAACAGCACCTCCACCCTCACAACAACACCGCCTCCACCCTCACAACAACAGCACCTCCACCCTCACAACAACAGCGCCTCCACCCTCACAACAGGACCTCCACCCTCACAACAGCACCTCCACCCTCACAACAACACCGCCTCCACCCTCACAACAACAGCACCTCCACCCTCACAACAACACCGCCTCCACCCTCACAACAACAGCACCTCCACCCTCACAACAACACCGCCTCCACCCTCACAACAGCACCTCCACCCTCACAACAGCACCTCCACCCTCACAACAACACCGCCTCCACCCTCACAACAACAGCACCTCCACCCTCACAACAGCACCGCCTCCACCCTCACAAAGCCACAACTAAAGATGACGCCTTCCAGAGAAAGCGACCGTATAACTGTCTCTAACAGCAGAGTGAGAAATAAAATGGAGAATCACCGTGAACCCTGACAAGATGTAAATTAGCACAGTTGGTGGTATGACATAGTAGTAACGGAGGTGGGGTTAGAGTCAGGGTGGAAACCATAGCCCTCAACATCTCTGACACCGTCCTTGGCAACCACATCAACAGACTCAATAGATCTCTGAGAAAGCAACATCTGTGGAAAATTTTCCACCAACATTATTGCATAACATGTCTTAGTAATGGTCTATGAAGGCATATGGGCCAGGCATGGCTATTTATGGAACAAACCAAGCTCTCTCCAGAGAGATAGAGTGTCAAGTTAGCATAAAGCGACCGTTTTGTGAACTCCAACTCAGGAAAGTCTCCATAAACGAATCCATATCACGATATGTAATTACATCTAACAGCTATAAGCATATCACTGCAATATGCTAAAATATATGCATATACTCAATAAATGCTTAGACAAACACGTTGGTTAACGATACTATAAATGGATATTTAAAAGAGCAGGGCAACCTATGCCCACCTTGGGATGGATCGCAGTCAGTGTCTAGACGCTGTACGATAGTAGTAAATATCTACTAATATCTAAATAATATCCCCCACCATAAGGATATTCCAGTAAGTACAAGCTGCTTTATTTGTTGTCGTTTAACACCCCTGGACCTGATTGGTGGTGTAAACTGCACGTCCAATGTGCAAAAGAGGCAGGGCACTCAAAGAACATAGAAATATAGGTAACTGCAGAAGGACTATTGGGCCATACGAGGCAGCTCCTACTTATAACCACTCAATTCCACTCATATACATGTCCAACCCACATTTGAAACAATCAAGGGACGCCACCTCCACCATGTTACATGGTAACTGGTTCCACAAATCAACACCGTTACTGAACCAACTTTTACTGAACCAGTATTTACCCAGGTCTTTCTTAAATCTAAACTTATCCAGTTTATACCCATTGTTTTATGTTCTCTCTTGAGTTGATACTTTTAATACCCTATTAATATCCCCTTATTATTCATTCTGTGCCTATGAATGCCTATTCATTCACTTATACACCTATCATGTCACCCCTAATGCTTCGCTTTTCTAGAGAATGTAATTTAAGCTTTGTCAATCTTTCTTCATATAACAAGTTTCTAATTTGAGGGATTAACTTTGTCATCCTTCGCTGGACGCGTTCTAGGGAATTTATATCCATTCTATAGTACGGCTACCAAAACTGAACTGCATAATTCGTCAGGCGTAGTCAAAGTGAGAGGGGGTGTGTTAGCTGGAGCTCCGATTGTAGTAATATTATCATAGCAATAATGGAAGGTGTAGTGAAGGAACTGATGAATCTAGTTAAAGATCTGAGGACAGAGTTGGATTCAATTCGGGAGGAGGTACGAAAGCCGAAACAAAGTCGAGAAGAAACAAAGGAGGAGACCAGTATTTAAAAGACCTCGTCTTGGAAAGTCGTAAAGGACAGGGACCTTAAGAAGACTTTAACAAAGCCGCCTACAGATATCCTAAGGACTTCTAACTCATTTGCCGTGTTGGAGGACGAGTGCTGTGGTGAGCCTGCAGTTCATTCGAAAGGGAAAGCAACGAAGAGCAACGAAGTATAGGTCCCTCAAAGTGCTCATAAAAAAAGTACTTAAGCTAATTTGGGTTTTGGGAGATTCCCAAGTAAAGTATTTGGGTAGAAATTTTTGTTCCATAGATAGGGGGAACAGGTTAAGGGTTTGCTATACGGGAGCTGGAATTGGTGATATTGTGAACAACATGAATGATGTTATGGCTGGAAATGGTAACAAACCCATTATTTGTATTAGTGCAGGTGGAAATGATGTTGGACGAGTTAGGAGTGAGGAACTGATACAGAGGTTTAATTAAGACAGCCATAGAATTAGTTAGGAGCAAGGGAGGAATCCCGATCATATGTGGCATTCTTCCAAGAAAGGGAGTTGGAAATGAATGGTTGTCGAGGGCACTTGGTGTCAATTGCCGGTAAGAAAAATATTGCATATCAAATGCAGCATATTTCATAGATAACTGGGAGCACTTCTATGCAAGATATGAAATGTATGCTGGGGATGGGGTGTATCTATCGAGGGCTGGGGATGTTGTTGTTGCGAACTCGTTGGAACCATTGGTTAGAGGCGTTTGTTTGGGTTTGGGTTTAAACTGTTAGTAGATAGTGGTATGGGAATTGATATGGAGAAAGGAGGTAATAAAAGTATGTGTTTGTGGGGAAAACAAATTGACAAAATGATCAGGGAAAGAGAAGGGCTTCAAAATAACAACACACTTAGGGTATATTATACTAACAGTAGAAGTCTAAGAAGCAAAATAAACGATTTAAATGCTCTTATATACACAGAAAAAATAGATGTTATTGCACTTACCGAAACGTGGATGAGTGCAGAAAATGTAGAACTATTAGCTGAATATAAAATAAATGTATTAAAACTATTTCACAGAGATAGATATATTAGACGAGGAGGGGGAGTAGCCATACATGTTAGGGAAAATTTGAAATGTAGTCTCAAAGAAGGAATCAAAACTGAGTCACACACAGAAAACTATTTGGATAAAATTAAACAAAAAGCAAATAATCTTATAATCGGAGTTATATACAGGCCACCAAACTTAGACAGGATGGAAGCAAAGCATCTATGGAATGAAATATCTAGAGCATCTAGGTCTAGCAGAATTTGTGTCATGGGTGTTTATGTGATTTTATTATGTGAAATGTGACTTTAATTTTAGTGGAATAAACTGGTTTAACAGAACAGGGAATAATGAAGCAGAAGATTTTCTACAATTAATTGACGATTGATTTCTTACACAACACATTAAGGAACCAACGCGGGAAAATAGTATTTTAGATTTAGTGTTATCTAATAGGGAAACACAAATTAATGACATCGAAATAGGGAATGAGCTAGGGAACAGTGACAACAAAGAAATCAGATTTAGCATAGAATGGAATAGATCTGTAAGAGAAAAATCTGTTAAAGTGCCAGATTTTTAAAAAGCTGATTTTAATAGCCTATGAAATTTTTGGATCAAAAAGATTGAAAAGTCTTGGGCATGGGGGGTGGGCCGGTCTTGGAGCGAAACGTGAACCCAACGATAGGTAACGTAAAAGGGGATTTCGATGTGGATTCAAAATATAACTTATTTAAAAATATTCTAAGAAAAGCACAGGAACGTAGTATACCATACAAATTGAATAGATCGAATTCAATTGACCCAAAAGGGATAACAAAGGATCTGAAGAACTTTATAGGAAGAAAGAGAGCTCGATACAAAAAGATTAAGAATGGGGAAGTCAGTTTAGAACAAGAATTCGTACAACTGGTTAGAAATGTTAAAAAGAGATTAGGAGGGCAAAAAGAAACTATGTAGTTCGCATAGAAGGGCAAACAAAGACATATCATGAAGATTTTTTTCAGCTATATCGAACAAAGATTAGGGAAAGGATAGGTTCATTAAAAACTGAGACAGGTCAGATAACGGAAAATGACGATGGGATGAATATTTTTAATAAATATTTTATCTCTGTATTTACTAAAGAGGAACTTAACACTATGCCTTCAGCCGAACAAGTCTATGTGGGTGGGAACGAGGACAGGTTAACTAGTTTAGCCGTTACCAGGATGTTATTTAACAAATAGAAAAACTGAAACCAAACAAATCCCCAGGGCCGGATGAAGTGCTTGCCAGGGTGCTTAAAGAATGCAAAGAGGAGCTTTGCGATCCATTGTCTACCATATTTAATAAATCATTAGAGTCAGGCAGAGTGCCAGAGTCTTGGAAGGTTGCTAATGTGGTACTAATTTTTAAGAGAGGAGATAGATCACTTGCATCAAACTATCTGCTAATTAGCCTAACGTCTATTGTGGGAACGTTACTTGAATCGATAATGGCAAATTCAATTCGTCTTCATTTTGAAAAACATAAATTAATAAATGATTCACAACATGGTTTTACAAATGGTCATTCATGTTTAACAAATTTGCTATAACTTAATTCCAGCAGAGATGAGGCAGTTGATAGTGGTAAGGTTTGTGATGTGTATCTTGACTTTAGCAAAGCTTTTGATACAGTGCCACATGAAAGATTGATTAAAAAGATAGAGGCTCATGGTATTGGGGGGTGCTATATTAGGTAAGATTAGGGCATGGCTATACCAAAGGAAACCAGAGAGCTAGTATAAATGGGGTGAAGTCAAAGTGGGAAAATGTTGTAAGTGGATTGCCTCAAGATTGTCCTGGGACCTCTGTTGTTTATAATATATATAAATGAATTAGATTCAGGTCTGAGCGGCAACATTTGCAAACTTGCCGATGATACAAAAATCGGCTGGGAAATAAACACAGAAAATGACTCACTATCACTTCAAGTCGATCTAAATAGGGTTTTGAAATTGTCAAAAGATTGGCAGATGCAGTTTAATGCAGATAAATTTAAACTTTTGAGGCAAAGTAATGCTGATAGAGTTACAAGACACGAGCTAGATGGTGATGAGATTGCAAAGTCGGATTGCAAATGCGATCTGGGAGTTATGATTAGTCAGAATTTAAAACCAAAAAATCAATGCATAAATGTTCGTAATAAGGCTAATAAGACACTGGGATTTAATCGAAGCATTACTAATAAGTCACCTGGTGTTGTTGTGCAGCTATATCTTGCTCTGGTTAGGCCCCATTTAGATTATGCAGTTCAGTTTGGTCGCCGTACTATAGAAAGGATATAAATTCACTAGAACGCTTCCAGCGTAGGATGACAAAGTTAATCCCTTAAATTAGAAACCTGTCATATGAAGAAAGATTGACAATGCTTAAATTACATTATCTAAAAAGGCAAAGAGTTAGGCGTGATATGATAGAGGTTTACAAGTGGATGAATGGACATAACAGAGGGGGATATTAATAGGTATTAAAAGTATCAACACAAGACAGAACTCGAAACAATGGGTATAAATTGGGTAAGTTTAGATTTAGGAAAGACCAGGGTAAATACTGATTCGGTAACAGGTGTTGTTGATTTGTGGAACCAATTACCACGTAGCGTGGTGGCAACCCATCCTCGACTCAAGTCCATTACAACCAGCGGTCGACCCCACAGACGCATTCATAAATTTTATCATGCTGTTCATTTAAAACAGGAATTTTCTCAAATATAAATTAATATTATGATATATTAGCATGTTGTGCATATATAGCCATAGGTTAGGTTAGGTGGTTGGGTTCTGTTGGCGATTATTTGTATTGGTAGTACGTGAGTGAAGCATTTATAGCGTTGTGGTTCGAACAAAATTCGTCAGTGAAGCATTTGTTCCGGAAGTGTTCGAACGAAATGAGTTGTGAGTCGTATGTAAACCGTTTTTCATTCATAAACAGGGGGTTTGGCGGGTGCATGGAATCACTTTTGGATCTTTGTTTGGAGGACGGGCTGGTGGTGGAGGTGGGGTCTCTTGATTGTTTCAAGATTACCCCACCTCCAATGTTGTGTGGACTCGTGAGTTATGATTACCACATACAAGCTTCTCAAGGAAACACCACATACATGGTTCTCAAAGGAAATATTCGCCTCGGTAAAACAGTTTATTTATCACAAGTCATCCCAAACAGTATTGTGATTCTCTTGATGAGGTGAAACGTATTTGATGATTGTGGGCATGTCAGTGAAAATTAAGATAAGCAAAGATGTTTCAAAGCGGTATTTCAGTCGAGAAATGATACAAAGAATGATTATTGACTAGTGGGAGAAATGAGCAGCAACCATGCAGTGTATGGTGTGTTCACACAGTTAACACCAGTTACTGAATAAAGTAATAAGAGTGGTGAATATTCTGTTTTCATTGTCCCGCTATGATATCATCAGTCTATGTTTTTACTAACCTAATGAGGTTAGCGAGTGGTGAGGGCGAGCAGTCATCTCGCGAATCCTGCGAGAGAGCGGATGTCTTGACGTGTCTTGCTAACGGAATGTGAACGTGAGTCGCTAATGAGTCGACAATGACGCACACCGTTAAATGGCTCAAGGTTGACCTGACGAAACAGTTGCATTAGTACAAGTCAACTCAATGATACTTGCTGTTGCATAAAGTTTGTCTGAGACCTTTAAACTAGAAAAGGTCTGCAATTTTTTTTTATAATTTACAGGTAGCGAAAATGTCTCCTCAGCTCTTCTATCTTCTGTAAAACTTTTCCTCCTATCTCAACCGTATTAGTTCATGGTCTAGTGCTTCACCTTTTTGTTTAAACTAAATTTACACAGGCGATATGAAATGTGAAAAAACTATATCTAAACTCATTACGGTAGAAATGAATGAAAACCTAATCTGTCTGTATAAACGGTGGAGATCCAGAAATAACGTGTTGGTGTAATTTATATATCATAAACGCAAATAAAAAACTCTGGCGGCCTGATCATCACACACACTAGCTTCTTAAAGGAAATGATGGGGAAGGTGAAGACTGTTTATTAAACACATCAGGTTGCCTCCTCTCTCGCAATATAGATGTGTGATGGTGGAAGTATTTAAAAAAGCTAAAAAAAAAGTTCCTTTATGGTGTAAAACAGAACGAAATGGTAGTGTCATATGTTTTTGTCTAGCCCAGTTAATAGCTATTGCTACATTAGTCTTATATGTTATGTTTACCTTACTAACAGCGCAATGCTTGGAATTTGTATGTGGGGGGGGGGACATGGCTCACCTATGTGAAGAACGATGTTGCTGGTGGTCAGACCGCAAGTGTTTGCTGACGTAAGATAGATAAATAACAAATAAAGACCTTAAACAAAATACTGGGAACAAGACAATCAAATCTGCCCATAGTAGGAAAGCAGCATGTAAAGGATCTGGGAATAATGATGTCTGACGACCTAATGTTTAGAGAGCATATCCAAGCCAATATTTTGTAAGCCAGAAATATGATTGGTGGATTACGAGAGCCTTCAAATCCAGGGATCCCATCACAATGGTTATACTGTTCAAATGACTTGTGCTGTCTCGTCTTGAGTACTGCTCAGTACTCACTTCCCTCTTCAGAGCAGGAGAGATTGATGAAATAGAGGGAATACAGAGAGCATATACCGCATTTATAGACACGATAAAAAAGCACCTAAATTATTGAGACCGTCTCAAACCTCTCAGAATATACTCTCTAGACAAGAGACGAGTGAGGTATCACATAATATATACATGGAAGATGCTGGACGGAAAGGTCCGAAATTTACACAATAGAATAACAACTTACTGGAGTAAACGATATGGAAGGAAATGCAGAACAGAACCAGTAAAGACCAGGGGTGCCATAGGCACAATCAGAGAACACTGTATGAACATCAGAGGTCCATGTTGTTCAATATTCTCCCAGCGAGCATAAGAAACATTGCAGAAACTAATATGGACGTTTACATTAAAAAGTTTGCAATTTCTTGCAAGAAGTGCCAAATTCTTGCATTGCATTAACAACTGGGTTATAAGGGAATATGTGGGCCTTCAGACCGCTCCAAGCAATAACCTGTTGGACCATGCTTTCACAATTTCAGCCTGCCATCCTCCCCTCCCCTTTTCCCCCTATAAGTACAATCCAGGTACAGTACAACCAGGGTATTTTCCATGGCATGCTTGACATATCACAAGTGCCATGATGTTTACAAGGACCAGTGAACTGAGGGATCTGGAAACACAATAAATACATTGAGGAAGCAAAATGAAACTCATAACATTAGGAGGAAGAATATATATTTCTTCACATCAAGAGCAACAGAATCGCGTGATATTAAAAATATCTCTTCCACAGAAATAACAGTCATTCAGTCAGACTCCTCGCTCTGGTCTGGGAGACTGCCTCTGGTCCGGGAGACTGCCTCTGGTCCGGGAGACTCGCTCGCTTGATGTCGCTGCCAGTAAATCATCAAGAGTCTGGACTCATACCTGGAACACAACAACCTCTTGTTCAAGTGTCTGGTCTGACAATATATATATTTTCCAAGCACCCACATAATGGCAAGCGTGTTCTTCCAGTTATTACTGAAAGGCCTTTCTGGAAGCTTTTCTGTCTGCCAAGAGAAACTCGCTTGAGCGCTAATATATAGTTTCCAAGTTGTGAATCGCCGTTGAGACCCCAGGATTGTTTTTGGGTCGCCCTGCGCGTCCGTTCCTCCTGTAAGGCGTAAACAACACCTCTGAACATTGTCACAAAGCTGCTGGGAGACGCTGACACGCCCAAGTCAATCCTTGAGTCAGTGGTAGAGAGTTGTCTTCATGGGTGAAAGATGAATGTTAGAAAGTTGGCAAACATTTATAATGATGCCGTGTGGGTGGATCTGGAAGCCTCGTGGAAACTGAGCATTGGTGTTAATAGGCACCTAATGGCCTTGAAATACCTGTAACTCACTTGTGACGCTAGTGAGGGAGACTACCTCCTCAATCACGACTTTCTCCCTCCCTCTGTAGTTTCTCACCTGCATTAATTATGTCTACATTTGAAAGAGACTTCCCGCAAGAAGATTTTCTCAAATGACAGTTTAAGTATTAACAATAATAATTACTCCTGGGCTTGTGTGTAGTGGTTGTGTGCACTAGACCTTCAGTAAGAATGTTACATGTTAATATACAGTTATTTGTGAGCACTCAAGTTCCGTCACGCCACCATTCACTTTCATTATACATAAATTCGTCTAATAATGATCAAAATAAAATTTCAGTTAGATTCGTAGGTGTTCAGTGTTATTTAGCTCATTTGTTCATTGTAGTGATTTAGTTAATTTGCTCAGTGTGTGATTTAGTTTATTTGTTGTTTCGTAATTTAGTAATTTTGTTCAGTGTCGTGTTATAGTTCATTTGTTCAGAGTGGTATTTTGACGGACACTAAAGTGCCATGGTTCAGGAAATTGTGGCTTCGGCATACTGCTGAATGTTAAATACCTGAGTGAGTGAGAGTGAAGGTGGCTGGGTGCTGAGAACTGGGTGAGTGAGAGTAAAGGTGGCTGGGTGCTGAGAACTGGGTGAGTGAGAGTGAAGGTGTCTGGGTGCTGAGGACTGGGTGAGTGAGAGTGAAGGTGGATGGGTGCTGAGAACTGGGTGAGTGAGAGTGAAGGTGGCTGGGTGCTGAGGACTGGGTGAGTGAGAGTGAAGGTGTCTGGGTGCTGAGGACTGGGTGAGTGAGAGTGAAGGTGGCTGGGTGCTGAGGACTGGGTGAGTGAGAGTGGAGGTGTCTGGGTGCTGAGGACTGGGTGAGTGAGAGTGAAGGTGGCTGGGTGCTGAGGACTGGGTGAGTGAGAGTGAAGGTGGCTGGGTGCTGAGGACTGGGTGAGTGAGAGTGAAGGTGTCTGGGTGCTGAGAACTGGGTGAGTGAGAGTGAAGGTGGCTGGGTGCTGAGGACTGGGTGAGTGAGAGTGAAGGTGTCTGGGTGCTGAGGACTGGGTGAGTGAGAGTGAAGGTGGCTGGGTGCTGAGGACTGGGTGAGTGAGAGTGGAGGTGTCTGGGTGCTGAGGACTGGGTGAGTGAGAGTGAAGGTGGCTGGGTGCTGAGGACTGGGTGAGTGAGAGTGAAGGTGGCTGGGTGCTGAGGACTGGGTGAGTGAGAGTGAAGGTGGCTGGGTGCTGAGAACTGGGTGAGTAAGAGTGAAGGTGGCTGGGTGCTGAGGACTGGGTGAGTGAGAGTGAAGGTGGCTGGGTGCTGAGGACTGGGTGAGTGAGAGTGAAGGTGGCTGGGTGCTGAGAACTGGGTGAGTGAGAGTGGAGGTGGCTGGGTGCTGAGAACTGGGTGAGTGAGAGTGGAGGTGGCTGGGTGCTGAGGACTGGGTGAGTGAGAGTGGAGGTGGCTGGGTGCTGAGGACTGGGTGAGTGAGAGTGAAGGTGGCTGGGTGCTGAGGACTGGGTGAGTGAGAGTGAAGGTGGCTGGGTGCTGAGGACTGGGTGAGTGAGAGTGGAGGTGGCTGGGTGCTGAGAACTGGGTGAGTGAGAGTGAAGGTGTCTGGGTGCTGAGGACTGGGTGAGTGAGAGTGAAGGTGGCTGGGTGCTGAGAACTGGGTGAGTGAGAGTGAAGGTGTCTGGGTGCTGAGGACTGGGTGAGTGAGTTAAGATGGAGACAATCTCAAGTGATTCGGGTAATTACGATTATTTTATTGAATCGCGTTTCAGTTATATTTCATGATGCATAAATATTTTATTATTCAGAGCTCATAATATATTATGTGTCCAATTGATATTCTTCACTTGCCATGTTTAGTCCAATCAATATATATTCTTTCCTTCAATAATCCTCATTAATACTTCGCTCTCCTGGTCTTCATTTATACCTATTCATCTTGCAAGATTAAGAACAGTCCCCCTTGAGTTATGATAAACTAAGAACAGACCCTTGAGCTATGATGGAGTGGTCCAGGCATGAGACCAAACCACTGAGTGGGCCTGGTAGTGGTCCAGGCATGAGACCAGACCACTGAGTGTGGCCTGGTAGTGGTCCAGGCATGAGACCAGACCACTGAGAGCGTCCGACTGATGGTCCACAGAGACCCTAGCCCCGAGAGCCTGCCTTACACCTTCACAAAGCAGCAGTAGTCAAGACAGGATATTGCTTTACCCACTTGAGCCTCGACGGTTTCCACGAAATATATAAAAAAAGACTACGGAAATTTACATATAAGGCGAAACATGAGGCCGGATATAGCTGGCATTTTCTGGCTGTGGTTGGTGAGTCTGGAGCCGGACAGGAGCCGGAGGCCAGCGGTGGTGGGAGTACCAGCACTCACGGCTGTGTGGCCGGGCTCTCAAGGGTGCTTGTGTGGCCGGGCTCTCAAGGGTGCTTGTGTGGCCGAGCTCTCAAGGGTGCCTGTGTGGCCGAGCTCTCAAGAGTGGCTGTGTGGCCGAGCTCTCAAGAGTGGCTGTGTGGCCGGGCTCTCAAGGGTGGCTGTGTGGCCGGGCTCTCAAGGGTGGCTGTGTGGCCGGGCTCTCAAGGGTGGCTGTGTGGCCGGGCTCTCAAGGGTGCCTGTGTGGCCGGGCTCTCAAGGGTGCCTGTGTGGCCGAGCTCTCAAGGGTGCCTGTGTGGCCGGGCTCTCAAGGGTGCCTGTGTGGCCGAGCTCTCAAGGGTGGCTGTGTGGCCGGGCTCTCAAGGGTGCCTGTGTGGCCGGGCTCTCAAGGGTGCCTGTGTGGCCGGGCTCTCAAGGGTGGCTGTGTGGCCGGGCTCTCAAGGGTGGCTGTGTGGCCGGGCTCTCAAGGGTGCCTGTGTGGCCGGGCTCTCAAGGGTGGCTGTGTGGCCGGGCTCTCAAGGGTGCCTGAGTGGCCGGGCTCTCAAGGGTGGCTGTGTGGCCGGGCTCTCAAGGGTGGCTGTGTGGCCGGGCTCTCAAGGGTGGCTGTGTGGCCGGGCTCTCAAGGGTGCCTGTGTGGCCGGGCTCTCAAGGGTGGCTGTGTGGCCGGGCTCTCAAGGGTGGCTGTGTGGCCGGGCTCTCAAGGGTGGCTGTGTGGCCGGGCTCTCAAGGGTGCCTGAGTGGCCGGGCTCTCAAGGGTGGCTGTGTGGCCGGGCTCTCAAGGGTGCCTGAGTTGCCGAGCTCTAAAGGGTGGCTGTGTGGCCGAGCTCTCAATGGTGCCTGTGTGGCCGAGCTCTCAAGGGTGCTTGTGTCGCCGGGCTCTCAAGAGTGCCTGAGTGGCCGGGCTCTCAAGGGTCGAGGACACACCTGCACCAACACCTGGCACACCTGCACCAACACCTGACACACCTGCACCAACACCTGACACACCTGCACCAACAACAGCGATATTATATATATTAGACTACAATTTACCTCCAATTAACAATGACAAATTAGTTTCTGCTGTATTTTCCTCTAAGTATATTGTGTGTATAAAACATGTACCTGTATAATTATTTTGTCGGGATTAATTATGTATAAGCATTATATAAGAATAAAACACGTGTAAATATTCTGTAAGTATAGATTTGCAAGTTCATATCTGCCTCTCTTCATGACACAGAAGCATGGACATGTCGTCATGTTTTTGATGTTCTGGCAAAAAACACAAAAACAAACAAAAAATACAGAAAACACACGAAAAACACACACGAAAAAACACACACAAAAAACACACACAAAAACACACACACAAAAAAGCACACACAAAAAAGCACACACAAAAAAGCACACACAAAAAAGCACACACAAAAAAGCACACACAAAAAAGCACACACAAAAAAGCACACACAAAAAAGCACACACAAAAAAGCACACACAAAAACACACACACAAAAAAGCACACACAAAAAAGCACACACAAAAAAGCACACACAAAAACACACACACACAAAAAAGCACACACAAAAACACACACACACAAAAACACACACACACAAAAAAGCACACACAAAAAAGCACACACAAAAAAGCACACACAAAAAAGCACACACAAAAAAGCACACACAAAAAAGCACACACAAAAACACACACACACAAAAAAGCACACACACAAAAAAGCACACACAAAAACACACACACACAAAAAAGTACACACAAAAAAGCACACACAAAAAAGCACACACAAAAAAGCACACACAAAAAAGCACACACAAAAAAGCACACACAAAAAAGCACACACAAAAAACACACACACAAAAAAGCACACACAAAAAAGTACACACAAAAAAGCACACACAAAAAACACACACACAAAAAAGCACACACAAAAAACACACACACAAAAAAGCACACACAAAAACACACAATTCTCCCCAAACGAGAACTTTTGACTGGTGATGACCAACTCCGACACTTGATATTAATGTTTCAATATGTTGGTTGTGTGAGACGCGGACCTCCAGTGTATTGGTCGAGGTAATCTTGGCGTTCTGAGCATACCAGTGTATACTCCAGTGGTTATACTTAGCGGTCGTCCAAACACACACACAATAAAATGGTTTAATTAAGCGCTGATGACGTCCTATATGCGTGTAGTGTCGTCTCTGTTGACGTCAATATTCCCACTACCACCGTCGCTCTGACGTCAGATATTCACTAATTCTCTTTGAATACGATTGCTGGCAGAGACGTCATCCGATTGTATCTCATCACATCTCTCCACGACCCAAACATTGTTCTGGCCGCCCACACGTGGGTACATGTCGAGGGTGACGGGTTCTGGCCGCCCACACGTGGGTACAGGTCGAGGGTGGCGGGTTCTGGCCGCCCACACGTGGGTACAGGTCGAGGGTGGCAGGTTCTGGCCGCCCACACGTGGGTACGGGTCGAGGATTGACGGGTTCTGGCCGCCCACACGTGGGTACGGGTCGAGGATTGACGGGTTCTGGCCGCCCACACGTGGGTACGGGTCGAGGGAGCCAGGTTCTGGCAGCCCACACGTGGATACGGGTCGAGGGAGCCAGGTTCTGGCAGCCCACACGTGGGCACGGGTCGAGGGAGCCAGGTTCTGGCAGCCCACACGTGGGTACGGGTCGAGGGAGCCAGGTTCTGGCAGCCCACATACTCTCCACATAGGTTCAGAAGTGATGGCCCCCATCAACACCGTCGCTCAGTACACACAATCCCTCGACACCTGCGTAAAGGGCCTTCATTTCTGGAGCTGACAGCTGCAACAATACCCAGAATGGACTCCATAAATAATAGAAGCAATTACTTCTCAGGCCTCGACCCATGGGCCAGCCACCCTGAGGGTCAGGTGATGACCCTGCCACACGAGAGGGCATGGCCGCCACACGAGAGGGCATGGCCGCCACACGAGAGGGCATGGCCGCCACACGAGAGGGCATGGCCGCCACACGAGAGGGCATGGCCGCCACACGAGAGGGCATGGCCGCCACACGAGAGGGCATGGCGGTCACGGTACCAGACCACTGTTGGAGGCTGTACTGGGTACCCAATACACAAGATTAGGTACCCGTGGGTCGACCCTGTTCCTAGCCATTGCCCCAACACATATAACCCCCCCAGTCCCCCACCACCACACAAACACCATCCCTATCTCCACACACACACACACACACACACACACACACACACACACACACACACACACACCCACACACACACACACACACACCCACACACACACACACACACACACACACACACACACACACACACTGCCTGTCATATACATCCTCCCAGTTTCCAACCACTTACACCCTCCTAATCTCCCCACTCATACACCCTCCCCATTAACACCTTCACACACCCTCCCCATCAACGCCTTCACACACCCTCCCCATCAACGCCTTCACACACCCTCCCCATCAACGCCTTCACACACCCTCCCCGTCAATGCCTTCACACACCCTCCCCATCAACGCCTTCACACACCCTCCCCATCAACGCCTTCACACACCCTCCCCATCAACGCCTTCACACACCCTCCCCATCAACGCCTTCACACACCCTCCCCATCAACGCCTTCACACACCCTCCCCGTCAATGCCTTCACACACCCTCCCCATCAACGCCTTCACACACCCTCCACATCAACGCCTTCACACACCCTCCCCATCAACGCCTTCACACACCCTCCCCATCAACGCCTTCACACACCCTCCACATCAACGCCTTCACACACCCTCCCCATCAACGCCTTCACACACCCTCCACATCAACGCCTTCACACACCCTCCCCGTCAATGTCTTCACACACCCTCCCCATCAACGCCTTCACACACCCTCCCCATCAACGCCTTCACACACCCTCCACATCAACGCCTTCACACACCCTCCCCATCAACGCCTTCACACACCCTCCCCGTCAATGCCTTCACACATCCTCCCCATCAACGCCTTCACACACCCTCCCCATCAACGCCTTCACACACCCTCCACATCAACGCCTTCACACACCCTCCCCGTCAATGCCTTCACACACCCTCCCCATCAACGCCTTCACACACCCTCCCCATCAACGCCTTCACACACCCTCCACATCAACGCCTTCACACACCCTCCCCATCAACGCCTTCACACACCCTCCACATCAACGCCTTCACACACCCTCCCCGTCAATGCCTTCACACACCCTCCCCATCAACGCCTTCACACACCCTCCCCATCAACGCCTTCACACACCCTCCCCATCAACGCCTTCACACACCCTCCCCATCAACGCCTTCACACACCCTCCCCATCAACGCCTTCACACACCTTCCCAGCCTCGCCTCATCACTGTAACCATTTTCACAATACAACACTTAATTACTATAAACATCGTCACACCATACCCATCTCCACCCACACAACTACCCCCCCATATCCCTCTATCACTGTAGCCCTATTCACTAGACACTTCTTCATCGCTGTAATAAAGAGGCTGTGTCCAGAATGCAACTTTGTCATCTGAACATCCATTTTGCATATCAATATCTGAATCTATTAATTAGACGAATGCTAAAGTCTACGGACTTTTGGCTGTACATTTCACATCCAATGACCTCATGAAAGAGGTACAGAGAGAGATTTCCCTTCATGGGAAATGACCTCATGATAAAAGGGAAGTGAAAGGGGCTGAAATCGACCACCCTACGAAATTCTCCACAAAATCACCACTCAACATGTCAAGTTGCACAAGGCTGGCTTTAGGTATCTGTCTCCAGCCTCGGACAGACAAACACACAGATACTCTCTTTTTCAGATACACTAGAGGCTGGGGTACCCGGCTGCACCAGCGCCTCCCTCCCTCCCTCTTCACTCTCCCTCCCTTTTCTCCCTATTTCCTTCCCTCTCTCATGTCTCTTTCATTATCCCCCCCCCCCGTTTCTCTCTGGTCTTCCCACTTCCACAACGTTTTTCCTTCTTCTGCCCTCTCCAACTTTCTCCCCCACTCACCTCCAGCTTCCCCCTCTCTCCCCCAGTCACACCTCTCGCCCTCTCCCATTCTCCCCCGTCTATCACCTCTTCCCCTCTTCTGTACTCTTACCCCCTCTTTCACCTGTCTTTCCCCCTCTCTTCTTCCCTGTCTTCAAATATCCCCCTTCTCCCCCTTATCTCATCTGTCTGGCTTTACCTCTGTCTGTCTGTCTGTCTGTATTGTTACCTGACTGTGTTTTTCTGTCTGTCTTACAGCCTCTCTCTCTCTCTCTCTCTCTCTTAGTCACCCCTCTCTAACTCTGTCGCTCTGTCACCCGTTGTCTCTCTGTGTCCCGCTACCGTCATCAGAGATGGTTTCAGGGAGACTGATCTAGACAGACAGCATCCGAGGAAGAGAGGCCGGATGTACCGCTGAGTACTTCACAGCTTCCTGCTGCTGATCCTCTTCTACCACCTGGCTACATCTGGCTCCCTCAGTCCAGCTCTGGAGACGGCTCCAAGGAATCTAAAGCACTGTTAAACATTCAATTTTCAATGTACTTATTCTGCATATAAATTTGTTTAAAACACACTACAGTTGATAAGCAATTCATTCACTTGGGTACTAGGAGACTCAAATCGGTGACCCCACGAGTGGGAGGCAAAAGCTCTATTCACCATGCTATTTAGTCTTAATAAGGAAAGATTCTAGAGGCAACTAACCGCTGCCCGGCTAGAATCTTAGTTGGGCAACGGTTAGTTGCCAGCATATAGAAAACAACAAGCCAACATACAGAACCACAACCCCACATACAAAAACACAATAGACTAGAAGATAGAAAAGTTAGAGGACATGACCAAAACATACAATATTCTCAAAGCAATTGATAGGGTAGATAAAGACAGACTATTTAAAACAAGGGGCACACGCACGAGGTGGCGTGTTGGTGGACACAGATGGAAATTGAGTGCCAAAATGAGCCAAAGAGATATTATATTGTTTTTTGTGTCAGAGTAGTTGATAAATGGAATGCACTAGGAAGTGATGTGGTGGAGGCTGACTCCATACACAGTTTCAAGTGTAGATATGACAGGGCCCAGTAGGTTCAGGAACCTGTACACCAGTTGATTGACAGTTGAGAGGCGGGACCAAAGAGCCAGAGCTCAAACATAACTAGGTGAGTACAAACCAATGTAGAGAAAAACTTGTCTGTATATAGAAACTCGAGCTCTTGCATAGAAACACAAGGCCTCATATAGAAACATGAACCAACATATAGAAACATGAACCAACATAAAGAAACATGAACCTACAAATAGAAACTTTAACAAATACAAAAATGGAAAACCCATTAACAGTAACACCGCCATGAACCTCTTGTGACCCAAAATAACCAAAGCCTAATGGAAGAAAAACTAATACGTAGGCATTTCGGCCAAGTTAATTAGCAGGAATTTTGTGATTCAAAATTTCATATTCAACCTATATGAAAATTCGAAACCCACATGTTGACATTACCAAATAATGTTGGAACATAAACTGATGCTAAACACGTCAAAAGAGAAGCAGTATTTTCAAAACAAACAGTAATCCAGGAATAGTAACCCGAGAAACATACCCATAACCAGATGCTGCAAAAGAAATCCAAAAGTAGAAAACAAATCCAGATGTACAAAAAAAAAAGTTTGGAAAAGAAAGCTAGAAAATGGGAAGGAAGGAAGGAAACTATTATGGAAAAGTTCCAAGCTATTACGACTATATAGCACTAGGAAGGGGTCAGGATAAAGATTTGGGATGGGACAGGGGGGGGGGGGAGGAATGATGCCAAACCACTTGGACGGTCGGGGATTGAACGCCGACCTGCATGAGGCATTTACTTTTACTAAACACCGACCTGCATGCAGCATGCATTTCGTTCCGACATGCATTTACTTTTTCATCTTCTGGATCTCTCTTTAAAATGTACGATTTTCTATTTTAAATTCTTTATTTGTTTCATCGTCTAGATTTTGTTTTCCAACTTCTGGATTATTTTTCAAACTTCTGAAATTTGTTTCCAACTTCTAGATTATTTTTCTCATCGTTTAGATTTTTTCAAACTTTTGGATTTATTTTCCCACTTTCAGAATTTGTTTTATATTAAAGCATTTCAGTTTACACTACTAACTTTACTTCCAGATATATTTTCCAATTTCAGAACTTATTCTCCTTCTTGTGGATTTCTTTAAAATCTCTGGATTTTTGTTTTAAATTCATGATTTACTAAATTGGGAAGTAAATCATGAATTTAAAACAGAAATCCAGACATTTTAAAGAAATCCAGAAGAAGGAGAATAAGTTCTGTAATTGGAAAATATATCTGGAAGTAAAGTTAGTAGTATAAACTGAAATGCTGTAATATATAACGAATTCTGAAAGTGGAAAAATAAATCCAAAAGTTTGAAAAAATTTAAACGATAAGAAAAATAATCTAGAAGTTGGAAACAAATTTCAGAAGTTTGAAAAATAATCCAGAAGTTGTAAAACAAAATCTAGACGATGAAACAAATAAAGAATTTAAAATAGAAAATCGTACATTTTAAAGAGAGATCCAGAAGATGAAAAAGTAAATTCAGAATAAGGAAAACATTCCATAAGTGGAAAACAAATACTCAAGTTGAAGAAGTAATGCAGAAGTTGATACAAAAATCCAAGAAACTTTTACAAACATCGAGAAGTATACAAATATATCAGGAAGCAGGGAAATAAAGTGATATCAAGTTGGTAGAGAGTCTGAAGTTTGCATTATAAAAAATATCCATAATCCATATATTTAGGTTCCAGTATTGGGCAATTAATAGTTTCAATAATAGTTAAGTGGTTAATTTCAGGTCTAGCTCTGCACCTGAAAATGCTAATGTCCTGTGTAATTTTATCTATTAAAATTCACATAGACTGCATATTAATAGACCTTTTAAAAATAATTTTATGGTGCATTTTTTTAACACCAACAATTAACATATGAATGTAAAGTGAAAGGTATTTTGGTAAATGATGAACAAAAAAATAGCTGTAGGTAATATTCTCTCGTCCGCCTCCCCCCTCTCTCTCCCTCTCTCTCTCTCTCTCATTACGACTGAATAGCAATTGGAAGGGGTCAAGAAAAGGATTTGGGATCGGACGGGGGAAAAGGAATTGTGCTCAACCACTTGGGCTGGACGGTAGAGCGACGGTCTTGCTTTATACAGGTCGGCGTTCAATCCCCGACCATCCAAGTGGTTGGACACCATTCCTTCCCCCCGTCCAATCCCAAATCTTTATCCTGACCCCTTCCAATTGTTGTAGTCGTAATGTCTTGGCGCTTTCTCCCGATAGCTCTCTTACTATCTTCCCCTCTCTCTCTCTCACTTTCTCCTTCCCACCTCTCGTCTCTCTCTCTCTCTCTCCCTCCCCGCCCTTTCCCCTCTCCCTCCCTCCCTCCCTCTCTCTCTCTCTCTCTCTCTCTCTCTCTCTCTCTCCCTCTCTCTCTCTCTCTCTCTCTCTCTATCCCTGTCCCTCTCTCTCTTTTTATTTATATATGATTAAGTTTTAATATAAATAAATATTTTCTAATGAAACTAAAACAATGACTGTAGTGCTACATCCCCTCAAGAGCTTATTATGTGTTGCACTTATGGTATAAACCTCATCAGGTGCACTCTTCATATCACGTTAACAATAGCGACTCTACCCTTGAGGCGACCGTGAACCTTCACATCCGCGGGTGACTAAATGTTTTCCTCCTGAACATCAGATGACCAGCCTGGGCGTGAATGATCGGTTACAACCAGTTTACCTTCAACCACCACTCAGGGAGGTTACAACCAGTTTACCTTCAACCACCACTCAGGGAGGTTACAACCAGTTTACCTTCAACCACCACTCAGGGAGGTTACAACCAGTTTACCTTCAACCACCACTCAGGAAGGTTACAACCAGTTTACCTTCAACCACCACTCAGGGAGGTTACAACCAGTTTACCTTCAACCACCACTCAGGGAGGTTATAACCAGTTTACGATCAACCACCACTCTGGGAGGTTATAACCAGTTTACCTTCAACCACCACTCAGGGAGGTTACAACCAGTTTACCTTCAACCACCACTCAGGGAGGTTACAACCAGTTTACCTTCAACCACCACTCAGGGAGGTTACAACCAGTTTACCTTCAACCACCACTCAGGGAGGTTACAACCAGTTTACCTTCAACCACCACTCAGGAAGGTTACAACCAGTTTACCTTCAACCACCACTCAGGGAGGTTACAACCAGTTTACCTTCAACCACCACTCAGGGAGGTTATAACCAGTTTACGATCAACCACCACTCTGGGAGGTTATAACCAGTTTACCTTCAACCACCACTCAGGGAGGTTACAACCAGTTTACCTTCAACCACCACTCAGGGAGGTTACAACCAGTTTACCTTCAACCACCACTCAGGGAGGTTACAACCAGTTTACCTTCAACCACCACTCAGGGAGGTTACAACCAGTTTACCTTCAACCACCACTCAGGGAGGCTACAACCAGTTTACCTTCAACCACCACTCAGGGAGGCTACAACCAGTTTACGATCAACAACAACTCAGGGAGGCTACACCCAATTCACCCTCAACAACCACTCAGGAAGATTACAATCAGTTTACCTTCAAACAAAAAGTTGTCACAGGTTTGTAAAAATGTTGGTCCTAAACCTGTAAACCACAAGAGGGTTACCCCCTCCCCACTAATGCCTCCTAATGCTTGCCCACACTAATGCTTACTGACCAAGCGGCCAGTATATACACATGTCTCTACTGAACTCTAAATGAATAAATATCGAAAACATCAGTATACCTTTCATTGTGTATATCCCAAACGGTCACAGGACTGTAGGTGGTGTATTATATATATATATATATATATATATATATATATATATATATATATATATATATATATATATATATATATAAATATATATATAAATATATATATATATATATATATATATATATATATTATATATATATATATATATATATATATATATATATATATATATATATATATATATATATATATATATATATAATGATTTTTTTATGAATGAACCTTCCGCGTCCAAGTTAGTGAAAGAAAACGAAAAAATTAGTTAATATGACGAAGGGTAAACAGTCCGATTTTAGATCAAAGATTATTTTTGTCTTTCAGTTTTTTTATGAGTCAAAAATGCATGAGCATATTGTAAATCGCGTACCTGAGGCAGGTCAACAAGGCAGTAAGCAAAAAACTTTATAATGACATTTATTATGGGTTTCAAACAAGCTAAAGTCGAGCTAGCTGGCTAATACTAGATGTAATATATTGGAAAAGTTGTGCAGTATATTATGCTTATGGCACATTATTTTGTATGAGGAACTTTTCTCCCAGGAGAAACTACGTCGTTATTAGTATGGATGACTAGACATGATTAACGGTTGGATGGAATTGTGTATAAGGGTGTATGTTTGTGTGTGTGTGTGCAGTATATATGTATATATGTATGCTGTATGAAAGCATATATGCATGTATATACACACAATACGCCCTATTCATCCTCTTGAATAATCTGCACAGAACTTGGTGCCCCGCTGGAGTAAGCAGCTGAATATATCTCAGAGTTGTGTGAACACAGCAGACGGCCTGTTACACCCCCACCCCAGACCCTCCTTGTCATCTATACAGCTGAACCCCCACGATCTGGCATGGTGAGTGGCACACTGTGGCACCGCGACCGTGGCACACTGTGGCACCACGACTATGGCACACTGTGGCACCGCGACCGTGGCACACTGTGGCACCATGACCGTGGCACACTGTGGCACCATGACCATGGCACACTGTGGCACCACGACCATGGCACACTGTGGCACCACGACCATGGCACACTGTGGCACCGCGACCGTGGCACACTGTGGCACCATGACCGTGGCACACTGTGGCACCACGACCATGGCACACTGTGGCACCGCGACCGTGGCACACTGTGGCACCATGACCGTGGCACACTGTGGCACCATGATTATGGCACACTGTGGCACCAGGAACATGGCACACTGTGGCACCAGGACCATGGCACACTGAGGCACCAGGACCATGGCACACTGTGGCACCATGACCATGGCACACTATGGCACCATGACCATGGCACACCGTGGCACCATGACCATAGCACACTGTGGCACCAGGACCATGGTACACTGTGGCACCGCGACCATGGCACACTGTGGCACCGCGACCATGGTACACTGTGGCACCATGACCATGGCACACTGTGGCACCATGACCATGGCACACTGTGGCACCACGACCATGGCACACTGTGGCACCACGACCATGGCACACTGTGGCACCACGACCATGGCACACTGTGGCACCACGACCATGGTACACTGTGGCACCACGACCATGGTACACTGTGGCACCACGACCATGGTACACTGTGGCACCATGACCATGGTACACTGTGGCACCATGACCATGGTACACTGTGGCACCATGACCATGGTACACTGTGGCACCATGACCATGGTACACTGTGGCACCATGACCATCGTACACTGTGGCACCATGACCATGGTACACTGTGGCACCATGACCATGGTACACTGTGGCACCATGACCATGGTACACTGTGGCACCATGACCATGGTACACTGTGGCACCATGACCATGGTACACTGTGGCACCATGACCATCGTACACTGTGGCACCATGACCATCGTACACTGTGGCACCATGACCATCGTACACTGTGGCACCATGACCATCGTACACTGTGGCACCATGACCATGGTACACTGTGGCACCATGACCATGGTACACTGTGGCACCATGACCATGGTACACTGTGGCACCATGACCATCGTACACTGTGGCACCATGACCATGGTACACTGTGGCACCATGACCATCGTACACTGTGGCACCATGACCATCGTACACTGTGGCACCATGACCATCGTACACTGTGGCACCAGCGCCTACACCCCTCCAACAAAATCCCTCCACAAACACCTCCCCCACCAGGGTGTACTGGTTACCCAGCCTGGGTAACCCAGTACCCAGCCTGGGTAACCCAGTACCCAGCCTGGGTAACCCAGTACCCAGCCTGGGTAACCCAGTACCCAGCCTGGGTAACCCAGTACCCAGCCTGGGTAACCCAATACCCAGCCTGGGTAATTCAGTACCCAGCCTGGGTAACCCAATACCCAGCCTGGGTAACCCAGTACCCAGCGTGGGTAACCCAATACCCAGCCTGGGTAACCCAGTACCCAGCCTGGGTAACCCAGTACCCAGCCTGGGTAACCCAGTATCCAGCCTGGGTAACCAGTGCCCAGGAGAGTACAATAATTGAGGTCCCTTTACATGCTAATTACACTGTGTTCAATACACTATACATCGAATAAGTGAATTGTAGCGTAATTTGACCTTTCCCTTAACAGCGTTAACTAGTTAGTGGGCGAGTAAACCAGATCAGTATGATAGTAAATGGTATAATGTGAGTTGTGTTGTGTTGGAGGTGATGTGCACGGTGGGGAGGGGGGGGGGGAGGATCAGAGCACCCCTCCCCCCCACGCCAGCCCACAGTACGAGGTCCAGGGGCACTGTGGTCCAGGGTAACGAGGCAAATGCTCTCCCCTTCCCCCCTTGTTTTCATCTTCCCCTCCCCTCGCCTCATCACCCCTCCCCAATCGCCCATAAAATCACAGTCAATTGTTCTTAAGTGGCGAGACCGTCTAGGTCTTAGCCTTCACTCATTTTCTAGCTCTTTCATCCCCTCTCATTCCCTCTTTACCTCAATCGTCTCCCCTCTCCCCTAGTCCTCGCCATAGCCATTGACATACTCTTCCTTGGGTTTCCTTGAGGTCAGGCAAGCCTGTCCTAGCTGGGTCTGGCATACATTTCCTGGAGGACAAACTAGGCCTTGTTACCTTTTCTGAGGGCATGATGGTCTAGGAGCATGGTGGTCCAAGGGCATGGTGGTCTGGGGGCACGGTGGTCAACAGGGCATTGTGGGATCCATATGCAGGCGATGAGTCACAATAACGTGGCTGAATTATGTTGACCAGACCACACACTAGAAATTGAAGGGACGACAATTGTCGTCCCTTATATTTCTAGTGTGTGGTCTGGTCAACAGGGCATTGTGGTCCAGGGGGGCATGGTGGTCCAGGGGGGCATGGTGGTCCATGGAGCATAGTGGTCCACAGGGCATGGTTGTGGGAAATTTTACCCACTTAATACATTTCATAGAAAATAATATATAATTTCTATATCATATCAGAATCACTCAGATTCATTATATCCTACATCTGAATCCTACATGACAATGTCACTATGATCACGTATGCCATAGGACCCATGGTGACTATGCAACTCTGTGCATGGTTTCTCAAGGATCTAGAAGCTTCGAGAAGAATATCTTAATTTAAAAAACTATTGGAACATCAATCGATTTCCGGTGAAGATTAACTCAAATCCTTAATAATAATTAATAGTACTATCCAGTACTACCAATAATCTATCAATCTTATATTATAATCACATCTTATCTCAATCATATGACTAAACAATAAAAATAATCAATAAATATGCATTGAAGGCTTCCTTCCCCCAAAGAAGGGAGGAGCCAACTCGGGAGTGAAGCGACCAACGGGGGCGCCCCGAGGGAAGAGCGTATGTTTACAAACTGAGTGAACGTGTGACACGGTCCCTTGCAAACATTTTCTGGCGTCAGTCTACAGAGTGTAGTTCATTTGCTGAATATTTCCCGCCTCATGGTTCCCGTTCTTCTTGACGGGTCAGGTGCGAGAGATGAAGGCATGCGATATGATATTCTTCGCCATACCTTCCGCTTTATCCATCGTGTTCGTGGCCTGAAGAGACTGTAAAGTATGTGGCCTGAGGAGATTGTATGGTCTGAGGCCTGAATAGAGTATACGGACCCCATATCTCTGCTATTTCTCGGTATCGGGCAGCCGGGGAGCATCCGATCCCTTGATCGTCGTCGCCCCTAAATCCACATCATCATCATTTACATTAATGGACACCATACTAATCATTATTACCAGTGATTACTCTCTAGAACTGGGGAAGTACCAAGACTATTTCTATAAGGGAAAAATCCTAGTACTTTATCTAAATAAGAGTGTAGAGTTGAAGTGATGCGCCTCCACCACACCTAATCTTATCTTACTGCAAACACAAATAAAGACATAATCTACTAGCAAAGCTACCAGAATAATAAACGGCAAAGCTGTGATCAAAAATATAGTGTCTAAATTCGACAAGAGAGTTATCTTGTTAGGCGGCACCGGCATTTAGATACAGTATATTGAGTGTTATTTTAGTGTGTTGTTTGGCCAATTGCATGCTTGTGTAGCCATAATCTATCCAATAAATCTGCTTGTCGTTAGAGAGTGGGGCTACGCCCCATATTTTATTAAGTTTATATTAATCTTTCAGCAACTGAATATTTTCTATTTACACTCATTCACCACAACCTCAGTCATTGTACCTGGACACTCATTAATTATTCAACCTCAGTCACTGGAAGTCAAGTAATTCTTGACTGAAACTCTTCATACAAATTGAATATATATGTATATATAATTAATCACACACATTAAGTTAACTATTGCTTCCTTAATTATCTTTAATTTATTATATAAGTTTATCATATTGAATATAACATATTGAATATATCATGTGCCTAGATTCCATTGCACTTGACAACATTTATGTTCATTTGATTGCATATTTATATACATCATACCTCTATAATACAAAGTATTGTGTTTATAGTATGTGAATATTGCCTGTTGTAGTTATGGTGCTAGGCTGGACTGTGGACATGTTTAGATCCTTGATTTAAACAGAACAAGTGTTCAGTTATAGAACTGAGTTTATGTAATCTTATCCTTGTATTAATACAAGCTGATGTGCCGAATTGTCTGTAGGTGGATTGTAGATCTTCAGTCAACTTGAAGATCTTACCACTTGCCCCTTACAGCCCACAGTTTGTCATTAGGACATGAGGAGCTAGGCTTTACAACCCTAGTTAGGGACTTTAGTTGTATTAATTTTACAAACAGTGATTTTTAATTTAGTACAGTACAAGTCCCAAGTAGTTCTCCCTCTTTTAATCAATCCCGACAATTTTCCCACATTTATGGTCCTTTGAACCTAGATAGTCTAGAAACTAGATCATCCATATTTTTCCAGTGCACTTCTGACCATAATTATGGTCCTTCGTTTGCCAAATATTTCAATAGCAAAAACATAAGAATCTTTTTTATTTGCATTGGAATAATTAATACATAATCTAGCCTAACCTAACCTAGCCGTCAATATTTATAATATCAATACATCTAAGTGAACAAATTATTTACAGTGGTTTAAGACCACCATATTCCTTACCAAGTAAGCTTTCATAGCATATTAGTAACTGTTCTGTGTTAAAAAACCACAGTACTTAATTTTATCAGTGTTACAGACACAACTGCATCTTATCTTATAATACCATTATACCTCACTTGTGGTAACATTAAATACACACATTTAAGAGTATTATCCAGCATTATCTTTAATCAACTGATTTTCAGAGCTGCTCATTGCTAAATACTCTTTAAAAAAAAAGCATTTCATGACAACATATCCAATAATCAACTGTAGGAAACTCTATTTCAGGTAAAATCAGTAGGCAATTCTACAGTATCTTATTAGACCACTACTAGGGTACTATATCTTGTAAAAAAAAAAAAAAAATAGTGCCATTTACAATTTTTTTTTTTATTTTTTTTTCAAAATTTACCGATTTGGTGCATTCAGTGCATTCGGGGGAAAACCAAATTTTTACACTTTCGATAATTGTGTTGTCTGCTACACCAGATTCCAGGAAACACGATCTTTGGAATTATTACCTAAGCAGTCAGGATAGCTCCTTTATCAAAATACATTAACACCAATACATATTCTCATCAAAAAAGAAAATACCTCTGAAACTAACTCCGAAACTTGGAAAAATCCAGATGACTTCTAACTCTTCACCTGCTACAGAAACAGGAACGAAAAGGACTATTAGTGTATACAAAATCAATTGACTCAACAGCTTGACAGATGTCAAGAGTTAGCTAATCAAGTATCTCTTGATTTAATCATCTTGAGTAACAGAGTCAAGGCTGCAGTTGATAAATTTGATAAAATCAAACACCTTTCTGAGACTTATTTAGCAGAAAGAGTTAATGCTGATTTAACCCAAAGGGAACTTCAGGATATTAGAGCTGAAACAGCAATTTATCAAAATTAATTCCAGGATCAACTAGATCCTTAATCAAACTTGTTTTACTGGCAGTAGCCCAACCAAATGTGAGTATGTGTCTGTATTTGTATTAACACGTTGTACTGAACGGGGTGAGAATAGCTTGAGCTACCTCATCCCTTTGTGTGTATTTTACCTCAATAAACTTATTTCAATTTCAAATGTGAGTACAGTCACTCAGTTTGGTACCTCAACTATCCCACATATAGCAGCGAAGCTCCCAAAGGTACAATTACCATATTTTTAGGGGCAAGGATGAAGACGATTTGGATGCCTTCTGGGAGAGCCTTTGATTCTATAATAAACTCCAATGCTTCTCTCAAAAAGTTTACTGCATTTCGATATTTGCAAGCCCAGTTAAGAGGAGAGGCAAGGAGGACATCGCAAATTTGTCATTAACGTATGACGATTATGACCAAGCCATACCATTGTTACGTGAGAGGTACAGTGTATATACTACTAAAGAAACTTGAAGGCCTACAGGCCATTTAAATCAGTTGAATGACAAAGTCATCACTTAGCTAAACAGCAAATCCTTAATTTAACCTACAGCCTACAGGCCATATAAATCAGTTGATGGACAAATGTCATCATCACTTGGCTACAATAGTCTATCACTGGGGATTAAGACCAATCTCTTAATCTCAAATCACAATCTGAATGGCTAAACAGCCTCTCATCACTAATCTACACTCTTAAGGCTAACAGCCCATTGAAAACGTCAATCCAAATATTATTACACATCTAAGATAACTATCTTAATCCCATAATATAATCTTGATCACTAAATCTCATGCTTTTACTGGAGTGAAAACAGCCTTAAAAAATCTGAAGGCAATCAAGCATCTCAATTAGACTTAATTAATATAAAAGGCAAAGCCGAGAAATAACAAGCAAAATGCTTCATCACATTATGAATAATGTAAATACACATTATTACAAATACAATTCATCCTTTAAGGAAATCCTTGGAGGAGTACAAGTATTACATGCTTGTATGACATACTTGCATGTAATTACATGTTTACAAGTATTACATACTTGTAACAATGTTATATCACAAGATAAAGTAACTAAAAGTGAACCTTCGAACAAAAACAAAAATGTCAAAACTGACAACCAAAGATCAAGGCAACAAAACTCATCTTCTGCAAAGTGGAAACAGAGTAATGTTGGCTCATATGCCATATCACCCACAGTTAATATAACTGTAGGAAATCAAGCTCCCAAGACAGATAAACCAAATGAGCTACAAGTGTCCCTAGAAGTTTATTCTGCCAGGATGCACATACCATATTTCAGTACACAGTTTATAGACCGTGCCAACAGAATCAATAATGAATCTAGATCACAAGCAAAGCCAAAGGAAGATAATTCTTCACCAGCTGTACAAGTTTGTAAGGTACAGAGTGACGTAAATGCCTTAGAAGAAAAAAATTACTACAGATTCAGTGCCTACTGCACAGCTGGAACTAATCAATCAAGGATCTAGCATTTGAACAAGATTACTAGATCTTGAAGCTACAACTCCTAAAAATCAGACCATACAGAAACTAAGCTTGACTGAGCAAAGAAAAATCCCCACTTAATATCCCCCACATAATTGATGAAAGATTGGAATCTGTACATAAATTGTGGTAACTTGATGCAATATGACTAATTCCTGAACATCCAAGTCCTGATGATGTTTGTACATACAATCAATACTTAGATACTGCACAGTATCATGATGGACAATATTGGGTAAGGTTACCTTGGAAACTTAACCATAAAACCTTACCTACCAACAATAATGTTACCTATAGTCAATGTAAATCATTATTAGCAAAGCTAAGAAAAAGGCCTAAGCATTTACATCTCTACCAAGAGATTATTGCTCAACAGCTGCAGGATAAATTAATTGAAGTCGTGAAACTTGACAGTAAACAAACAGACCATGTTTTTACCTCACATGGTGGTAATCAAAGAAAAAAAACAACTCCTTTACGAATAATTTTTAATTGTAGCTCTAAATCTTTACCCCAAGAAACCAATTTGAATGATTTCTTACAAACATCCTTTAATCTCAGCCTTTATAACACCCACCCATAATCTCAGCCTTAATAACACGCACTGTCCTATGCTAACGAAATAGTCACAACTAAAAGGCTAAGCAATCCTTGGCTTACAAAGGGAATACTTAAATCCATTAATAAAAAACATGACCTTGAGAAGAAGTATAGGTTAGGAATCGTCTCCAAAGAATTTTCAAAGAATTACTCATCATTGCTTTCTAAAATAATTAGACGAGCCAAAACTAAATACAACGAAGATAAATTTATCCAAACAAAGGGCAACATTAAGAAAACATGGAGCACAATTTCACAAATATTGGGATCAAAGAAGAGTTTAAATAACAAACCAATACTCCTGTCAAATAACGATTGTCAGCTTACAGCCTCTGATACTGCTATTGAGTTCAATAGGTTCTTCTTTTCCATTGGGTCATCCCTTGCAAATGATATTCCATCCTCCAGTACTGATGTTCAGGACTATCTTACAGTTAACTATCCACAGTCTCTGTACCTAACGCCTGCAAATTCCACTGATGTTAATGAGATAATCATTGCCCTTAAAACCAAGTCTAGTGCCCTTGAGGAGATACCAACTTTAATTTACAAAAAAGCCTCCAGATTTTTAGCTCCTGCTATTGCAGTGCTCTTCAACAAGTCACTTGAACTCCAAACCTTTCCAGATATTCTAAAAATAGTGAGAGTAACCCCTGTCCATAAATGTGGTGATCTCACTGATGTTAACAACTACAGACCTATATCAATTCTGCCAAACTTGTCAAAAAATATTTGAAAAACTAATCTACAAGCAGCTTTACTCTTATCTAGCCAAACACAATATACTTAGCTCCTGTCAATATGGCTTCAGATCCAAAAAAAGCCCAAATGATGCACTTATTAGTATGATTAACTTGATACATGCAGCTCTTGATAAAAATGAGTTCCCTGTTAGTTTATTTGTGGACCTGTGTAAGGCATTTGACACTATCAACCACCAGAATCTTGTTTTTAAATTACATCAATATGGAGTCAGAGGTCACTCCCTGCATTACCTCAAATCTTACCTTACTGACAGGCTCCAGTATGTTTCTGTGAATAATTCAATTTCTCCCACCCTACCCATCAACATTGGTGTTCCTCAGGGCAGTATACTTAGCCGTCTCCTTTTTCTCATCTACATTAATGACCTTCCAAATGCCTCCCAACACCTCAAACCAATTCTATTTGCTGACAACACAACCTTCATTTAATCCAGTCCTGACCCCCTTGCTCTTAATGTCACAATGAATACTGAGCTAAATAAAGTCCATTTTTGGCTAACTGCAAACAAACTCACCCTCAACATTGACAAAAGTTTCTGTATTTTGTTTGGCAAAAAATCCTTAAATCAAATAAATCTCAGGATAAATAATACCCAAATTTGTAACAAAAGAAACGGCAAATTCCTTGGCGTTCTCATTGAACACAAGCTGAATTTCCAGGGACACCTTCTAAATATATCAAAAAGAGTTTCAAAAACTGATGGCATTCTTTCTAAGATCAGATATTATGTACCTCGCCCTGCCCTGGTGACGCTCTATTACTCCTTCATCTATCATTATCTCAACTATGGTATTTGTGCTTGGGGTTCTACTACCCAAAATCATTTACGTCCTCTAATTACTCAACACAAAGCTGATATTAGAACAGTATCCAACTCTGGCCCCAGACATCACTCGGTACCCCCCTTCTCAAATCTCTGAATATGTTAGATATTAAGTCACTGCACATCCTCTCATGTGTATTATATATATATATCAAACGCTGAACTGTAATGCCAATCCTGACCTTAAAAGCTTCATTGAAGGTTGTAACAGAACCCATGAGCACCACACCAGAAACAAATACCTTTTTGATATTCCAAGAGTACGACTTAATCAAACTAGAAATGCTCTACAAATCAAGGGACCCAGAATGTGGAATGACCTTCCCAATCATGTTAAAGACTGTACCTCTCTTAACCAGTTTAAGATAAAAACTAAGCACTACCTAATTAACTCCCTGTAACCTACCTTATCCCTATAATGCCAACCCATGTCTTATTTTTAAACAAGGCTGTTTGTCGACCAAATTATATTTTTGATGTTTTCCTGCCATGTTCCCCCCTTTTTTATTTTTTATTTTTTTTATTTTTATGTTTATATTTTCTCAACACATTTTATACTTTAATCTCAGTTTGTATTAAGTTTTAGTCTTTAGTGTTTTTCCTGCCAGAAACGTTTAGCGTAATAGTGGCTTTAGGCATTGTATGTACTAGCTCTATCTATAAATTCATCAATATCTGTATTACTCCCTGTATGTACTTTACCTAAATAAACATTTGAATTTGATTTTTTTTTAATTTGAACAGGTCCAAGTCTAACTCAAAAATTGTATGACATACTGCTGAAGTTTAGACTTAACAAATATGCAGATATTAGCAAAGCTTTTCTCCAAGTTGGCTTACAGGAAGAAGAGAGAGACTTCACTAAGTTTCTATGGGTAGAGAACCCTGAAGATCCAAATAGTCCTATTGTGACCTACAGATTCTCCTCTGTACTCTTCCGGGCTACGTCTAGTCCATTTCTGCTGCAAGCAGCTCTAGACACTCATCTGCAAAACTCATCAAGTCCCTATAAGGCTGATATCAGTCTAAATATATATGTAGATAATTTTCAACGGACAGTTAACAGTACTACTGATCTATTACAAATATATCAAGAGGCCAATAAGGAATTGCAACGTGCCAACACGCCACTACAAATTTTGGGCCTGTAATACTGCAACATTGAAAAATCAAATAGCAAGAGATTACTATGAATATCTTGTACCTGAATCACAAAAAGTATTAGGTATGGGATGGGACCTAATCTCAGACACGATATCAATCAAATCAGTACCAGTAAACTATTGCATTCTTCAAAAAGGGATTTTCTTTCACAGGTTAGCAAAGTGAAAAAGAATTAGAGATGAGGCGTTTAGAATTAGAAGAAAGAAAGACAGAGACAACATGAACTAGAAGTATTGCGGTTAGGTGGTCGGAGGCCAACAACGGAAACCAGTGGTTTCGATCCGGTGAGGAACATCAAAATGGTCCCAAAATTCAATGTTACGGACCCGAGCCCGACGACCGAGCACGGACCAGTGACGACCGCGCCATCTGTGGGTCAGCTCCCGAAAACCCCCTCCAAATGGACGACGACACCTGGTGAGGACTAGGTGTACTGGCCACGAGGGCCAGTTTCCAGTCCTGTTCAGCTCACAACACAGCCGCTGCCGACCTCTGGTGAGGTGGTGCTCAGACGACAACGCCATCTATGGAGTGGATAGGTGGGCGTTTGGGTCTGAGCCTGTAAGTGAGGTGCTTTAGTGTGTCCCTGTTATTGATGACGTGTCTGCTTACAGAGTCGACCTGGGACTGCTGTAATGGAAGTTGAGTCAGTCTACCCAAGGCAGCCGTCTTGTCACCAAGTGTTTGCTGCAGCAGCTGTGAGTCGCCCCCGGATGAACACTGTGGTGTTACCCTGCCTGTGAAGCGGCAGTTGAAGGATTGTCATACCCGGGACTGACTGGTGGAGACGCTTAACCACTGGGGAGTTGTGGCAAGGAGAGTGATCTGTGGTATCACACGAGGCTCCTGACTAGGGTTCGCTACCTTAGTAATCGATCGTGGACTGGCCTAACCAGCGTCGCTGATTTGGAACCTGCCAGCTATCTGCTGGACTTGTGGTTGACGGCCTCCACGACGGTGCCCCCAGTGGAACTGTGTTTTGGCTGGCCTGTGGTCGGGGTAGACTCAAGATTCTCGAAGGATTCGTCGTGAGACCACAAGAGCACCAAGAGCTCGGCATCGTGAGCACCGTGAGGATCCAGAGTCTTCAGAAGAAGACAACAGTGTATATACTAGTGTTTATACCCCCCCCCCCCCCCCCCCCGTGTAATCTTCATATATTTATTTATTGGTGATGGTAATAATTATAATATTAAGTTTTTGCCTTTCTTTCCCTTCCCCTTTTATTTTACTTGCGTTACGGATCACATCCCTTGAAAGCCACTACTGGCTTGGGGGCCGGATACCCTTCCACTAACAACATCAGAGTAAGAACCCGGTTGCGACCCGAGAGGGCCGTAACAAAGAGATTACTATGAATATCTTGTACCTGAATCACAAAAAGTATTAGGTATGGGATGGGACCTAATCTCAGACACGATATCAATCAAATCAGTACCAGTAAACTATTGCATTCTTCAAAAAGGGATTTTCTTTCACAGGTTAGCAAAGTGTTCGACCCACTTGGTCTACTAAACCCTTTAACAATCAAATGGCGTATATTGGTGCAAGAAGCTTGGAAGACAAAAGTTAGTTGGGATAATCAACTACCACCCCAGTTACAAAAAGTTTGGATTGAGATGGCTCAAGAACAAACTTTAGTCGAACAGATAATCTTTTCGAGACACATAGTCAAGGAAAATGATGAAGGAACACAACATGTTTTTGCAGACTCGTCAGCCAGTGCTTTCGGAGCCTGTGCTTACTTAGTGACTTCCCATCAATCATATCTATACACCGCTAAGGCCAGGGTCACTCCAGTAAAAAAAAAAAAGGACTTTGCCTCTGAAGGAATTAACAGCATTGCTACCTGGCACACACTTAGCAGTGCATATCAAACAAGTCTTGTTTACCATGAACATCAAAGATGTCATTATATGGTCTGACAATGAAGCTGTCTTACAATGGGTACAAAATGTCAACTGTCCGGAATTTAGAGAGATTTCTGCAGGCTTTCAATTCTTGCATGTACCAACAAAAAATAATCCACCTGATCTCTTATCTAGAGGGATGACGTTTAAACACTTTACTAAGGCAAATATTTGGTTTCATGGGCATCGATGGTTAGTGAATGGTAGTTGGCCGGAACAAAAGCCACACGTCATCATGACACAAACCATAACTACCGCCAGGCAGAAAGCGCACACATCCGTTTTGACTGTACTCGTCACTCCTCGCTCATCAAATTATTCAAACACAAAACATGTTTCATTATCTCATGAAAAGGGCCATAAAATACATCTTTCCAGAAGCACTTATTTATTGGGTAAGACAAACCCAGAGAGAAACTTATGGGAATGACTATGAAAATCTTCCTCATAAGTTAAAACACAATTTCAGTCTGTGGATAGACCCAGAAAATCATAATATACTGCGTTGTGGCGGGAGACTTAAACACGCAGATATCAATTTAGATTCTGTGCATCCATGGCTTTTACCAAAGAATCATTGGATCACATGGTTGATTGTGTTACATACACATCAACAAATCATCAAGTATTGAGGAGTGTTAGACACACTCACACATCTCAGACAGCAGTACTGGACTCCTGAGGGAAGACAGTACTTCCTAGTACTTTATCTACATAAGGGTGTAGAGTGGCTCGAAGTGACGCTGCCTCCACCACACCTAATCCTATCCTATCCTGCAAACGCAAATAAAGACAATCTACTAGCAAAGCTACCAGAATAATAAACAGCAAAGCTGTGGCATAAAATATAGTGCCTAAACTCGACAAGAGAATTATCTTGTCTGGCAACTTGTCAGACGGCACCGGCATTTAGATTAAGTATATTGAGTGTTATTGTAGTGTGTTGATTGGCCATTTGCATGCTTGTGTAACCTTAATCTATCCAATAAATCTGTTTGTGGCTTCAGAGCAGGGCGACGCCCCAAATTTAAGTAAGTTTTTATTAATCTTTCAGCAACCGAATATTTTAAATTTATCTAGACACTCATTCGCCACATCCTCAGTCATTATATCTGGACACTCATTAATTATTCAAGCTCAGTCTCTGAAAGTCAAGGAATGCTTGACAGAAACTCTTCACATAAATTGAATATATATTTATATATAATTGATCATATACATTAAAGTTAACAACTGCTTATCTATCTTTAATTCATCGTATAAGTTTATCATACTGAATTTAATTCAAACGCCTAGATTCCATTGCACCTAGACCACATTTAGGGTCATTTGATATCATATTTAAATATATCATACCTTTATAATACAAATTGTTGTGCTTATTTGTATGAGAATATTGGCTGTAGTAGTTATGGTGCTAGGCTGGACTGTGGACATGTTTAGATCCTTGATTTAAACAGAACCACAATTCAGTTATTGAACTGAGTTAGTGTAATCTTATCCTTGTATTAACAATACAAGCTGATGCCTCAAATTGTCTGCAGGTGGACTGAAGATCTTCAATCAACTTCTCCTTTCACCTTTCGGGACCTCACCTGCCCTTACAGCCCACAGTCTGTCATTAGGACAAGAGGAGCGAGGCTTTACGACCCTAGCTAGGGATTGCAGTTTTATTAATTTTACAAACAGTAATTTTTAATTTAGTACCGAACAAGTCCCAAGTAGTTCTCCCTTTTATAATCAATCCCGACAATTTTCCCCACAATGGTGGTCCACATAGCATGGTGGTCCACAGAGCATGGTGGTCCACAGAGCATGGTGGTCCACAGAGCATGGTGGTCCACAGAGCATGGTGATCCACAGGGCATGCTGGTCCTGGGACATGGTGGTCTAGGGGCATGGTTGTCCATGGGGCATGGTGGTCTAGAAGCATGGTGGTCTAGAAGCATGGTCGTCCATGGGGCATGGTGGTCTAGGGGCATGGTCGTCCATGGGGCATGGTGGTCTAGGGGCATGGTGGTCCATGGGGCATGAGGTCCATGGGGCATGGTGGTCCAGGGGCATGGTAGTCCAAGGGGCATGGTGGTCCAGGGTCATGTTGGTCCACAGAGCATGGTGGTCCACGGGGCGTGGTGGTCCACAGGGCATGGTGGTCCACGGGCCATGGTGGTCCACGGGGCGTGGTGGTCCACGGGGCGTGGTGGTCTACGGGTCGTGGTGGTCCACGGGTCGTGGTTGTCCACGGGTCATGGTGGTCCACGGGTCATGGTGGTCCAGTGTCATGATGGTCCAGTGTCATGGTGGTCCAGTGTCATGGTGGTCCAGTGTCATGGTGGTCCAGGGGGCATGGTGGTCCATGGTGTTCTAGGGGGCATGGTGGTCCAGGAGGCATGGTGGTCCAGGAGGCATGGTGGTCCAGGAGGCATGGTGGTCCAGGAGGCATGGTGGTCCAGGAGGCATGGTGGTCCAGGAGGCATGGTGGTCCAGGAGGCATGGTGGTCCAGGAGGCATGGTGGTCCAGGAGGCATGGTGGTCCAGGAGGCATGGTGGTCCAGGAGGCATGGTAGTCCACGGGGCATGGTGGTCCACGGGGCATGGTGGTCCATGGGGCATGGTGGTCCACTGGGCATGGTGGTCCACTGGGCATGGTGGTCCAATGGGCATGGTGGTCCACTGGGCATGGTGATCTACTGGGCATGGTGATCCACTGGGCATGGTGATCCACTGGGCATGGTGGTCCACTGGGCATGGTGGTCCAGGAGGCATGGTAGTCCACGGGGCATGGTGGTCCACGGGGCATGGTGATCCACTGGTCATGGTGGTCCACGAGGCATGGTGGTCCAGGGACAACGCCACCCAAGGCGTCGACTCCAAAAGGTGCTGTAAGCTTTGGGACATGTTTGTTCTGCCAAAAGAAACATTCAATACACCACTGTACTAATTCTCCTGATCGTGACGCGCGTGTCAGCGACTCAAAGATTTGCGAAATTGCAAGAGGTGCCTCTGAAAACACAACACCAACACCTGTGAGACACAATTAAACATCTGTAATAGGTGTAACAAGGGTCAGACACCATGCAGCATTGTGCGGAGACACCAAATTAAAATCCCCTAACCACCAAGACGGAAAATAACATTCCTACCTTTGTATAGTACTGCAAGGTGTGGCAGAAAATCAGTGTCTTATCGACAAAGTCCAGAAAAATGCAACTTTGTCTACTGCCCAACTTACCATCAAAACTAAGAGAGCCAGGGTCCATACCCGTGGGTTGTTTGAACAGGTGTCCCAGAGTACATATCACAAAACATGGTGGCAGACGGTCTACAATTAAAACCTGTAACTCAATTGAAATTATATATATTGGATTTCCTGGCTGATACAGGACCTAAAGTCTACCAGGTGGTGTAACCACCAGTACGTTTAGGCGGCTACGTCCGTCAAGTGCAGGCCATCGTGGTGGATACAATTCCAACGGACCGACGTGTAGAAGGTCAAGGAGCCACTACCAAATTCCTCTTAAATTCTACAGGAGGCAAGTTACTCACAGGCCCAGTATTAAGCCTAAGGAAGCCTATGCCTGCAGCCAAATCTTTCAAATAGAAATTTCTTATCTGAATATAAAACTCCAGTAAAATATGCTAACGAGAATACAGCTGGCTATATCAACAAAAATTGATCTTGATATCATCGTTTAAAGCTGAACATAAGCTCATGAGGCCTCAGTGGAAAATCAGTGATCAAATCAGTATCTTAATCAGCTACAATTCACTGCGACCAATGTCACTGATCCCACTGCAGTCTTAGTGCCATACTTGACTATAATGATTGGGTACATTCAATCCTCTAAATGTCATTGTGCCCAGTGTCAATGACCCCACTGCAGTCTCAGAATCATACTTGACTGTAGTAAATGATCACATTCAGTCCTCTGGGTTAAATAAAATTTAATTAGGCTAGAAACTTAGCATCACAAGAGTTAGCAGGAAAATGAAATCGCCTAAAGACTTACAACACCTGCAACTCTAGTATGGGACATCCGTCCTGTACAAACTGATGCACAAATGTGCCACTAACATCAAATTAATCAAATATTTCTGAGGAGAAGTATCAGTGTTCATCAGTTCTAAACAGTGGACTCCGAACCTTATTTCTCTCCCCTGTAATTATGTTGGAAATACTGACACCGTTTACTAACTTCCAATTCAATAAACAGATAAAATTGCTGCCGAATTTGTATTAACACAAATTAAGATTATATTACCTTAGTTACCTATTAAGATATAGTAGAAAGCATCATTCTTTAGAAAATGTGAATATACTTGCGCGTTCTTTATGGTTTGCTACAAATAATATAGATCAAATAATATTAAATCCTGCAGTCTGACGAATGAAATTGACAAAAAACACTTTCCTATATTAAATAAAATAATTTACAACCAAATATATTAAATAACGTAAATAATCCCGAAATAAAACCGAACCAATTTCTCGACGCATCGTTTGATCTGGAAGAGAGACGCCATTATTAACAACAACAAAGTCTTGCCTGTGAGCACGCGCGCGAGGCTCCAGGAACATATCCCTATAGTTTAAATGTTGTAGGACGCCAAATCATCTATAATCTGGACCCCTTCACTAGCAAATAGTGAAGTGTTCTATACCAGTTTGACGGTTATTATTGTACTTATATGGCCATATTTGTTTGTTATAATAAGTGGTTAGGATGCTGGGCAAGCCACCCGGAACTAGTAAGCCCAAATTATTTAAAAAGAATAATTATTTTTCCTGACATAGCCATCATATATTGCTTATGTTTGACAGGTGAAATTGAAGGAGGAGAAGAAGTTACAACAATTTACCTGGTGCAACGAGAAGCATGCTACGACCGCATTATAGACTGGTCCACGAGAGATTCAGCTTATGCGACGTAGACGTATCTATTGTTTACTAACCGGGCACCATTCCACAATGCAACTAAGCTGTTCTCTTAATTGACACTAATTCATTATAAACAAATAAATCATTAAATAAATTAAATAATATGTGTAACGGAAATAAATATTAAATCCCACGAATCAGTTTTTCCCACACCCAGTACCACAGTGTAGATAGTACCACAGTGTAGATAGTACAACAGTGTACACAGTACCATAGTGTATACAGAGCCACAGTGTACCCAGTACTACATAGTACCTAGTACCACAGTGTAGACAGTACCACAGTATTGACAGTACCACAGTGTAGACAGTACCACAGTGTAAACAGTACCACAGTGTAGACAGTACCACAGTGTAGACAGTACCACAGTGTAAACAGTGTAGACAGTACCACAGTGTAAACAGTGTAGACAGTACCATAGTGTAGACAGTACCACAGTGTAAACAGTACCACAGTGTAGACAGTACCACAGTGTAGACAGTACCACAGTGTAGACAGTACCACAGTGTAGACAGCACCACAGTGTAGACAGCAGCACAATGTATACAGCACCACAGTGTAGACAGCACCACAGTGTAGACAGCACCACAGTGTAGACAGCACCACAGTGTAGACAGCACCACAGTGTAGACAGCACCACAGTGTAGACAGTACCACAGTGTCGACAGCTCCACAGTGTACACAGTACCAGTGTACACAGTACCACAGTGTAGACAGTACCACAGTGTACACAGTATCACAGTGTACACAGCACAACAGTGTACACAGCACCACAGTGTACAGAGCACAACAGTGTACACAGTACCACAGTGTACACAGTATCACAGTGTACACAGCACAACAGTGTACACAGCACCACAGTGTACAGGGCACCACAGTGTACAGAGCACCACAGTGTACACAGTACCACAGTGTAAACAGTACCACAGTGTACACAGTTCCACAGTACCACAGTGTACACAGTACCACAGTGTACACAGTACCACAGTGTACACAGTACCACAGTGTACACAGTACCACAGTGTACACAGTACCACAGTGTACACAGTACCACAGTGTACACAGTACCACAGTGTACACAGTATCACAGTGTACACAGGACAACAGTGTACAGAGCACCACAGTGTACAGAGCACCACAGTGTACAGAGCACCACAGTGTACACAGTACCACAGTGTACACAGTACCAGTGTAAACAGTACCACAGTGTACACAGCCCCACAGTATACACAGGACCACAGTGTAGACAGTTCCACAGTGTAGACAGTTCCACAGTGTTGACAGTACCACAGTGTACACAGCACCACAGTGTACACAGCACCACAGTGTTGACAGTACCACAGTGTACACAGCACCACAGTGTACACAGCACCACAGTGTACACAGCACCACAGTGTTGACAGTACCACAGTGTACACAGCACCACAGTGTACACAGCACCACAGTGTACACAGCACCACAGTGTGCACAGCACCACAGTGTACACAGCACCACAGTGTAGACAGCACCACAGTGTAGACAGTAACACAGTGTAGACAGCACCACAGTGTACACAGCACCACAGTGTACACAGCACCACAGTGTAGACAGTACCACAGTGTAAATAACTCCACAGTGTACATAGTACGTCAGTGAACACGGCAACACAGTGTTCACAGTACCAGTGTAAACAGCACCACGTTGTTCACAGTACCACAGTGTACACAGTACCACAGTGTAAGTAACACTACAGTGTACAGTGTTCACAGTACCACAGTGTAAACAACACCACAGTGTATACAGAACCACAGTGCAAACAGTACCATAGTGTACACAGCATAATAGTGTAAACAGTACACACAGTACAACAGTATACACAGTACCACAGTGTACATAGTACTACAGTGTACACAGTACTACAGTGTACACAGTACAACAGTATACACAGTACCACAGTGTACATAGTACTACAGTGTACACAGGACCACAGTGTACACAGTACTACAGTGTACACAGGACCACAGTGTACACAGTACTACAGTGTACACAGGACCACAGTGTACACAGTACTACAGTGTACACAGTACCACAGTGTACACAGTACTACAGTGTACACAGTAATACAGTGTACACAGTACTACAGTGTACACAGTACTACAGTGTACACAGTACTACAGTGTACACAGTACTACAGTGTACACAGTACTACAGTGTACACAGTAGTACAGTGTATACAGGACCACAGTGTATACACTGGTGTGAAGGAAGCAGGTAGAACTTACTGCGAGTTGCAGTGGATGGTCTGTGGTGCTACTTCTGAAGTTATGTCTGCTATTCACGTGTTACGCGACCGTGAGCGACGAGGAACACTCGCGAGAACACACGCGCTGGGGATGGGGGGAAGGGGAGCACGTGCCAGTGACCAGGGAGAGGGGAGAGAGAGAGGGGGAAGAGCGACGCGACACGAAGCAGTCACGTCTGACCTCCACCACCACTTCGCCCAGACTGAGGTGTTCCTGGCTCTCTCTCACACACACGCTTCCCTCCCTCCCTCCATCACCTTCCCCCTCCTACCTTACCACCCTCCGTCCAGCCCCCTCCTCCATACATATCAACCTCTCTCCCTCCCTCCATGCGTACCTTCAGAGGTGGTTCACTAACTCACGCCTTAAGCTTACCTCTTCATGACAGAGTTCTCACCTTAACTGAGCAGTATAAAACACAAACAGCTGACACCCTCATCATATTTCTTAAGGCCAGCCGAGAGTTTAGAGAGCTAAAGGAACAGGTGTATAACCGGCACCGGGAAATGTTTTTGCAAAGCACCAATCATTCAACATCTTCATCCCAAATGTTGAATATAATTAATAAGATTTTTCATACTAGCAGTCGTCAACTTGATCACCATACACCGGCATAATATGCCAACATGCTGCTTCAACAATATGCAAGCACTGCCAGTATAAGCAGCCTGCCCCTAGATGTACAACACCATCTCGCTAGTACCATAATAAATCGTGACTTTAAATTAATATTAAAAATTGCCTGTAGTGAAATAGGGCCAGATGACATAACTCCTTTTGACGTAAAAAATGCATTTAAGAAAGGTAAGGCTGCCTCTCCTAGAGAGGATGGCATAACATACAATACCATGAGAGAACGTGCTGAGCTGCCAAACAGCACTTTGCTAGAATTGTTTAATCAAAGTCTAAGGCAGAGTGTTTTACCTGACAGATCTTGAGAAAAGGGACTCATAATAGTTATAAATGCCTAATTTACACAAATTCAGACCCATCTCTCTGACATCGTGTATGTGTAAAGTTCTGGAAAGGATTATACTCGACAGATTAATGTTTCAAATTAGGCCCCACCCTGCTCCTAACCTGTATGGTTTCCTTCCTGGAAGAAGCACACCAACTTGCTTTGCTGAATATTTTATTAGAGAGGGACCAAGCTCTCAGGCGGTATTTATTAACCTCCAAACTGTTTTATATACAAAAAACTGAAAAATAATCTTAGAACAACTAGCCTCTTTTGGTGTTAAGGGAAGACTGTTGACATGGCTCAAGAGTTACCTGAGTAACAGAGCTGCCGCAGTTCATTTCAAGGGGGGTCAAACGTAAACATTGTGCACCCTTTGAGTTGGGTACAACCCAGGGTGGAGTGCTTAGCCCTACACTGTTCAATGTTTCCATGCAACAAATTAACAACTGATATTCCTACACTACCTGACGAAGTCGTTATCTGTTATGCCAATGCCATATGCATTGTTGCATATACTAGACTGCAAGCTCTAATTGATTCATTCACTGCTAAAAGCATTGAATGTGGTCATGTTATCTCTATAACTATATCCAGAGCTCTTCATCCACAAGAGAAAACTCATGTCCTTATAACTTTCAAGGTCAACAACCAGAACACTGAAACGTATAGGCAGCACAAATACCTTGGGGTTGGTATCAACAGTGACATTATAAACGACCTAGGTCATTTATAATGTCGCATAACTCACTCACCACTTAAAACACTTACTAATAAAAATATTGCCATCAATATTAAGTATGCTACATTATTCTATATGATGTTTATTAGATCTCTAGTTGAGTATCATGCCTTGCACCTAATTAACTTCTCCGCCTCTGTGTTAGACGAACTTGAAGTAGTACAGAATGACACCATGAGGATAATTCTTGGTGCCCCAAGATGCACAAGAATCATCAACATGAGAGAGAAACTGAAGCTTCCAACCATACTAGAGAGAATCATGCAAGTAAACACGACCTTTTGCCTTAAAGTCATGAGAGACCAAGCATCTACAATGCTCAGAGACAAATTATTCGGTGTTGTTAACACTCTATTGACTGGTGCCAACATACCAACTCACTCCTTTTATGATAAATGAGTGAGTAAAAATACCTACAATCTCATCAAACTCAACATTCCTTTTAAGTGCAATCTACCTATCTCCGATATTCCTCTTTAATTTTAACTGTGCCCCACCATTGAAGTATCATACACTCCCAGCACCATGAAAATGTTGAAAATAGTAATGAGAATCTTGCTTTTCTCAAAGCTGTCACACTTGAAACAATTGCCTCCTCCATCAAAAATTTTAGATTTCATGATCACTGTGTCTACACTGAGGGCTCAGTCCAATCTTCTACTGGACGGACTGCAGCAGCATGTAGGTTTTATAGAAATAATATTTGCACACAGGCTTTCAATGTCAGGTTAAATAACGAGCTGACCTCCACACAAACAGAACTAGCGGCACTACAACTAGCTACCAGAACATTAAAATACATTGGAGGAGGAATAATATTTTGTGATTCAAAGTCTGCTCTTCAAGCAATTGAAAACTTCTCCGGGAAGATCGAGAGCAAGAACCTAATTCTAACAATTATAAATGACCTAATCACTGCACAGAGTAAAGGGTTTCGAATCACCTTTGTATAGATACCATCACACATATATATAACCCATCATAATGAGACAGATATTGCAGGCAAATTAGCGTGTAAAAAAGATGAAGTTGAATTTGACCTAGTTATCCCCATCTCTGCTGTCGAAACTATATTAGTCCAAACTCTCAGGTCTGATAGAAGATAAATTACTGACTCCCAACGACCTGAAAGCACCAGTATAAAAACTAAGGTTTCAGATCTCAATAAATCAATGTTTATAGGCAGCACAAAACGTCCAACAGAGTGTGCAACACAGTGGTTGCCAGGATCAGGTTAGGTTACCGTTACCTGTGGCAGGTGGCTACAGGTAACTGATCTCCCACTCCTGAGCACTCTATGTGCAAACTCAGTGAGCAGGAACTGGGGCATGATTATGCACACTACATCACCGAATGCCAAGTTATCAGACCATGCAGAGTTGGTACCTGGTATGCTGGTCCAGAGTTGGACCAGCATGAGGTACCTGGAGCTTTGCAATTACTTTATTCATTTTCGTTTTCTTGAGGATGTCCTCATAATGCACCAAAAATTTGCCATTGCAGGTTACTGAACATATGACCCTGTATGACTAACCATCTGTGAGAAGGGGACTTTTAGTATCACTGCTGCCTTATTTACTCTTGTGTTCATGATGATATCTTCATAATACACCCAGAGTTTGTCAGTACAGACTTCTGAACATATGGCCCTGTATAACTAACCATCCTGTGTGATGGGCATTTTTTTGCATCAAGAAGCTAGTTTTTGACATACTGTATTCCCCCTTCATATAGGTTAAGCTGCACAATTGCAGATGTACCTAACTGTGTTAATACAAAAATACAAATATCCTCTTACCCTCCCTCTCGTGCTAATTTCGTCCCCAATAATTGTCACTTCTCTAACTTCCTCTACTCACTTACCTTACTTTGTGTTAGTTCCAGTTTCCCAACTTCTCCACACCTCTCACTACGTCATCCGACCTTCTCCCCTCACCTGGTGGGGAAAAACTCCCACATCTCTCATAAAGTTTTTAATGCAACAAGCAGAAAACAAAATGCTGCTGCTTTGTAACACGTGTTATATAAAATACATAATTTAGTTAGTCATGATATTGTGAACATGGCAAATTTACTCCAGAAAACGAGAATATTAATTTCTTCGTCGTTGTACACCCCATTCCAAAACGATATTACTTTGTTTAATATTAAAATCCACAGTCGTATGACTGAAAGGAACAAATAACACTTCCCTGAAATAAACTGAACTATCACTTCTAAAATGTTAATCAATTTTAACTCCTTCCGAATTGAATAAAAAAACGCAAGAAGGGAGACTCGTTTGCCCCACTGCGGGAGGGAGGAGGAGGTCAGTTATAATAATCTTACCCGAGAGCGCCAGCACAGGACCCTACTCGGGCTACACGAAACCAGCCGCTGGCATTGAAGCAAATACCTATGTAATCGGACGCCTTCGACCACGACAACAACAGGGAAGTGCTCGCTATGTCTGTCTATACCTGTATATGTTTCTTGATCAGTTATGCACTAAATGATCAGGGAAGGTGGTTAGATCGCAAGACACCCAGCCACTAGGGGTAATGTGCCGACCATAACTTGAACAGATTGAGTTATGTAACACATAATAAGAATAATTATAACCATTGTGCTTGGCTATAATGTAACGTTTTGGCAGGCTGGAGTTGGGGCGACTCTAGAAGTGCGAATTGGTTCTACATGTTGACGTATTGTCAGCACACAGACGACGCCATTAACCCAGCAGAGGTGACGACCCACGTGAACCACACCTGTCTCCCGTGACTCGTGGACCACACCTGTCTCCCATGACTCGTGGACCACACCTGTCTCCCATGACTCGTGTACCACACCTGTCTCCCATGACTCGTGTACCACACCTGTCTCCCATGACTCGTGGACCACACCTGTCTCCCATGACTCGTGGACCACACCTGTCTCCCATGACTCGTGGACCACACCTGTTTCCCATGACTGCCGCAGCCATCAAGTCAGACAAGATGGCAAAACTTTATTATTACTTACCAATTTTTATTGAATTACCCCACTTACCGTTAATTATGGTATAGTATAATTAATAATGGTTAATTGTTTAATTACTGTGTAACTAAATATAATAAATAAACCCTCCAAAACGTGTGAAGGGAAGTTTACGAGTGACATTAAGTCATAAATAATAGTCAGCTTGTTGAATAAATCAATCAATTACAGTACTTTTAAGTGATAAAGAAAATAAATAAATTATTCACTTGTAGATTCTCCCCCCCCCTCACCGCTCCTCAGTTTCCATTTTCTCTCCCTCTCACCTTCACTTCTTTCATCTCATCCATTTACGAGGATGATTACCCCTCACGCATCCAATTACCTTACCTCCATTTATCTCTGAGTCCCCTCACCTCTCACCACCACCTTTCACCTTCTCTCCACGTCCCCTCACCTCTCACCACGTCCCCCTCACCTTCTCTCCACGTCCTCTCATCTCTCTCCACGTCCCCCTCACCTTCTCTCCATGTCCCCCTCACCTTCTCTCCACTTCACCCTCACCTCTCTCCACGTCCCCTTACCTCTCACCACGTCCTTTCACCTTCTCTCCACGTCCCCTTACCTCTCTCCATGTCCCCCTCACCTTCTCTCCACGTCCTTTCACCTTCTCTCCAAGTCCTCTCACCTTCTCTCCACGTCCCCTCACCTTCTCTCCACGTCCCCCTCACCTTCTCTCCACGTCCCCTCACCTTCTCTCCACGTCCCCCTCACCTTCTCTCCACGTCCCCTCACCTCTCTCCACGTCCCCTCACCTCTCTCCACGTCCCCTCACCTCTCTCCACGCCCCCCTCACCTTCTCTCCACGTCCCCTCACCTTCTCTCCACGTCCCCCTCACCTTCTCTCCACGTCCCCTCACCTCTCTCCACGTCCCCTCACCTCTCTCCACGTCCCCTCACCTTCTCTCCACGTCCCCTCACCTCTCTCCACGTCCCCTCACCTCTCTCCACGTCCCCTCACCTCTCTCCACGTCCCCCTCACCTTCTCTCCACGTCCCCTCACCTCTCTCCACGTCCCCCTCACCTCTCTCCACGTCCCCCTCACCTTCTCTCCACGTCCCCTTACCTCTCTCCACGTCCCCCTCACCTTCTCTCCACGTCCCCTCACCTTCTCTCCACGTCCCCTCACCTCTCTCCACGTCCCCTCACCTTCTCTCCACGTCCCCCTCACCTTCTCTCCACGTCCCCTTACCTCTCTCCACGTCCCCTCACCTTCTCTCCACGTCCCCTCACCTTCTCTCCACGTCCCCTCACCTTCTCTCATATCTTCACATCTCTCCTCCATTTATCTGTCCATATATTTACTTCCCTCGTCCACCTCACCCTACACTCCCTCCGCTAACCTTCCTCACCCCACCCTACCTTCCCTCACACCATACCTTCTCTCACTCCCTCACACCCTACCTTCTCTCACCTCCCTCACACTCTACCTTCCCTCACCTCCCTCACACCCTACCTTCTCTCACTCCCTCACACCCTACCTTCTCTCACCTCCCTCACACCCTACCTTCTCTCACCTCCCTCACACCCTACCTTCTCTCACCTCCCTCACACTCTACCTTCCCTCACCTCCCTCACAATCCCCACACCCTACCTTCCCTCACAACCCTCACACCCTACCTTCCCTCACAACTCACACCCTACCTTCCCTCACCTCCCTCACACCCTACCTTCCCTCACCTCCCTCACACCCTACCTTCCCTCACCTCCCTCACAACCCTCACACCCTACCTTCTCTCACCTCCCTCACACCCTACCTTCTCTCACCTCCCTCACACCCTACCTTCCCTCACCTCCCTCACACCCTACCTTCCCTCACCTCCCTCACAACCCTCACACCCTACCTTCTCTCACCTCCCTCACACCCTACCTTCTCTCACCTCCCTCACACCCTACCTTCCCTCACCTCCCTCACCATCCCTTTCATATTTTTATTATATAAATAAATTAAAACTTACACAAAGTCTCCTTCTCTCAGCTTTAAACAGCGATACTGCTTAATATATGACTGTTGTGGCTGTATATATTTTTGTAGCTTTATATATGATAGTTGTGACTTTATGTATGATTTTTGTGGTTTTAGTTATGAATATTGTGACTTCAAAAATTATTTTTGGTGCTTTATGATTGATTTGGCTTTATAGTATTGTTGTGGTTTCTTAAACGAGGGTTGTGGCTTTAAACACCATTGTTGTGGCTTTATATATAATTGTTGTAGCTTTATACACAAGGGTTCTGACTTGTATACGATTGTTTTGGATTTATATATGATTGTTGTGGCGTTATATACGAAGGATGTGGCTTTATTCATTGTTTTTTCTAATATATGATTGTTGTTGCTTTGAATATGATTGTTGTGACTTTATATGACTGTTGCGTCTTTATATATGAATGGTGTTGCCATATATATACAAGGTATTTGGTTTCATATGATTGTTTTGGCTTTATATATGATTGTTTTGGCTTTATATATGATTGTTTTGGCTTTATATAAAATTTTTGTGGCTTTAAATTATTATGGCTTTATAAATGATAATTAGGGATTCATATATGATAATTAGGGATTCATATATGATAATTAGGGATTCATATATGTTTATTGTGGAATATATATTATGTATATATATACACACACATATATATATATGTATATTTATATATGTGTATATATATGTGTGTGTGTGTGTGTGTGTGTGTGTTGATAAATATGACCGAAAAAGTAAAATTAATAATTCTAACACGAATTTTCTCAATGTTTCTTATGTTTCTTTTCACTGTCGATGGTAATTGAAAAATCAATTCTCCAAAAATCATTTTTATTTGTAGTCTGACGCTACGCTTGAACGCGTTTCGTAGTAACTTATTACATTTTTAAAGACTTTAGTTTACACACACAACTGTAACCTGTAAACACTAAACAGAGTCAGTTAATCTGTCATAATTATATTGGCATTTGGATGAGGTGACATGGTGCAACAGTTTTGGATGAGGTGAACAAACTTTTGACGAATACAAGACAGAACACGAAACTGTGGGTATTAATTGGATATGCGAGCATAAGAATGGAAGTAACTGCAGAGGGCCTATTGGCCCATACTTCCTCTTGATGCTTCTATATTGGTTCGGATTCTTGAAGTGGGTAGAATATAGTTGTGCATTAATTGGCTGTTGAATGCTGGTGTTGACTTATTGATGTGTAGTGCCTCGCAGATGTTGAGCCGCCTGCTATCGCTGCATCTATCGATGATTTCTGTGTTGTTTGTTAAGACTTCTCTGGTGATGGTCTGGTTGTGTGAGGAGATTATATGTTCCTTGATGGCGCCCTGTTGTTTATGCATTGTCAATCGCCTAGAAAGAGACGTTGTTGTCTTGCCTATATACTGAGTTCTTTGGGGCTTACAGTCCCTAAGTGGGCATTTGAGGGCATAGACGACGTTGGTTTCCTTCAAGGCATTCTGCTTTGTGTCTGGAGAGTTTTTATTAGTAGGTTGGCAGTTTTTCTGGTTTATAGTAAGTCGTCAATTGTATTTTCTGTTTTTGTCTGTAGGGATAACGTTCCTATCAACAATATCTTTCAGGACTCTTTCCTCCGTTTTATGAACTGTCGAAAAAAAGTTTCTGTAAAACAGTATCTGATCAAAATCAGATACACAAGGCAGAAAATGAGATCAAAGACAACAAAACACAACTACTTCATGCTACAAACCAATGGAAAAACAGCAACATCGACGAAAACCTCCGTACTCGTATCGACCAACACCTCGACATCCTCACAGATCGACATCACCACAGCACCGAAACCAGGATCATCAAGAAACTAACAACATTATATGGAGGACCAATGGCGATTCCACGACCAAGAGATGGCTTCCTGAACCTTGCTGGAATCAACCTCACTGAGGACTAAATCACTCTCCTAAATCAGGGTATAAACTGTCACGTTATGTTAGACTTCAGGCTGAAAGCACAAAGTACATAAGGCGACGTACAGACTGGCGAAGCGACTCAACAGCTTGCCGACTCCTTATGACTTTATTACATAAGTCCCCTTGCCCCCTTGCTCCTCGTCCTGTTTATCGACCTGACTTATCGATGTCGATAGACAATATGCCGCCGACTGTATGGGCGGTGCCCGGTCATTGTCCGGTCTGTTTGGGACTGTGTCCTCATATGATTGGGGCACTGTGTGTGTGTGTGTGTGTGTGTCTTGTAGCGAGGTCCAGAGGTGTCTGCCTTCCTTGCTAGTGTCGGTTGTTTCTCTATTTGGTGTGCTGGTTTCTGTCTGGTCTTTAAGTTGCTCTTTTAGGACTAGAATCAGGCCTTCCATGTGCCCTGTGTTTCCCCTGTGTTTGTTCAGAATATGTGGTTGTGAACTTGTTTGGGGTGGCCAACCCTTCCTTTCTTGCCTTCTTGCTATTGCTTTCAGTTTGGGTGTGGTAGTATGCTTGGTTGGGATGCATGCTTACTCTTCATTGTCCTTGTTGGGGCTGTTATGTGATGTGTTCCGTGTTGTTACAGTTTTCCTGTGTCTTTGTTGAATTTCCTGGTTGCCCTTGACGGGGATGTTGTGTGGTTATCTGTACCGTGTTTTCTTGTGTTGGTGGTGATGACGGCCTCCGTATGATGGGTGGCCTTTGTGTGTGTGACGATATCAACACCTCTAGAGTGGGAAAGGGGCGGTATCGACGCCATTTATGGACCTGAACTCCAACTCCAAGGCATTAGTTGACACGAAGACAACGCCCTCTGTTGACGGATGTGTGGCAAGTTCAGCGCCATCTGTGAAAGACTCCTATTCGTACCTCAGTTAGGAAGTAAGGTCGATGATGAAGACCTCTGGTGAGTAGAGTAACGGTATCAACGCCATCTAGATTGTGCATCAGATTATATTTTCAGTTCCCTAGTAAAAGGCTGTCATTCTATGTTCTCCTTGTATACTTTCTGCATGGAAAATGAATATTATGTCCACAGAGGTGGAAAAGAGGGTCTATTGAGCTTTGGACATTAGTTTACCTTGGGCAGTCCAGAACTCCTGACTTATTCCTGTGAGGACAAGTGGCTGCCTTTGGCAGTAGACAGTGTGTTGGCTGTTGTACTTATGTAGTGTTTTGTGGACCGACGTACCCGAGATTTGGCCAAGAGGAGATACAAGACGACAGCACTGACCATCTGCTGAGAAGTGCTGCTAGTGTGTAGACAGACGTCTGCCAGGGTGTTGGTAAAAAAAAACCCTGGACGTATTACTTGTGACCCCCGTCCTCGTGTTGCTGTCCTCTACCAGTGTGTTTCTCTGAGTCGATGTGGGGTATTTAGACATCGTGATGATAGGGTGTGGGGGAACCATGCCCATGTTGAGGAAGGTGAACTCGCCGGTGATTACCAGTGAGCGTGGACGACGTATACTTGAAGTATACTCACTTCACCTGACTCACCGGGATTTGAAGAACACTGCAGATATTTTAAGTGTCCTGTGTGAAAGAGTCAGTGTACATATGTGTAGTGATATGAAAGAGATAATATATTGGTGAAGGTGTTATTTCGTCTTGTTACCCCCCCCCCCCCCCCCCTTTAGTCCTTGCACAATTACTTACTACCGCCAATTCTTGAGAACTTACCATTGACCTGGAGTAGGATCATAGAAGAGGAGGCTTTAGGGCCCCATAAGAAGAAACAACTCGGTCTCTGGCTCAAGCCGGGCATAACAGTGTGTGTGTCATTTACCACGGTATGTTTTCTCTCTGTGTCGTACTGTTTGTTTTTGCCGTGCCGTTCTGTTACATGTTTATTGATGCATGTACTTGCGTGTCCTTGATGTGTGTGTATTTTTTGAACTGTGTTTCAGTATTATTTGGTGGTTTTTGGCTTGAATTGTATACTGTGCGGTTTTCTCCTGTTCTTGTGTATGCTTCCATACTTTTATTGTATATATTTGTTGTTTATTATAGAACAACAAAGTTGTACAATAAAAGTATGGAAGCATACACGAGAACAGGACCAAACAGCACGGTATACAATACAAGCCAAAAACACCAAATTTAAGAAACGAAATGAGAATTTGCGGAATAATAAATAAGAAATATGCAGCAATATAAGCGTTTCACACATTATAATAACATATTTTTTCCTTTATTTTCAAATCATATAATTGACTAATTCTATTGCTCTCTCTCACACTCACTTCCTCCCTCTCTCTCGCGCTCACTCCTCTACTCTCACGCTCACTTCCTCCCTCTCTCTCGCGCTCACTCCTCTACTCTCACGCTCACTTCCTCCCTCTCTCTCGCGCTCACTCCTCTACTCTCACGCTCACTTCCTCCCTCTCTCTCGCGCTCACTCCTCTACTCTCACGCTCACTTCCTCCCTCTCTCTCGCGCTCACTCCTCTACTCTCACGCTCACTTCCTCCCTCTCTCTCGCGCTCACTCCTCTACTCTCACGCTCACTTCCTCCCTCTCTCTCGCGCTCACTCCTCTACTCTCACGCTCACTTCCTCCCTCTCTCTCGCGCTCACTCCTCTACTCTCACGCTCACTTCCTCCCTCTCTCTCGCGCTCACTCCTCTACTCTCACGCTCACTTCCTCCCTCTCTCTCGCGCTCACTCCTCTACTCTCACGCTCACTTCCTCCCTCTCTCTCGCGCTCACTCCTCTACTCTCACGCTCACTTCCTCCCTCTCTCTCGCGCTCACTCCTCTACTCTCACGCTCACTTCCTCCCTCTCTCTCGCGCTCACTCCTCTACTCTCACGCTCACTTCCTCCCTCTCTCTCGCGCTCACTCCTCTACTCTCACGCTCACTTCCTCTCTCTCGCGCTCACTCCTCTACTCTCACGCTCACTTCCTCCCTCTCTCTCGCGCTCACTCCTCTACTCTCACGCTCACTTCCTCTCTCTCGCGCTCACTCCTCTACTCTCACGCTCACTTCCTCCCTCTCTCTCGCGCTCACTCCTCTACTCTCACGCTCACTTCCTCCCTCTCTCTCGCGCTCACTCCTCTACTCTCACACTCACTTCCTCCCTCTCTCTCGCGCTCACTCCTCTACTCTCACGCTCACTTCCTCCCTCTCTCTCGCGCTCACTCCTCTACTCTCACGCTCACTTCCTCCCTCTCTCTCGCGCTCACTCCTCTACTCTCACGCTCACTTCCTCCCTCTCTCTCGCGCTCACTCCTCTACTCTCACGCTCACTTCCTCCCTCTCTCTCGCGCTCACTCCTCTACTCTCACGCTCACTTCCTCCCTCTCTCTCGCGCTCACTCCTCTACTCTCACGCTCACTTCCTCCCTCTCTCTCGCGCTCACTCCTCTACTCTCACGCTCACTTCCTCCCTCTCTCTCGCGCTCACTCCTCTACTCTCACGCTCACTTCTCTACTCTCACCCTCACTCCACCCTCAATAACCACCAAAGCATCAGGTGCCATTTGAACTTTTATTAGCCATTAAAATAGTTTAATGTTAATCACAAATAAGGACATAGGCAGCACAAAATTGTATTGGTATGTAACTACTATGACGTGGATAATGAAATAAACAGTACTTATGTAGTTGGTGATAATATTAAAACAATATAATAATATATACCAATTTGTTTGAAGAACTAATTGTAATCCACGACACAAGGGACGTGGGCTTTCATTCCTTAAATGTTGGGTGTTTACTATTGTAAATGGAAGGTGCGGTTTGTGCTACATGATCTAGAATTATATTTGACCAGATGCTCCAATTCGTCACGAGAAAGTTATGATATCAAATAACATTCATTTAAAATGTTAACAGTAAAGAAAAGTTTTCATCAACAGTATAATTCATATATTACTTTGTTGATAATGTAAACATAAAATTTGGTAATTTTTTAAACAACTTGGCACCTCGAAAAGCAGTGTTGCAAAGCTTTTCACCCCACCCCACCCTTACCCATGAAAAAGCAACCCGTCCTCGACTCAAGTCCATTATATTCCAGCCCGTCCTCCAAACAAAGATCCAAAAGTGATTCCATGCACCCGCCAAACCCCCTGTTTATGACTGAAAAGCGGTTTACACACGACTCACAACTGCTGACGTTCGAACATATCCGGAACAAGTGTTTCACTGACGAATTTTGTTCGAATCACAACGCTATAAATGCTTCACCCACGTACTACAAATACAAATAATCCCCAACAGAACCTAAACACCTAACCTAACCTAATCTATGCCTATATATGCACAATATGCTAATATATTATAATATTAGTTTATACTTGAGAAAATTCCCGTTTTGAATGAACAGCATATTAAAATTTATGAATGCGTCTGTGGAGTCGACAGCTGGATGTAATGGACTTGAGTCGAGGACGGGTTGTATATTCAGCGGTCAACCCCACAGACGCATTCATACATTTTAACATGCTGTTCATTCAAAACGGGAATTTTCGCTAATATAAATTAATATTATAACATATTAGCGTATTGTGTATATATAGGTATAGGATAGGTTTGGTTAGGTGTTTAGGTTCTGTTGGCGATTATTTGTATTTGTAGTACGTGGGTGAAGCATTTATAGCGTTGTGATTCGAACAAAATTCGTCAGTGAAGCACTTGTTCCGGATATGTTCGAACGTCAGCAGTTGTGAGTCGTGTGTAAACCGTTTTTCATTCATAAACAGGGGGTTTGGCGGGTGCATGGAATCAATTTTGGATCTTTGTTTGGAGGACGCGCTGTGAAAAAGAGACTTAGGCCCAAAGTCCATTCCATGCACCTGCCAAACCCTCTGTTTATGAATGAAAACGGTTTACGCACGACTCATAACTGCTGACGTTCGAACACTTCCAGAACAATACTTCCGTGTTTTGGGTGTTCATGGAATAGAACAACCTACCATGAACATCCAAATCACGGAACTATTTACTCTACCCACCATGACAGTAAGGACAAGACCAGAACATAACGATGCCAACACAGAAGACAATGTTCAACATAACAGGCCAATTACACACGATTAATCATTGGGATAGGAGCTGCCTCGTATGGGCCAATAGGCCTTCTGCAGTTACCTTTATTCTTATGTTCTTATGTGCTTCGTCCCCCATTTATCCCCTATGTATCCCCCTTGTTTTTACCTTTATTGTACTTGTCTTATCACTTGACCCCAGACGGGTATAAATCAACGAGTTCTGTAATTTCTTTTCACTTGAGAATGAACCATGGACGTTCAAACGTTGTGCAAATTGTAAAAATAAGTGTAATACATTCTATAATAACTCATATTTTTCTTCACCTTGAAATAACGAAAATGAGTTTTGGAGAACTCCTCTTTCAGCTAAGCCCTGATGCTAGGAAAATAGTTAGAGGGAAAGAAGCCCTAAATCAGAAGAGAGTAAATACTGAATATGCGGTCATATTCAATGAAATTATATATATATATATATATATATATATATATATATATATATATATATATATATATATATATATATATATATATATATATATATATATGTCGTACCTAGTAGCCAGAACGCACTTCTCGGCCTACTATGCAGGGCCCGATTTGCCTAATAAGCCAAGTTTTCCTGAATTAATATATTTTCTCTATTTTTTTTCTTATGAAATGATAAAGCTACCCATTTCATTATGTATGAGGTCAATATTTTTTTATTGGAGTTAAAATTAACGTAGATATATGACCAAACCTAACCAACCCTACCTAACCTAACCTAACCTATCTTTATAGGTTAGGTTAGGTTAGGTAGCCTAAAACGTTAGGTTAGGTTAGGTTAGGTAGGTTAGGTAGTCGAAAAACAATTAATTCATGAAAACTTGGCTTATTAGGCAAATCGGGCCTTGCATAGTAGGCATAGAAGTGAGTTCTGGCTACTAAGTACGACATATATATATATATATATATATATATATATATATATATATATATATATATATATATATATATATATATATATATATATATATATAAATATATTAATTTATATTTGAGAATTCCTGTTTTGAATGAACAGCATGTTAAAATTTATAAATGCGTCTTTGTGGTCGATTGCTAGATGGAATGGACTTGGCCTGAGGACGGATTGACAGTTGTCAGAAGAGTGTTTGTATACATGTCTGGTATCATACTGCAGATGTAAAGGAGGAAATGTATATGGTTATCAACAAGAAAGTTCCATAATATGTCGATTGTTTGTGATGTGTGTACATATGAACATGTTGTACTGAACGGGGTGAGAATAGCTTGAGCTCCCTCCTCCCTTTGTGTGTACTGATACCTTAATAAAATTATTTCAATTTCAAATTCTGGGACTCTCAATGGCTGGGGAGACCACAGTTCAGATGTTGTTCTGGTATGTTGGGCAATATCTGGATCAAAGCGCGCTCGCGCGCGCGTGTGCGTGTGTGTGTGTGTGTGTGTGTGTGTGTGTGTGTGTGTGTGTGTACTTACCTAATTGTGCTTGCGGGGGGGGGGTGAGCTTTGGCTCTTTGGTCAGAGTGTGTGCTCACCTAATAGGTGAGTACACAGAGTGTACTCTTTGGTCTTTGGTCAGAGTGTGTGTGTGTGTGTGTGCGTGTGCGTGTGTGTGTGTGTGTGTGTATGTGTGCGCGCGCGCGCGCGCTTACTATTTTTTAATTGTTTGAAATGTGTTCGCCAGAGGCGGCTAGTTTATTGTGCACCCCATACTCATCCTGTGAGTGGTAGCGTTGAAAGCATTACATAGGGCATAAAAGGTCCTTATCAGACCTCAACGGAGATTATTACATTAACAATTTCATCTAACCTTCACACCTTATAACTACAATGTCAGCTAGTTACAGAGTATGATCTCTGTTTACTATTTGTATCTGCAGAATCGAGCTATTAGCTCTTGGACCCAACCTTTCTAATCAATTTAATTTTTCCTGTATTATGTCTTCTTGAGGTTATCTTGAGATGATTTCGGGGCTTTTAGTGTCCCCGCGGCCCGGTCCTCGACCAGGCCTCCACCCCCAGGAAGCAGCCCGTGCCAGCTGACTAACACCCAGGTACCTATTTACTGCTAGGTAACATGGGCATAGGGTGAAAGAAACTCTGCCCATTGTTTCTCGCCGGCGCCTGGGATCGAACCCAGGACCACAGGATCACAAGTCCAGCGTGCTGTCCGCTCGGCCGACCGGCTCCCCTTGTCTGCTACATATATTTCTCTCTTACACACGCACACAAACACACACAAGATTGTGAGAAAAAACCTAGTAACACATCTGGAGAGAAGAGACTTCGTGACAACCCATCAACATGGGTTCAGGGAGGGTAAATCTTACCTTACAGGATTGATAGAATTCTACGATCAGGTGACAAAGATTAAGCAAGAAAGAGAAGGATGGGCGGACTGCATTTTTTTGGACTGTCGGAAAGCCTTTGACACAGTACCCCATAAAAGGCGGAGAAACAGGCAGGAGTAACTGGTAGGGCGCTCCAGTGGATAAGGGAGTACATAAGCAATAGGAAGCAGAGAGTTACAGGGAGGGGTGAAACCTCAGAGTGGCGGGAAGTCACCAGTGGAGTCCCACAGGGCTCTGTACTTGGACCTATCCTGTTTCTGATATACGTAAATGATCTCCAAGAGGGTATAGACTCATTCCTCTCAATGTTTGCTGCCGACGCCAAAATTATGAGAAGGATTAAGACAGAGGAGGACAGCTTGAGGCTTCAAGAAGACCTGGACAAGCTGCAGGAATGGTCGAACAAATGGCTGTTAGAGTTTAACCCAAGCAAATGTAATGTAATGAAGATAGGAGTAGGAAGCAGGAGACCAGATACAAGGTATCACTTGGGAGATGAAATACTTCAAGAGTCCGAGAGAGAGAAAGACCTGGGGGTTGATATCACGCCAGACCTGTCCCCTGAAGCTCATATCAAGAGGATAACATCAGCAGCATATGTCAGGTTGGCTAACATAAGAACGGCCTTTAGAAACTTGTGTAAGGAATGTTTCAGAACATTATATACCACATACGTCAGACCAATCCTGGAGTATGCGGCTGCAGCATGGAGTCCATATCTATTCAAGCATAAGACTAAACTGGAAAAGGTTCAAACGTTTGCCACCAGACTAGTACCCGAGCTGAGAGGTATGAGCAACGAGGAGAGACTACGGGAATTAAACCTCACTTCGTTGGAAGACAGAAGAGTTAGGGGGACATGATCACCACATTCAAAATTCTCAAGGGAATCGATAGGGTTGATAAAGACTAGGGGACACAGGTGGAAACTGAGTGCCCAAATGAGCCACAGAGATATTAGAAAGAACTTTTTTAGTGTCAGAGTGGTTGACAAATGGAATGCATTAGGAAGTAATGTGGTGGAGGCAGACTCCATACACAGTTTCAAGTGAAGATATGATAGAGCCCAATAGGCTCAGGAACCTGTACACATGTTGAATGACGGTTGAGAGGCAGGACTAAAGAGCCAGAGCTCAAACCCCGCAAGCACAATTAGGTGAGTACAACTAGGTGAGTACACACAATCAAAATCTTGTTCAGTACATTATATATATTTAAAATCTCAAAGTGGCTCACTCCGGGTAGAAGTTTACACACACACACACACACACACACACACACAAACACACACACACACACACACACACACACACACACACACACACACACACACACACACACACACTCTCTCTCTCTCTCCCACACGCACACACCCTCCTGCCCATTGGATTGGAGAACTGTAATAGAAAAATATAGCAGGGGAAAGACGTAACACAGAGGGAGGTGAAGGACAAGATGACTCGTTTCAGGAGGCACTCATTCAAATGTGGAGACAAATCAGGTAGGAACTAAAGGTAATGGAGGAGACATTAGCCAACCTGCAGGATGAGCTGAATGAGGCAAAGGAGGAGATTAAAAGCCTGAATGAGAATCCTCCCCAATACCAAACTGGTTTTCAAAAGCGAGGATACAAAAGAAGAAATTTTAGCAAGGAAGAGCAGCCTATTCAATGTAACGAAGTTCAAAACGGTATTCCTGCAGAGGGATATGACCAGGGAGGAGATATTGAGGGCAGCAGCAGCGAGGGAAGGAGTGCAGGGGGAGAGACAGGAATCAGGGAACCACAGCCCAAAACTATACAATCCCAGAAGGGGAGTGGGAACCTTCCACAGGCAGTTCAACAGCCCCAGTGGGAGGAGGATCACACCCATCTCCCACCCAATAGAAGCGCTACCTGCGCCCGCCCCTGTGAGCCCACCTTCCACCAAGTGGCCATCTAGACCACCCTCCCTACACTCCCCCTCTCTCCTCAAAACCTCCCTTCACCACCACCCTCCCAAGCCCCCCCTACTTTCCCAAGCCCTCCCTACTTTCCCAAGCCCTCGCTTCTTCCCCACCCCAAGCCTTCCCTTTTTCCTCACCACCCTAAGCCCTCCCTTATCCTCACCCCCCCTATCCCCTCCCATTTCCCCCACCCTCACAAAGCCCTCCTTTCCCCCTCCACCCCAACCCCTCCCTCCTCTCCTGCCCCCAAAAGCCCTCCCTTCCCCCTTCCCCCCAAGCCCTCCCTTTGCTTCCACCCTCTCCAAACCACATCCTCCCAGCCCCCACACAATTCAGATGCCCCCCTTTCTCCTAGCCTCCCTCACAACCCACGTCTCCTCCTTCCCCCTCCTCATCCCGGACCCCTCTTTGTTTACCTACTCCAGTGAAATCAACAGAAACTAGTGGTGGACCAAAAAGAGTCAGCCTCTAGGTGAAGTACTCGAACGTAGATTGGATTACAAGCAAGGCAAGTGAACTCAGAGAAAGAACACAAGAAGTAAACCCGGATGTAACTGGAATCACGGAAACAAAACTCTCAGGAATTATAATGAATGCGGTGTTTCCCAAGGACTACACTGTATTAAGGAAAGAGAGTGAGGGTAGGGGAATAGGCGGAGTTGTCCTACTCATCAGAATTGAATAGAGTTTCAAGGAAATGGTAATCCCAGGCTGTGAGGGGGTTTAGAGACTACATAACAGGCACCATGATATGGGAGGACCAAGACTAATAGTTGCAGTGAGATATAACACTCGACAGAAATGTCCAAATGACAGAAAACCCAGGCAAGAGTATGACAGAAACAACATGGCAGTTAATATAATTGAGATGGCAGCCTCTGCTGCCTGTAGAATTCGATTCTATCTGTTCATCATTGGGCACTTCAATCACGGAAGGATAGACTGGAAGATCCAAGAACCACACGGAGGAGAGGAAACATGAAGAGCTAAACTACTGGAGGTGGCAACAAAAATCTTTTTAAGCCAGCATGTCAGGGAACCAACAGGAATGAGGGAAAACGATGAACCAGCGAGACTCGACCTAGTCTTCACTCTGAAAGACTCTGACATAAGGGAAATCAACTTCGAGGCCCCAGTAGGAATGAACAATCACAGGGTACTGACGTTTGATTATCTGGTCGAAGAAGGGTTAAAGTACTCAAGGAAGGGACCTGAAAACAAAAGGTTGGCATTCTGTATGGGAAACTATGAGGAGGTAAGAAAATTCCTAATGGATATAACATGAGAAACAGAGCACAGGGGAAAGACGGCCCAAGACATGATGGAATACATCACATAGAACTGTAAGGAGGCAACAGACAAATTTATCCCGGTCCAAAAGGAAAGAAATTAAATGCAGATGAGAAACCCATGATATAATCAGAGTTGTAAGTTAGAGAAGCAACTAAGTAAAAGGTCATGGAAAAACTATAGAAATAACAGAACACTTGAGAGCAGAGAAGGTTACCAGAGAGCCAGGAATGAATACGTCAGGGTGAGAAGAGAGGCAGAAGGGCAATATGAAAACGACATAACAAGTAAGGCTAAGACAACGTAAATTGCTGTTTAGCCACATCAGGAGATAAACAACAGTGAAGGAACAGGTAATGAAACTGAGGACAGGAAGAGACAGATTCACTACGAACGACAAAGAAGTGTGTGAGGAACTCAGTAAGAATTCCAGGAGGTCTTTACATTACTAGGAGAAGTTCCAGAGATAATAGAAGGAACAGTTAACCAGGTATCACTAGAGAATTTTGGGATTTCCAGTGGGGATGTAAGGAAGCTTATGCTAGAGTTGGATGTGACAAAGGCAATAGGTCCGGATGGAATACTGCCATGGATACTAAAGGAACGAACAGAAGCACTGTGCCTGCCACTTTCCATGGTGTATAACAAATCACTGGTAACAGGTGAACTGCCAGAAATTTGGCAGATGGCAAATGTAGTCTTGATATACAAGAAGGGGGGATAGACAGGAAGCACTGAACTGGCCAGTGTCCCTAACTTGCATACCTTGCAAGAAGATAGAGATATGCGAAGAAACTAGTGGAATATTTGGAGCGAAGGAACTTTGTAACACAACTTTAAAATGGGCTCGTGGATGGCACGTCATGGCTCACAGGATTAATTGAATTCTACGATCAGGCAACAAAAATAAGGCAAGAAAGAGAGGGGTGAGCAGACTGCATATTTTTGGATTGCCAGAAAGCCTTTGACGCAGTACCACACCAGAGACTAGTGCAAAAGATGAAGATGCAGGCAGGAGTGAAGGGGAAGATACTCCATTGGATAAGGGAGTACCTAATAACAGAAAACCGCGAGGCCTCACCCCTGTGAGGGGTGAGGCCTCAGATTGGCGAGGCGTCACCAGTGGAGTCCCGCAGGATTCAGTCCTTGGACCTATACTGTTTCTGATATATGTAAATAACCTCCCAGAGGGTATAGAATCGTTCCTCTCATTGTTTGCTGATGATGCAAAAATTATGAGGAGGATTAAGACGGAGGAAGTTAGTACGAGGCTATAAGATGATCTAGACAAACTGAATGAATGGTCCAACAAATGACTACTAAAGCTCAACCCGAGTAAATGTAAGGTAACGAAAGTAGCCAGTGGAAATAGGAGACCAGACACAGGATGTAGAATGGGAGATGAAGTCCTTCATAAAACGGAGAGAAAGATCTAGGAGTTTATATCACACCAAACCGGACTCCTGAAGCCCCACATAAAAAGAATAACATCTGTGGCGTATGCAAGGCTGGTTAACATCAGGACTGCCTTCAGAAACCTGTGCAAGGATTCATTCAGTACCTTGTATACATCATATATCAGACCAATCTTGAAGTATCCGGTCCCAGCATGGAGCCCATACCTTGTGAAGCACAAGACGAAGCTGGAAAAAGTTCAGAGGTATGCCAATAGGTTAGTCCCAGAACAAGGAGGCATGAGTTACGAGGAAAGGCTGCGGGAAATGCACCTCACGACACTTGAAGACAGAAGAGTAAGGTGAGACATGATCACAACCTATAAAACTCTCAGAGGAATTGACTGGGTAGATAAATATAAGCTGTTTAACACGGGTGGTACACGAACAAAGAGACTCAGGTGGAAACTGAGTACCCAAATAAGCCACAGGGACGATAGAAAGCACTTTTTTAGTGTCAGAGTAGTTAACAAATGGAATGCATTAGGCAGTGATGTGGTGGAGGCTGACTCCATACACAGTTTCAAATATGACAGAGCCCAGTAGGCCCAGGAACCTGTACACCAGTTGATTGGCAGTTGAAAGGCAGGATCAAAGACCAGAGGTCAATCCCCGCAAGCACAACTAGGTGAGCACATTTAGGTGAGTACACATCTGTAGGAAGCAGCCCGTAGCAGCTGTCTAACTCCCAGGTACCTATTTACTGCTAGGTGAGCAGGTGTATCAGGGTTAAAAAAATATGTCCACTTGTTTCTGCTTCGGCTAGAGATTGAACCCGGGCCCTTAAGACTACCACCCCAAAGCGCTGTCCACTCAGCCGCGAGGCCCCAGCTGTGTGTGTACTCACCTAGTTATACTCACCTAGTTGTGCTTGCGGAGGTTGAGCTCTGGCTCTTTGGTCCCGCCTCTCAACCGTCAATCAACAGGTGTACAGGTTCCTGAGCCTACTGGGCTCTATCATATCTACACTTGAAACTGTGTATGGAGTCAGCCTCCACCACATTGCTTCCTAATGCATTCCATTTGTCAACCACTCTGACACTAAAAAAGTTCTTTCTAATATCTCTGTGGCTCATTTGGGCACTCAGTTACCACCTGTGTCCCCTAGTGCGTGTGCCCCTTGTGTTAAATAGCCTGTCTTTATCAACCCTGTCGATTCCCTTGAGAATCAGATGGTGTGTGTGTGTGTGTGTGTGTGTGTATTCACCTAGTTGTGCTTGCGGGGGTTGAGCTCTGCTCGTTCGGCCCGCCTCTCAACTGTTTCTAACTACTGTTTTTTTCCACACTCACACACACACACACACAAACACACAGGTGTGTGGTGACAGCAGAGGAGGAAATGAAACAGTTGACAACACTGGATGCAACTAAAGCGATTGAACCAGACAAAGTATCACCATGGATACTAAAAGAGTCAGCGCAGGCCCTCAGCGTGCCTCTGGCAAGAATCTTTAATGAATCACTAATGTAGGGAGAATTACCCAATTGCTCGAAGAGGGCAAACCAATTTTGAAAAAAAGGTGACAGGGAGGAGGCATTTAACTATATACCTGTATCACTGACAATCTCCCTGTAAAATACTTGAAAGAATAATTAGGCTACGACTGGTTGCACACCTGGAGAACGTTAGGTTTGTAAACAAACATCAACATTGGTTCTGGAGAGGGAAATCTTGCCTAACAAACCTTTTGGAATTCTATGATAAAATAATGAGGATAAGACAGAGAAGATTGGGCAGACCGCATATTTCTGGACTGCCAGACACCCCTTGATACAGTACCGCATATGAGACTGCTATTCAAGCTCGAGACGCAGGCGGGGAAGGAAGGAAAGTTCCGGGCATGGATAAGGAACTACCTAACAGGAAGGAGCCAGAGAGTTACGGTAAGGGGGCGAGAAGTCAGACTGGCAAACAGTAACGAGTGGAGTACCACAAGGATCGGTGCTGGGACCAATTCTATTTCTAATATATGTTAACGATAGTAGTAGAGTCCTACATGTCGATGTTCGTGGATGACGCAAAGTTGATGAGAAGAGTTATAACAGATGAGGATTGTAGGATTCTCCAAGAGAACTTGAACAGGTTGCAGAGATGGTCAGAGAAATGGTTATTAGAGTTCAACGCGAGCAAATGTAAAGTAATGGAAATGGGACTAGGGACAGGGGAGCAAAGGGACAGTACACAGTGAAGGGGAACCGCCTACCTGTGACGACGAGAGAAAGAGACCTGGGCGTGGACATAACACCTAATCTATCTCCTGAGGCACTTATAAATTGGATAACGACAGCAGCCTATTCTACACTGGCAAAAGTTAGAACATCATTCAGAAACCTAAGTGAGGAGGCATTTAGGGCGCTTTACACTGCCTATGTGGGGCCAATCTTAGTATATGCCGACTCATCATGGAGTCCCCATCTGAAGAAACACATAAGAAAACTGGAAAAGGTTCAGAAGTTTGCAAAGAGACTCGTCCCAGCGTTGCGAGGGTTGGGGTATGAAGATCGCATGAAGGAACTGACCCTTACGACACTAGAAAAGAGAAGGGAGAGGGGGGGATATATTAGGAACGTATAAAATATTCAGGGGAATTGACAGTGGACATAAGCGAAATGTTCACATGGAATAGTAACAGAACGAGGGGACTTTTTATTATTATTATTATTATTATTTCTACCACAGACGTGGCCACACAGTTACAATGCTAACCAGCATATACATTTTCTTCTGTCCTCCATGGACAGGGTTAGAGATGTGTTAAACATATAGTTCAAGGGTTTATTGAACAATCAACCACATAAGGTAATTCGGTGCTTTTTAAAATGCTAAGCTAACCTACATACGTAAATACATAGATACACAGATTTACGTATGCCCTACATAAAGTGTTCGATGTGTCTTTTACATAGTGTAAAATAGGGACATGGGTGGAAAATAGAAACTCAGATGAGTCACAGAGATGTTAGGAAGTTTTCTTTTAGTGAGAGAGTAGTGGAAAAATGGAATGCACTTAAGGAGCAGGTTGTGGAAGCAAATTCTATTCATAATTTTAAAATTAGGTATGATAGGGAAATAGGACCGGAGATATTGCTGTAAAGAACCGATGCTCGAAAGGCAGATCCAAGAGTCAATGCTCGATCCTGCAGACACAAAAAGGTGAGTAACACACACACACACACACAGGAGATGAGAAGCTTCCTAAGGGAAATACCTTGGGACACAGACCTCAGAGCTAAGTCTGTACAAGATATGATGGACTATGTCACCCAAAAGTGTCAGGAGGCAGTTAGCAGATACATCCCGGCCCAAAAGGAAAAATCCGAGAAGCAAAATAAGAATCCATGGTATAATAGGGCATGTACGGAAGCAAAGGTACTGAACAAAAGGGCGTGGAGGAACTTCCGGAATAACAGAACACCAGAAAGCAGAGAGAGATACCAGAGAACCGGGAATGAGTATGTCAGGGTGAGAAGAGAAGCAGAGAAAAGTTATGAAAATGATATAGCAAACAAAGCCAATACCGAACCAAAGCTACTCCACAGTCACATCAGAAGGAAAACAACAATGAAAGAACAGATAGTGAAACTTAGAACAGGCGAGGACAGGAATAAAGAGAATGACAAAGAGGTGTGTGATGAACTCAAAAAGAGGTTCCAAGAGGTCTTCACAACAGAACAAGGTGAGGTCACTGTGCTAGGAGAAAGGGAAGTAAACTAGGCAGCCTTGGAAGAGTTTGAAATTACGAGAGAGGAGGTCAAGAGACACCTGCTGGACCTGGATGTTAGAAAGGCTGTTGGTCCAGACGGGATTTCGCCATGGGTACTAAAAGAGTGTGCAGAGGCACTTTGCTTGCCACTCTCCATAGTGTATAGTAGGTCACTGGAGACTGGAGACCTACCAGAAATATGGAAGATGGCGAATGTGGTCCCAATATACAAAAAGGGCGACAGGCAAAAGGCACAGAACTACAGGCCAGTGTCCTTAACTTGTATACCATGCAAGGTGATGGAGAAGATCGTGAGAAAAAACCTGGTAGCACATCTGGAGAGAAGGGACTTCATGAGAAATCGACAACATGGGTTCAGGAAGGGTAAATCTTGCCTGACTGGCTTAATAGAATTCTATGACCAGGTAACAAAGATTAAGCAAGAAAGAGAGGGCTGGGCGGACTGCATTTTCTTGGATTGTCGGAAAGCCTTTGACACAGTACCGCATAAGAGGCTGGTACATAAGCTGGAGAGACAGGCAGGTGTAGCTGGTAAGGTGCTCCAGTGGATAAGGGAGTACCTAAGCAATAGGAAGCAGAGAGTTACGGTGAGGGGTGAGACAACCGATTGGCGTGAAGTCACCAGTGGAGTCTCACTGGGCTCTGTACTCGGTCCTATCTTGTTTCTGATATATGTAAATGATCTCCCGGAGGGTATAGATTCATTTCTCTCAATGTTTGCGGACGATGCCAAAATTATGAGAAGGATTAAGACAGAAGAGGACTGTTTGAGGCTTCAAGAAGACCTAGACAAACTGCAAGAATGGTCGAACAAGTGGTTGTTAGAGTTTAACCCAACCAAATGTAACATAATGAAGATAGGTGCAGAGAGCAGGAGGCCAAATACAAGGTATTATCTGGGAGAGGAAATTCTTCAGGAGTCAGAGAAAGAAAAAGACTTGGGAGTTGATATCACGCCAGACCTGTCTCCTGCAGCACATATCAAGAGGATAACATCAGCGGCATATGCCAGGCTGGCCAACATACGAACGGCATTCAGAAATTTGTGTAAAGAATCATTCAGAACTTTGTATACCACATATGTCAGGCCAATCCTGGAGTATGCAGCCCCATCATGGAGTCCATATCTAGTCAAGGATAAGACTAAACTGGAAAAGGTTCAAAGATTTGCCACCAGACTAGTACCCGAGCTGAGAGGTATGAGCTACGAGGAGAGACTACGGGAATTAAACTTCACTTCGCTGGAAGACAGAAGAGTTAGGGGGGACATGATCACCACATTCAAGATTCTCAAGGGAATTGATAGGCATAGATAAAGACAGGCTATTTAACACAAGGAGCACACACACAAGGGGACACAGGTGGAAACTGAGCATCCAAATGAGCCACAGAGATATTAGAAAGATTTTTTTTAGTGTCAGAGTGGTTGACAAATGGAATGCATTAGGAAGTGATATGGTTGAGGCTGACTCCATACACAGTTTCAAGTGTAGATATGATAGAGCCCAATAGGCTCAGGAATCTGTACACCTGTTGATTGACGGTTGAGAGGCGGGACCAAAGAGCCAGAGCTCAACCCCCACAAGCACAACTAGGTGAGTACAACTAGGTGAGTACACACACACACACACACCTTCATCTGACCAATTGATCTAAAGTGACATCTCCGCTTCCACCCCCACCCCAGTTTCTCAGGTATCCCCTCCCCTACAAACACAATCACACTCTCTCTCCTTATCTTGCTCTATCTCTCCCTCCCTCCCTCCCCGTCTCTTTCTCTCTCTCTCTCTCCCTCCCTCCCTCTCTCACCCTGCTTGCCCCCCTCCTCTTTCCACCCACCCTCTCTCTTGCCCTCCTTCTGGCAAATCCTATCACAGCATAACAGGAACAGGGCAAGCATGATGGCCAGAGGAAACAGGGGAACAGGGAAAAGTCAAGGTGACAAAATGAAGGAAATGTTCGCCCAGTTTTTGGAGAATATCAAGAATGAGATGCAGGAAATGATGCAGGAAATGTAGAATGAAATAAGCAACCTAAAAAGAGTGCTGACAGCAGAAAAAGAGGAGATTAGAGCCCTCAAAGAGAACAGTGTTGGAGCTGAGACTCAGATAATCATCCAGGAGGAAGGTGGAAATAGTATACTGGAAGAAAATGCCAATATAAAAGAAACATTTCCAGAAATGCTAAAAAAATAACTCTGAAGTAATGTCCACAATGATGGAGGTGGTCATAAAAGCAGCCATCTCACATGAAGCAGCACGCTCCACTAGCCAGCTGCTGGAAAGAAAAAGATCAGTGGTAGTTGTGGGTATTAAAGAGCAGGAAGGCTCCAACAGGACAGAGTGGAATGATAAGAACAACGCAGCAGTGAATAAAATACTGAAGACACTAGAGATGGAAGGGGATGAGCTAAGAATTGAGAACCTTTTCAAGCTAGGCTGGTACAATAAAGACCTACATCGTGTGTTAAAGATAGTGTTTGCAAACGAGAACACAAAGGAGTTGATTCTAACAAGGAAAAGCCGCCAGCAACATGTGGGAGAATTAAAAAAAGTATTCCTCCAGAGGGACATAACGAGGGAGGAGAGAGCCATGGCGGCAGAAGCAAGGAAGAAGCACAGGGCGAGGGGAAAACCAGGAACTCACGGCTCCCAACACATCATCCCCAGAGATGAGGGGGGAAACCTACAACTTGCTACCCAGTAGCACCAGAGGGGGAGGGCAACCACACCACCCTCCTCTGCATAGAAAACCCCCCTACCAAAGTCCTCCATACCCCCACTCTCAACCTCTCCATAAGCTAACCAGCAAAATCTCCCCCCACATCCTATTCCCACCCTACTACCCCTCCCCTCCTCCCACTATGTCCCCACTCCCCCCTTTTCCTTCCAGTCCTCCCTCCCCTTCATCCCATACCCTCCTTGTCTCCCCCCCTTCACTTGACCCCCCGCCCCTCACCCCAGTATCTTCTGAGACCCCTGTTATCCACCTCAAAATTCTGCACACCCATGGAACAACTTCCCCCACCAAGTAGGCGATTTGAGAAGGGACAATGGAAAGTGAGCCTCAGGGCAATGTACACTAACATAGATGGAATTACAAACAAAGCAAATGAGCTTGGAGAATGGGTACTAGAGGAGAACCCAGACATAATAGCACTCACAGAAACAAAGCTAACGAAAATCATAACAAATGCAGTGTTCCCTCAGGAATATTTTGTTATGAGGAAAGAGAGAAGGAAGAGGCGGTGGTGGTGTAGCTCTTCTGATATGAAAGTGCTGGGACTTTGAGGAGATGGTTATTCAGGGCTGTGAGAGTTTCAGTGACTACATAGCAAGTACCATAACAACTGGAGGACCAAAAATTATAGTCGTAGTCATATATAATCCACCACCAAATGACAGAAGACCCAGACAGGAATGATAGAAAATACATGGCCACTTTTAACATAATAGAGAGAGAAGCTGGCTTCTGTTGCCAGCAGGAATGGATCTGGACTACTAATCATGAGAGACTTCAACCACGGGAAAATAGACTGGGAGAACCGGGATCCGCATGGAGGTCCAGAAACATGAAGAGCTAAGCTGCTGGACGTGGCAACATGATACGTTCTAAGCCAGCACATCAAGGAACCAACAAGAATGAGAGGAGAAGATGAACCAGCCATGCTCTATCTGATATTTACCCTAAATGAGTGGGATATAAGGGAAGTTAAGATGGAAGCACCCTTGGGAATGAGTGACTACAGTGTATTAAACTTTGAGTACCTGGTAGAGCTAGGAATTATCTCCCCCAAAAAAGAACTAGGAAAGAAAAGGCTGGCTTACCGAAAGGGGATATATGAGATGAGAAGTTTCCAAAGGGAAATACCTTGGGACACAGAACTCAGAGCTAAATATGTACAAGATATGATGGACTATGTCACCCAAAAGTGTCAGGAGGTAGTAAACAGGTTCATCCCATACCAAAGAGATAATCCGAGAAGCAACAGAAGAATCCATGGTATAATAGGGCACGTATGGAAGAAAAGGTACTGAACAAAAGGGCGTGGAGTTTGGGAATAACAGAACAACAGAAAGCAAAGAGAGATACCAGACAACCAGGAATGAGTATGTTAAGGTGAGAAGAGAAGCAGAGAAAAATTCTGAAAATGATATAGCAAACAAAGCCAAGACTGAACCAAAGCTAGTCCATGGTCACATCAGAAGGAAAACAATAGTGAAAGAACAGGTAATGAAACTTAGAACAGGCGAAGACAGGTATACAGAGAATGACAAAAGGTGTGTGAAGAATACAACAAGAGGTTCCAGGAGGTCTTCACAATAGAACAAGGTGAGGTCACTATGCTAGCAGAAAGGGAAGTAAACCAGGCGGCCCTGGAAGAGTTCGAAATTACGAGTGAGGAGGTCAAGAGACACCTGCTGGATCTGGATGTTAGAAAGGCTGTTGGTCCAGATGGGATCTCACCATGGGTACTGAAAGAGTGTGCAGAGGCACTTTGCTTGCTACTCTCCATAGTGTATAGTAGGTCACTGGAGACGGGAGACCAACCAGAAATATGGAAGACGGCGAACGTGGTCCCAATATATAAAAAGGGCGACAGGCAAGAGGCACTGAACTACAGGCCAGTGTCCTTGACTTGTATACCATGCAAGGTGATGGAGATCGTGAGACAAAACCTGGTAACACATCTGGAGAGAAGGGACTTCGTGACAAATCGACAACATGGATTCAGGGAGGGTAAATCGTGCCTGACAGGCTTAATAGAATTCTACGACCAGGTGACAAAGATTAAGCAAGAAAGAGAAGGCTGGGCTGACTGCATTTTTTGGATTGTCGGATAGCCTTTGACACAGGACCACATAAGAGGCTGGTACATAAGCTGGAGAGACAGGCAGGTGTAGCTGGTAAGGTGATCCAGTGGATAAGGGAGTACCTAAGCAAAAGGAAGCAGAGAGTTACGGTGAGGGGGTGAGACCTTGGATTGGCGTGGTCACCAGTGGAGTCCCACAGGGCTCTGTACTCGGTCCTATTTTGTTTATGATATGTAAATGATCTCTCGGAGGGTATGGATTCATTTCTCTCAATGTTTGCTGACGATGCCAAAATTATGAGAAGGATTAAGACAAGAGGACTGCTTGAGGCTTCAAGAAGACCTAGACAAGCTGAAGGAATGGTCGAACAAATGGTTGTTAGAGATTAACCCAAGCAAATGTAATGTAATGAAGATAAGCGTAGGGAGCGGGAAACCAGATACTAGGTATCATCTGGGTGATGAAATTCTTCATGAGTCAGAGAGAGAAAAAGACTTTGGGGTTGACATCACGCCAGACCTGTCCCCTGCAGCCCATATCAAGAGGATAACATCAGCGGCATATGCCAGGCTGGCCAACATAAGAACGGCACTCAAAAACTTGTGTAAGGAATCATTCAGAACTTTGTATACGACATATGTCTGGCCAATCCTGGAGTATGCAGCCCCAGCATGGAGTCCATATCTAGTCAAGGATAAGACCAAACTGGAATAGGTTCAAAGGTTTGCCACCAGACTAGTACCCGAGCTGAGAGGTATGAGCTACGAGGAGAGACTACGGGAATTAAACCTCACTTCGCTGGAAGACAGAAGAGTTAGGGGAGACATTTTCACCACATTTAAGATTCACAAGGAAATTTATAGGGTAGATAAAGACAGGCTATTTAACACAAGGGGCACACGCACAAGGAGACACAGGTGGAAACTGAGTTCCCAATTGAGCCACAGATATATTAAAAAAACTTTTTAGTGTCAGAGTGGTTGAGAAATGGAATGCATTAGGAAGTGATGAGGTGGAGGCTGACTCCATACACAGTTTCAAGTGTAGATATGATAGAGCCCAATATGCTCAGGAATCTGTACACCTGTTGATTGACGGTTGAGAGGCGTGACCAAAGAGCCAGAGCTCAACCTCCGCAATGACAATTAGGTGAGTAAATTAGGTGAGTACACGCACACACACACACAGACACGCTCGCGCGTGCGCGTGTGTGTGTGTGTGTGTGTGTGTGTGTGTGTGTGTGTGTGTGTGTGTGTGTGTGTGTGTGTGTGTGTGCAAACTTAAAAATAGCTAACCAGGAACCACAGGAAGAGCTTAAGATTACCAGTGGGGAAGTAAGGAAGTATTTACTAGAGTTGGATGTGACAAAGGCTATGGGCCCAGGTGGAATCTCCCCTTGGATACTAATGGAAGGAGCAGAAGAACTGTGCCTACCACTCTCCATAGTGTATAAAAAATCACTGGCAACAACAGTGAAACTAGGCAGTGGAAACAGGAGGCCAGACACAGGATACAGAATACGAGATGAAGTACTTAATGAAACAGACAGAGAGAAAGATCTAGGAGTTGACATCAGACCAAACCTGTCTCCTGGCGCCCACATAAAAAGAATAACGTCTGCGGCATATACGAGGCTGGCTAACATCAGAACAGCGTTCAGGAACCTGTGTAAGGAATCATTCAGAAACTTGTACACCACATATGCAAGACCAAGCCTGGAGTATGCGGCCTCAGTATGGAGCCCGTACCTTGTCAAGCACAAGACGAAGCTGGAAAAAGTCCAAAGGTATGCCACTAGACTAGTCCCAGAACTAAAAGGCAAGAGTTACGAGGAAAGGCTGCGGGAAATGCACCTTACGTCACTGGAAGAAAGAAGAGAAAGGGGAGACATGATCACAACCTACAAAATCCCCAGTGGAATCGACCGGGTAAACAAGGACAAACTATTCAACACTGGTGGGACGCGAACAAGGGGACACGTTAGAAGGAACTTTTTCAGTGTCAGAGCAGCTAACGGATGGAATGCATTAGGCAGTGATGTGGTGGAGGCTGACTCCATACACAGTTTCATATGTAGATATGATAGAGCCCAGTAGGCTCAGGAATCTGTACACCAGTAGATTGACAGTTGAGAGGCGGGACCAAAGAGCTAAAGCTCAACCCCCGCAAGCACAAATAGGCGAGTACAACTAGGTGAGTACACACACACACACACACACACTTACACACACACACATCAGCAGCATATGCCAGGTTGGCCAACATAAAAAGGGCATTTAGATACTTGTGTAAGGAATCATTCAGAACTTTTTTATACCACCTATGTCAGACAAATCCTGGAGTATGTAGCCTCAGCATGGTGTGCATATCTAGTCAAGCATAAGACCAAACTGGAAAAGGTTCAAAGTTTTGCCACCAGGCCAGTACCAAGGTTGAGAGGTATGAGTTACGAGGAGAGACTACGGGAATTAAACCTCAGTCGCTGGAAAACAGAAATGTTAGGGTGGACATGATCATCACGTACAAGATTCTCAGAGGAATTGATTGGGTAGATAAAGACAGGCTATTTAACACAAGGGACACACGCACTATGGGACACAGGTGGAAACCGAGTGCCCAAATGAGCCAGAGAGATATTAGAAAGAACTTTTTTAGTGTCAGAGTGGTTGACAAATGGAATGCATTAGGAAGTGATGTGGTGGAGGCTGACTCCATACACAGTTTCAAGTGTAGTTATGATTGAACCCAGTTGGCTCAGGAACCTGTACACATGTTGATTGACAGTTGAGAGGCGGGACCAAAGAGCCAGAGCTACATCCCCGCAATCACAACTAGGCGAGTACAGATAGGTGAATACACATCACCAGGAAGCAGTTCGTAACAGCTGTCTAACCCTCAGGTACCTATTTCCTGCTACAAATAGGTGTTTAAGTCGTCGCAAGTTGATCTACAAATTCAATGTGCAGTATAATACCATATTGCGCTGGAACCCATTGGATAGAAAGTTCAAAACACGGAACATAAACAAAGTTAAGGCACACAACCATACACGCCTGACGAACCCACAGCAGCCATAACAAACGGAAGACGAGAGCAAGCTACGCCACACCTACTCATATTTCTCTGGAAAGTCCGCCACCGGAAACCTTAGACAGTACGCCTCCCAAAAACACTCCGTATCAGGACTGACAGGTGCACGAGGACGCACCAGGAATTCCGGAACCCAGGACATAAAAATACGTACACGGGGTACCCAAATAATAGACGGGCACAGAGGGATCGTCAACACCCGCTCCCACTGTACGGGCGTCTCGCTAGTACGTATTTCGTCGAAAACATCTTCACCAACAGCCCGGTTATCCAGGTCAACCTCGTCTGACACGTCCGCAGCGGGCTTCATCACAGGAGGAGGCACGTCAGGTCGCAACACCACAGAGGCCACATCCAGAACAACAGGTGTACAGGTTCCTGAGCCTATCGGGCTCTATCATATCAACACATGAAACTGTGTATGGAGTCAGCCTCCACCACATCACTTCCTAATGCATTCCATTTGTCAACCACTCTGACAATAAAAAAGTTCTTTCTAATATCTCTGTGGCTCATATGGGCACTCAATTTCCACTTTTGTCCCCTAGTGCATGTGCCCCTTTGGATAAATATCTTGTCCTTATCTACCCTTTCAATTCCTTTGAGAATCTTGTATGTGGTGATCATGTCCCTCCTAACTCTTCTGTCTTTCAGCGACGTGAGGTTTAACTCCCGTAGCCTCTCATAGCTCATATCCCTCAGCCCGGGTACTAGTCTTGTGGCAAACCTTTGAACCTTCTCCAGTTAAGTCATATGCTTGACTAGATATGGACTCCATGCTGGAGCTGTATACTCCAAGATTGGTCTGACATATGTGGTATACAATGTTTTGAACGCTTCCTTACACAAGTTTCTAAATGCCGTTCTAATGTTGGCCAGCCTGGCGTATGCCTCTGATGTTATCCTCTTGATATGGGCTTCAGGGGACAGGTCAGGCGTGATATTAACTCGCAAGTCTTTTTTTATCTCTCTGACTCTTGAAGTATTTCATCTCCCAAATGATACCTTGTATCTGGTCTTCTACTCTCTACACCTATCTTCATTACATTACATTTGCTTGGGTTAAACTCCAACAACCACTTGTTCAGCCATTCCTTCAGTTTGTCTAGGTCTTCTTGAAGCCTCAAGCAGTCCTCCTCTGTCCTAATCCTCCTCATTATTTTGGCGTCGTCAGCAAACATTGAGAGGAATGAGTCTATACCCTCCGGGAGATCATTAACGTATATCAGAAACAGGATAGGACCGAGTACAGAGCCCTGTGGGACTCCACGCCAATCACCCTCACTGTAACTCTCTGCTTCCTATTGCTTATGTACTCCCTTATCCACCGGAGCACCATATCAATCACTCTTGCCTTTCTCTCCAGCTTATGCACCAGCCTCTTATAGGGTATTGTGTCAAAGGCTTTCCGACGGTCCAAAAAAATGCAGTCCGCCCAGCCATCTCTTTCTTGCTTAATCATTATCACCTGGTCGTAGAACTCTAAGCCTGTAAGGCAAGATTTACCCTCCCTGAACCCATGTTGGCGATTTGTCACCAAGTCCCTTCACTCCAGATGTGTTACTAGTTTTTCTCACGATCTTCTCCATCACCTTGCATGGTATACAAGTTAAGGACACTGGCCTGTAGTTCAGTGCCTCTTGTCTGTCACCCTTTTTGTATATTGGGACTACATTAGCCATCTTCCATATTTCTGGAAGGTCTCCCGTTCCCAATGACCTACTATACACTATGGAGAGTGGCAAGCAGAGTGCCTCTGCACACTCTTTAAATACCCATGGTGAGATTCCGTCTGGACCAACAGCCTCTCTCATATCCAGATCCAACAGGTGTCTGTTGACATCTCACTTAATTTTGAACCCTTCCAAGGCAGCCTGGTTTACTGCCCCCCTCTCCTAGCGCAGTGACCTCACCTTGTTCTATTATGAAGACCTCATGGAACTTCTTGTTGAGTTCTTCACACACTCGTTTGTCTTTCTCAGTATACATGTCCTCGCCTGTTTTAAGTGTCATTTCCTGTTCTTTCATTGTTGTTTTCCTCCTGATGTGACTGTGGAGTAGCTGTAGAGTGTGTGTGTGTGTGTGTGTGTGTGTGTGTGTGTGTGTGTGTGTGTGTGTACTCACCTAATTGTGCTTATGGGGGTTGAGCTCTGGCTCTTTGGTCCCGCCTCTCAACAGTCAATCAACAGGTGTACAGGTTCCTGAGCCTACTGGGCTCTATCATATCTACACTTGAAACTGTGTATGGAGTCAGCCTCCACCACATTACTTCCTAATGCATTCCATTTGTCAACCACTCTGACACTAAAGAAGTTCTTTCTAATATCTCTGTGGCTCATTTGGGCACTCGGTTTCCACCTGTGTCCCCTAGTGCGTGTGCCCCTTGTGTTAAATAGCCTGTCTTTATCTACCCTGCCGATTCCCTTGAGAATCTTGAATGTGGTGATCATGTCCCCCCTAACTCTTCTGTCTTCCAACGAAGTGAGGTTTAATTCCCGTAGTCTCTCCTCTTAGCTCATACCTGTCAGCTCGGGTACTAGTCTGGTGGCAAACCTTTGAACCTTTTCCAGTTTAGTCTTATGCTTGACTATATATGGACTCCATGCTGGAGCCGCATATTCCAGAAGTGGTCTGACATATGTGGCATATAATGCTCTGAAAGATTCCTTACATACGTTTCTAAAGGCCGTTCTTATGTTAGCCAACCTGGCATATGCCGCTGATGTTATCCTCTTGATATGAGCTTCAGGGGACAGGTCTGGCGTGATATCAACCCCCAGGTCTTTCTCTCTGACTCCTGAAGAATTTCATCTCCCAAATGATACCTTGTATTTGGTCTCCTGCTTCCTACCCCTATCTTTATTACATTTTATTTGCTTGGGTTAAACTCTAACTGCCTGTGTGTGTGTGTGTGTGTATGTGTGTGTGTGTGTGTGTGTGTGTGTGTGTGTGTGTGTGTGTGTGTGTGTGTGTGTGTGTGTGTGTGTGTGAGTGAGTGAGTGAGTGAGTGTGCGCGCGCGCAAGTGCTAGAAAGAAATATATGTAGTATACATAAGGGAAAATAAATTGATTAGAAAGGCGGGGTCCAAAAGCTAATAGTTCGATCCAGCAGACATAAATAGTAAATACAAAAATAGCAAATACGCCCCACACACCCACCTGGAGTACAACTAGGTGAGTACATCCAAATGCAATTAGGAAAAGTGAAGTTCACAGACTATATTCCTCTCAGTGCATTATATATATATATATATATATATATATATATATATATATATATATATATATATATATATATATATATATATATATATATATATGTCGTACCTAGTAGCCAGAACGCACTTCTCAGCCTAATATGCAAGGCCCGATTTGCCTAATAAGCCAAGTTTCCATGCATTATTTGTTTTTCGACTACCTAACCTACCTAACCTAACCTAACTTTTTCGGCTACCTAACCTAGCCTAACCTATAAAGATAGGTTAGGTTAGGTTAGGTAGGGTTGGTTAGGTTCGGTCATATATCTATGTTAATTTTAACTCCAATAAAAAAAAATTGTCCTCAAACATAATGAAATGGGTATCTTTATCATTTCATAAGAAAAAAATTAGAGAAAATATATTAATTAAGGAAAACTTGGCTTATTAGGCAAATCGGGCCTTGCATAGTAGGCTGAGAAGTGCGTTCTGGCTACTAGGTACGACATATATATATATATATATATATATATATATATATATATATATATATATATATATATATATATATATATATATATATATTGGTGTATACTGGCAGCAGGTTTTCTTTCAAACATGTTTCATTGAATATGACCGCATATTCTGTATTTATTATTTTCTGGTTTAGGGCTTCTATCCCTCTAACTATTTTCTTAGCATCAGAGCTTAATTGAAATAGGAGTTCTCCAAAACTCATTTTCGTACTTTTAAGGTGAAGAAAAGAAGTGATTTACTATAGAGTGTATTACACTTATTTGTATAATTTGCACGACGTTTCGAACTTCCATGGTTCATTCTCAAGTGAACAGATCTTACAATACTAGTTGATTTTATACCCGCATTAGGTCAGGTGATAATACAATGAAGGTGAAAACATGGGGGGATACATAAGGGATAAACATAGGGGCTGCAGAAGGCTTATTGGCCCATACGAGGCATCTCCTATCTAAACACAAAGATTAATCCAGTGTAATTGGCCTGTTATGTTGGACGTTGTCTTCTGTGTTGGCATCGATATGTTCATGTCTTGTCCTTACTCTCATGGTGGGTAGAGTAAATAGTTCCGTGATTTGGGTGTTCATGGTAGGTCGCTCTATTCTTATGTGAATTGCCTTAAGAATTTGTAATCTTCTTGAATCTTGGGTTTTGTCTATTATGCAAGTATTCTTGTTCAACATTTCTCTTGTTAGAGTAATGTCATGGGCTTGTCTCATGTGATTCCTAGGGGCACCAGATTGAAGATGGCATGTCAAACGCCTCGTCAGCTTGGTCGACGTCATACCTATGTACTTACATTGAAGGTTACATCCTTCGTGGGGGCAAGTGTACATGTATACAACGCTTCACTGCTGTAGAGGGTTCTCCGTCGGCTTCGGGCTGTTTTTGATAAGGAGTTTGGAAGTCTTCTTGGTTTTGTAGAATATTATCAGGTTTATGTTTTGGTTAGGAGTAGTGCTTTTTACTCCTTTACGGATTATTTCTTTCATTATTCTTTCCTCTTTTACATGTTCACTGTGCATGGTTGATTTGTAATATAATTTTATTGGGGGTGTTGTGGTTTCTGTTCTAGGTTCTGAATTATACCAACGGTCCAAGTGTCTTCTTATAGCAGCGTTTATTTCCGCGTTGCTATAGCCGTTGTTCACCAATACCTGAGTTACTCTTTCAAACTCTCTACTCACGTTGCTCCATTCAGAGCAGTGGGTAAGCGCTCGACGAATATAAGCATTGAGAACACTGGCTTTGTATCTTTGGGGGCACTCACTTCTACCGTTCAGGCATAATCCTATGTTGGTGGGCTTGGTATATACGTTGGTGCTTAAAGAGGTTCCTGTTTTTGTTATTAGTACATCCAAGAATGGCAGACTGTTATTTTCACTATTTTCATGTGTAAATCGGAGTACTGACTCTCTCTCTAGGTGTCTTTTTAGGTCAATTAGTTCATCTGAGTCTTTTACTATTACGAATATGTCATCTACATAACGGCAGTATACAGTTGGTTTTTGTCTGCTACTGAAGACCCTATCTTCGATGGTTCCCATATAAAAATTAGCAAATAAAACTCCTAAGGGGGAGCCCATTGCTACTCCGTCTATTTGTAAATACATGTCTCCTTGTGGACTGATGAAAGGGGCTTCTTTTGTACATGCTTCGAGAAGACTTTTCAAGTGTGGCTCAGGTATGTCTAATTTGGGGGTGCTCTCGTCTCTGTATACTCTGTCCAGTATCATTCCTATGGTTGTGTCGACTGGGACGTTGGTAAAAAGGGGTTCAACGTCCAGGGAAGCGATGATTCCATCGGGCTGGGTAGATTTGATCAATTCTAGGAAATCTGCTGATGATTGTAGACTAAACTTACTTGGAGTGTATGGAGTTAGGAGTTCATTGAGTTTCTTTGCCAGGTGATAAGTTGGGGTTGGTATTTGGCTGATTATAGGACGATATCCTATATGACGATATGATTATAGGCTTCTGGACGATATCCATAAGCTAGAAGACAACAAAAAAGTCATCACCACTGACACACTTCAAGCTGAACTACTTGCAGAAGCAGGGAAAAAACGAGGAACATATTCATCTACAATCTTAACCCCACGACTCAAAGAAGCAGCGAAACAACTAAAAAATCTGAAAGACGTAACAATAAGAAAAGCCGACAAAACAGCAGCATATGTATTGATTCCTACCCATGAATACATGAACAAAATTAGCGACATCCTAAGTGACGACTCCAAATTTCAACGAATCACGAGGAACCCCGTAGAAGACCTTAAGCGGAAAGTAAACAAAACAATTACAGCAATCAACGCAAAGAAAGGTAGTGTGCATTTCAATAAACTTCAAGGCGACTATGGCTTAGGATATGCCTACGGCAATGTTAAAACGCATAAACCAGGTAACCCACTACGCCCTATAATCAGCCAAATACCAACCCCAACTTATCACCTGGCAAAGAAACTCAATGAACTCCTAACTCCATACACTCCAAGTAAGTTTAGTCTACAATCATCAGCAGATTTCCTAGAATTGATCAAATCTACCCAGCCCGATGGAATCATCGCTTCCCTGGACGTTGAATCCCTTTTTACCAACGTCCCAGTCGACACAACCATAGGAATGATACTGGACAGAGTATACAGAGACGAGAGCACCCCCAAATTAGACATACCTGAGCCACACTTGAAAAGTCTTCTCGAAGCATGTACAAAAGAAGCCCCTTTCATCAGTCCACAAGGAGACATGTATTTACAAATAGACGGAGTAGCAATGGGCTCCCCGTTAGGAGTTTTATTTGCTAATTTTTATATGGGAACCATCGAAGATAGGGTCTTCAGTAGCAGACAAAAACCAACTGTATACTGCCGTTATGTAGATGACATATTCGTAATAGTAAAAGACTCAGATGAACTAATTGACCTAAAAAGACACCTAGAGAGAGAGTCAGTACTCCGATTTACACATGAAAATAGTGAAAATAACAGTCTGCCATTCTTGGATGTACTAATAACAAAAACAGGAACCTCTTTAAGCACCAACGTATATACCAAGCCCACCAACATAGGATTATGCCTGAACGGTAGAAGTGAGTGCCCCCAAAGATACAAAGCCAGTGTTCTCAATGCTTATATTCGTCGAGCGCTTACCCACTGCTCTGAATGGAGCAACGTGAGTAGAGAGTTTGAAAGAGTAACTCAGGTATTGGTGAACAACGGATATAGCAACGCGGAAATAAACGCTGCTATAAGAAGACACTTGGACCGTTGGTATAATTCAGAACCTAGAACAGAAACCACAACACCCCCAATAAAATTATATTACAAATCAACCATGCACAGTGAACATATAAAAGAGGAAAGAATAATGAAAGAAATAATCCGTAAAGGAGTAAAAAGCACTACTCTTAACCAAAACATAAACCTGATAATATTCTACAAAACCAAGAAGACTTCCGAACTCCTTATCAAAAACAGCCCGAAGCCGACGGAGAACCCTCTACAGCAGTCAAGCGTTGTATACATGTACACTTGCCCCCACGAAGGATGTAACCTTCAATGTAAGTACATAGGTATGACGTCGACCAAGCTGACGAGGCGTTTGACATGCCATCTTCAATCTGGTGCCCCTAGGAATCACATGAGACAAGCCCATGACATTACTCTAACAAGAGAAATGTTGAACAAGAATACTTGCATAATAGACAAAACCCAAGATTCAAGAAGATTACAAATTCTTGAGGCAATTCACATAAGAATAGAGCGACCTACCATGAACACCCAAATCACGGAACTATTTACTCTACCCACCATGAGAGTAAGGACAAGACAAGAACATATCGATGCCAACACAGAAGACAACGTCCAACATAACAGGCCAGTTACACTGGATTAATCTTTGTGTTTAGATAGGAGATGCCTCGTATGGGCCAATAAGCCTTCTGCAGCCCCTATGTTTATCCCTTATGTATCCCCCCATGTTTTCACCTTCATTGTATTATCACCTGACCTAATGCGGGTATAAAATCAACTAGTATTGTAAGATCTGTTCACTTGAGAATGAACCATGGAGGTTCGAAACGTCGTGCAAATTATACAAATAAGTGTAATACACTCTATAGTAAATCACTTCTTTTCTTCACCTTAAAAGTACGAAAATGAGTTTTGGAGAACTCCTATTTCAATTAAGCTCTGATGCTAAGAAAATAGTTAGAGGGATAGAAGCCCTAAACCAGAAAATAATAAATACAGAATATGCGGTCATATTCAATGAAACATATATTATATATATATATATATATATATATATATATATATATATATATATATATATATATATATATATATATATATATATCACAGCTGTTATGATATCACCCAGCTTATTTATTTCTGTCCATCATGCCTCAGAGTATTTGTCAAGACTTGGCACTTCTGGGTCGTCCAGAACCGGTTGCAGCGATCACAGTAGTCTGAATACTGCCCGGTATTCAGACCATGCTGTGTTATTATGAGGGATTACAGGGGATTATCAACGGATTTTCAACATCATCAGACCATTAGATCAAAATCAACCCGAGTGTTTATGGAGAGCTTACGGCCGGTGAAAACAATATAGCGTACAGGTTTGTAGAGATATAATTGCTATTTTTTTTTTAAATGTATTCACAAAATTACAGTGAATCACGAGAAGGTGTTGGGATGATCGGTGGCTCCTGGCTGGTCGGACGTAACCAGTTGGACTTTAAAGAACTTCTTGTCTGTTTTAAATATTGAGATGAACTTGTGAGCCTCTGAAGCCTCTCACATCCACCTTAAGGTTTCTCTCCTGCAATACTGGAGTACACACAGCATTATTATTCTACGGGTGCCTGGGTTGCCCATTTTAAGTTTTTAAATTTTAAGTTTTGCCCCGAAGGGCGAGTTTATTGTTCAGCGCCACTCATCCTGGGAGGGGACATACCGCCATAGCAACATGTACAACACTCCCAAATAGGAAGAAAACCCGCTGAGTTCTTCATCCTGTCACTTGTACCCAGACACCATTTGTATCTACCTTGACAGTTTTGAGCCTCTGCGAAGCAAACTTGTCTTAGTCTTGTTTCAATAACGTTATAAAGTCACAATAACGTGGCTGAAATATGTTGACCAAACCACACACTAGAAATATAAGGGAAGACGACGTTTCGGTCCGTCCAGCAAGCAAGTCCCAGACACAGCTGGGACTTGCTTAATTGTCTCGAGTGAACAGCTTCTTAAACAAGATGATTAACATTCGTCAACCCTTAAAATTTTACGGTATCTTGTGGGTGCAAAATGGGGGAATCTTTTAAGAACAGTATCTTTATATAATAAATTGTATTTTTCTGACTCACTGAGGGGTTTATTATTGTACGCATATTTCTAATGACTCCTAGATGTTCACATTCTCTCAGGTAGTAGTCACGGCGGTGTTCGTCACTCTCACCAAAAATCTGCAACTCCGCTGCTCAACTGTTGTTCCCATTCCAAATTTCCATGAATATTTGTATCCAAGACGGATTCTTGCTATTACCGATTCTCTCCCCCGGTCACGTCCTCTTCGTCCATAATGATTGGGATGGCCAGCTGCAACCATGTTGTACCATCGTACAGATTCACTGGTTTGTTCTTCTATCTTCATATATATTGTCATCCACACTTCCGTGGAAATAAACATGACATTCACCTGGGCTCTAGAAGACTCGAACCGCGGACCCTACGCGTGTGAGGCCGAAGCTGCATCAACCGAGTTATTGAGTAGTCTTAATAAGGAAAGTTTCCAGAAGCAGCATCCTGCTGCCTAACTGGAATTTTCAACTTACCCTGACTACTACTGAAGCTCAGAGCAATTACTGACCCACGCTCACGTCATATAAATTCCAGATTGGCAGTTGGATACTACGTCTGAAATCTTACCTTATTAAGACTACTCAGTAGCTCGGTCGACAGAGATTCAGCCTCACACGCGTGGGGTCCGCGGTTCGAGTCTTCTAGAGCCCAGGTGAAGACAATATTGTATCCACCTATCCTCAGTTACCTTGTAACGGTGATGTTGCCTGATGATAACTATAACCCGTAGAAGAGTCTTTTGTATGAAGTATTAAGTAGGGTCTCCATCAGTGCCTTCAGCAGCCAGCACATCTGCTCGTTCATTTCCATATTCCATCATGGGAGGGGATCCACAGACACTTGACCACTCTTCTCTGGCTGGTAAATACTCTCACAGCTCTCTTGATTTCAGTGACTGTCGCAGGTCCAATGTCAAGTATTTTTAAGAAATATTTCTTAAGATCATGATAAATACTGAATAATGTTTAGCGTAAATATTTCATTATCTTTGAGGAATTCCGTATAGAACTTGTGTACAATAGATGAGACAGTGCCCATCAGATAACATTATAGAGTTAACCACTCCGAGAGTCGGCCTGTTAGTACTGTTGAGACGGTCTGCGTGTTTGCAGGTGTTTGGTAAGGCAGTGTTTACACACACTTAACAGTGCCAGGTGTTGAACAAATGTCTTCAAGTACTGAGAGTCATTGACTCATCACACTGTAATTAAAAGATAAATTTATGTAATTAAAGAGAAATACAAAATATAACACAAAGAAACAATTGTTCATCCGGAGACCATTGATCCGGATAACCGTGGATCAGTGTATCACCTCACAAACTACCCGTGGATCAGTGCGTCACATCACAAACTGCCCGTGGATCAGTGCATCACCTCACAAACTACCCGTGGATCAGTGCGTCACCTCACAAACTGCCCGTGGATCAGTGCATCACCTCACAAACTACCCGTGGATCAGTGTATCACCTCACAAACTACCGTGGATCAGTGCGTCACTTCACAAACTACCCGTGGATCAGTGCGTCACCTCACAAACTGCCCGTGGATCAGTGCATCACCTCACAAACTACCCGTGGATCAGTGTATCACCTCACAAACTACCGTGGATCAGTGCGTCACTTCACAAACTACCCGTGGATCAGTGCGTCACATCACAAACTGCCCGTGGATCAGTGCATCACCTCACAAACTACCCGTGGATCAGTGCGTCACCTCACAAACTGCCCGTGGATCAGTGCATCACCTCACAAACTACCCGTGGATCAGTGTATCACCTCACAAACTACCGTGGATCAGTGCGTCACTTCACAAACTACCGTGGATCTGTGTATCACCTCACAAACTACCGTGGATCAGTGTATCACCTCACAAACTACCGTGGATCCGTGCGTCGCTTCACAAACTACCGTGGATCTGTGTATCACCTCACAAACTACCGTGGATCAGTGCGTCACTTCACAAACTACCGTGGATCCGTACGTCAACTCACAAACTACCCGTGGATCAATGTATCATCTCACAAACTACCGTGGATCCGTGCGTCAACTCACAAACTACCTTGGATCAACGTATCACCTCACAAACTACTCTTGGATCAGTGCAGCACCTCACAAACTACCGTGGATCAGTGCGTAATACGGCCACTTTGGGCCAGTAACCGGGTTCTTGCTGTTATGACCTCTTGTACTATATCCAACCCCAAGTCGGTGGTAAGCTCTCAAGAACTGGCTGTATGAAGTAGTAGTGCAATAAATTGGGGTAGGGGCGGAATAAGCAACACACAGTTTCCTTCTCCAATATATATTATAATATTAAAGTATAACTACACCTATTTACAATGGTGTCTCTTTCACGCAGAACACAGCACATGAGAGTGTTCATCAAGCCCAGTGAATCCATATTCCAGCTACACGTTGTCCACTCGTACTGGCAAACACTGACGAGCTCACCTACATGGGCCAGTCATCCCACACTGTATCACGATGTGCCTACTCCCCACCTTCGATCTCCAGATACTCACTGGCAAAGGGCTTAAGCAACACGCTGACAGGGGTCCCAAACTAACACATATAGGGGTAGATAACACTCTGGCAGAAGCCTCTAGTAGCCTGCTAGCTGCACTTCACATCACTGTCTTCCGTAACTCTTACAGGCCAATCCCGGGTACGTCGATCTGTAAAAACACTGCATATATCACCAGCTAATACACACTGCTCGGATCGACGGCGGCTACTTAGTCCTCTCACAGGACCAAGCTAAGAGGTCGTGGACTGCCCAAGCGGAACTGCCCTTCTCAGCTCAATCGCCTCCATATGTCACCTTTGTGGACATAAAAACGTCATTAGCCAGATGGATAGTACACTGGGATAACACTCGTCCACCGGGGAATTGATATTATGCTTGTAGCCACAACCTAGATGGCGTTGATCTTGATGCGTCATCCACCAGAGGTCATCATCGACCCCACATTCTGACTGAGGCAGGAAACCGGAGCCATTCACTGCTGCCACGCCACCACCAACAAAAGGTGTTGCACGAGTTGCACCAAATTCCGGGGAGTTGGAGTGCAGACCTGTAGATGGCGCTGTCATCGCTACTCTATACTCCAGCGACGGTGTCGATACCATAACAGTGCGCCACCTCACAAACTACCGTGGATCAGTGCGTCACCTCACAAACTACCGTGGATCAGTGCGTCACCTCACAAACTACCGTGGATCAGTGCGTCACCTCACAAACTACCGTGGATCAGTGCGTCACCTCACAAACTACCGTGGATCAGTGCATCACCTCACAAACTACCGTGGATTAGTGCGTCACCTCACAAACTACCGTGGATCAGTGCGTCACCTCACAAACTACCGTGGATCAGTGCGTCACCTCACAAACTACCATGGATCAGTGCGTCACCTCACAAACTACCGTGGATCAGTGCATCACCTCACAAAAAGTGTTCTCCATCCTACAGCAGCCCTAAATTAACTGTGTATGACACTTCTGAGGTGCATGCTGGAAAAAATCCTGAACTTCCTATTGAACGACTCTCAATGGGAGCAAGCAACCCTCTCTGTAAGATTTCGCATCCTTTGTGTCCGCACAGCCTCACAGATTGCTCTGCCAGCCTTCCTTTCCTCCTGCGATGCATCGTACGACTTTATGAGATATCATACCAGAATCCCTGTGTGATTCAGCAGAGATACAGGATCCTGCTTTCACTGAATGTTCAAATCAGTGGGATGCTCTTGCAGCCCCAGCACCCATCATAGATCTAACAACAACAACAAAACAGTCCAGCTGGGACCACCCACTAGTGGAAAATGTCGCTGATGCCATGCTCAGCGCTGCAACATCAGACAAGGAGAAAGCCCGCCTCAAAACGGTGCTTGCCCTCCCATTCAGGAGACTTTCTTCTTGCACTACCCATGTCGGCAATGGGCACGCGTCTAGATCCAGAATCCCTTTATGTAGCAGTGGCCCTCCACGTTGGTTCCCATATTCACCCTGAATATAAATGTACCTGCAACAGGGTGGAAGTAGACCAATATGGACTGCATGAGTTGCACTGTGGAAACTCTAACGGTCATGCAAGACACAACGAGGTGAATGACATCAAGAAGAGCCTAGTCTCAGCTGAGTGCCCAGCGGAGAGAGAGAATCCTGCATCCTAATGGACCTAAACCCGGAGGACCCCGCACTTCTCCCAAATGACATCACAGTAAATCCCTGGAAGAAGGGCAGACAGCTGGTGTAAGACTACACAAGTGTATCCACCCTGGCTGACACCTACATAAACTTCGGTGCTGATCAAGCAGGTGGGGCGGCTAACTACAGGGAAACAGCGAAATCAAATACGGGCGACTATCATTGCCTTTTTTATGGTCACTGATGGTCGAGTGGTTTAAGGCACCATGTACACCAGTTGCAATGTGCTCTTGGCAGTCCGGGTTCGAGTCACTTCTGGGGTGTGGAGTTTTCAGGTATATTATATAGTCAAGTTATGTATAGAATGTTATATATATTAACAGTCA